>NW_016690180.1:15100767-15174020 GCF_001604755.1 Lepidothrix coronata
AACATCTTTGTAGAGGTTTTTAATTGGGGAAGTACATAGAACAGCAGCTTCCAGTATGTAGCTGCAATCTTTCTCTTAGCATTGCCAATACACAGGCTATCAGAATCTGATTGCTACATTTCAAAGAAATAATTTTCCATAACAACAGATAAAGGAAGTAAATGTTTACTTCACAACTGGGTCTTGAATTCTAGTGTTTCATGACAGGTGTAAAGTTCATGTTATCTCTATGACTGACTTTCAAATTAGAGCTTGTAACTCTTTCACTCATATATAATTAAACAAGCCATATATGGGACTTGTTAGTGAATACTGCTCTCAACAACATCCATTATAAGGAAGACCAATTATTTTTAACACAGCGTGAATGTTAATGGGTATCTGCAGAAGTCCTACACACGTTAGTGAAAGATTACAGGTAGATCTCACTACGTGAAGAAATAAAATCAATTCCAGAAAGGTGCCAGTGTCTGACATTAAGACAAAACACGACAATGAGAGAGCCTGGACTGTCCCCAAATCCTCCTTAGCCACACCAGTATACTATGGTGGAAAATATCCTTAGAGATCTGCTGAAGGGCACAAAACTTCAAGTCTACAGAAAAAGCACCAGTACAGATTATTTTTCACAGTTTCCTAGTGATTGGAATTCCCATTAGAAAAGGTCAGGTTTAATTTACCACAGCAGCATTCAGATAGCCTGTGGTCCATCATAGTTCAGGTAAGACAAAGAAAAATAAATGCTGCTTAACTCAGTAGGAAATCATTCCATTATATCATACATACAAAATATGTACTCAGGGGCATGTGGTTTTAGTATATAGCTACTGAATGTTAAAGGCATGTAATAAATGTTGTTCCTAGATTATGAAAAGATATTTAAAAAATAAGACTGGTATTTTTGAGCTTATAGGACAGAGGAAAGTATAGCAAAATCTAACCTAGGTATTATTACTGCAGCTGTCATGTCAGGATTTCCAATTTTTTAACATCCATTTTAAGTATTTCAGAGCTATTTTATGGAATCCCTGTTACATAATTAGCTTTAAAAATTACTCAAGTTAGCATTTTGTCTATAAGGTGCAATTGGGATGGAAGTTTAAAATAATGCTGCATATTCTTTACACATGTGAAAAGTTGTGCCAATATTGTATTTTTTGTGGCAGCAGCTGCTTGAAAATGCCTTTAGAACTGATTTGGGTCTCTCTGTCATGTGCTAATGAAGTCAGACACAGGCTTTAATAGTGTGTATTCAGTGTACACGGTTCCTAGGTGATCCTACCAGAGCAGATAATTTCCTAGCAGAAAACTGAGTGTGCAATTACAGCATCATCATATCTTCATAGACTTTTTTTCTTCACCATGCATCTTGCCCTGGCATCCAGCCATATTGCCAGGCAGTTCCAGAGGCTGTAACTCTCACTGCTGCAAAACCCCTGACCAACGTGGGTGTGAGAAGCCCAGAGTGCAGGAACAAGTAACCGTTCTACCTGTGTTACAGCTCCAGAATGAAGAGAGGCGGGTTCTGAAGGCTGTGCTAAGGAATAGCACACTGCACTTACAGTGACTTTCAGCATAAATCAATCTAAGCAGTTCTTATTTTTTTATATGTGTTGCCACTACTTAATTGACTATGAATCACTCTATTCCTTACAAGTGGGAAACAACAAGGTAGATAAAATGACACAGAAAAGGAACCGAGATTCCAAATGTGTAGTAACTTCCAGAGCACAGGTATGTCTATCTAGGATTTGACCAAAAATTCTTTCAAATTCTATCAAGTATATGTGTTTTATTCACAAATAATCCTTTAAAAACATACCCATTTAAAAATAACATTTTATAAAAATAAAATCTATTGTCCAAAGAAAGTTAAGACAAGTAGAAAATTCTTGTCACTCCAGACTGGCAGAATGAGAGCAAAGTGAAAACTGGAACACTGGAATAAATCAGGTAGTCATTATTTTAAATAAATGTTGATATGGTTAAAGAAACTATTTAAGGTAAATGAGGAGTAAGACTGGATGTTTCCTGTCTGTGTGGTCATCATTAGCAGTAGCAGAAGTTTTGTTCAGAAAGTGTTTCTGAATGGATTCTTATTGTCATGGGAATAGTAACAAATAATAAATGATATTGCTTTATACCACCAGTCCTTTAAAGCATAATATTTTGGTGTCCACCATATTTAAAGCACTATACTATACTACATGGAAAATTACTATCCTGATTCAAAGAGCATGACATTTTTCATATATATATTTTCAGTTGACTCAACAGAAAAAAATCACAGTATGGTAGCTGAAGTGTAAAAGTACCAGCAGCTCTCTGGAAAAGTGATGATTCCACATGACAGCCCACCAGACTACACTGCAAAATTGATGATCTTGTACAAGAGCTTAATGAAAACTCTTTTGCTCATAATATAAAGATGGAGATTTAACACATTTTACCTGGATATAGTCTAGCAAAATAGATACAAATAGGGCATGTTCCTTGGAAATTAAATAATACTTGTGGTCAAAATTATAAAAAGGGACTGAGGGGCATTATGAAAAAAAAAACCATATAAGCAAACAGAAATAATTACCTACCTCAGGTAAATCAACTGAAGTTAGATGTCCAGTCTGCTTTAGTGAGCATGAAAATCCCATTAGATACCTCTAAGCATCTAAATGTCTTTGAAAACATATCCCTCTGTGCTTAACATTATTAAGAATCATTTCAAAGGCTAAAGGGACTCAGCCTCATCTGCAATATACTGTAAATTTCAAGCAGAATTCATATGATTCAACAGTGCAGATGTCCAATCAAAGATCCCTCCACCATCAACAGCGGAAGATAGACACCAATCATAAAATCTCCCGTAAAGAATAAAGCACCCTCTGGAAATACCTTCTCAGGTTTGGTATAAATTGGCCTCTGGAAGACACTTAGAAGGAGTTTAAATGGCTAGACACATAATTCATTCCTGCAGTCTAGGAACAGAGAGGAGATCCTCTGTACTGCTGACTTCAAAAAGTCTTTGGTTGAGCTTTTGCTCTGCCCCAAACATTAATTAGGTTCATGATTGTGATGACTGTCACATTAGAGCAAAAAGAATCAACCTAAAGGTAGGTTCCAGGCATCAATTTTTTCTACATCCTTGGGCATGAATCCCCCAAAAATTGTGACATACTCACTGAATCACAGAGTAAATGCATCAGGTCATGTAAAGGCACAAAGATGTAACCACGATGCAATCTGCATGCTTATTTAGTGACTCCTTTTAACACAGAAGTAGTAAAGTGGTCTCTTACCTGTTCAGCAAAGATGGCCAGTGCAGTCTGCATGAGAGAGCACAAGACTTAAGTTTCTTAAATTTGACACTACAATCATGAAATAAAATAAAAATGAGGCCTGTTTGTTGATAAAAGGGGAAAATTTCAGAGTTCACAGGTGAAAGACTTACACAGTAAATTCTCTGAAATACTGATAGATGGGAGAAACATGAAATTTTGAGGTATGACAGGCCAGGGACAGTAGGAATACAAGCAGGAGGAAATGAAGGGAATTTTTGAATTAGCTTTGAGAAAATGGCAGAGATAATAAGGACATGACAGCAATTTCACAATGCTCCCTATGCTGTGAAGTTGGGGGATAGTTCATTCTGAATGCACAAAATGTAGGATGAAGAGAAAGAACAGGTATTCTCGTTCTTTCCACACTTTCCATAAAATCATATTTATTCATTGTCTACCTATTAATGGAGATCTCTTTTGCAGCCATTTGCTTTCATTGTAATAAGTTTTGTTCTGCTTTTAATCTTGGAAATGTGAGCAACCTGCAAGCAGAATAATGAGTCAGTTCCCCGAAGAACCCCACTTATTTTGTTATCTATTATCATTACAATAACCGTATTGCATTTTGCTGAAAAAATAATTTTACATGGCATAAGTAACACTTATAATATCAAAATAAACATTAGAATTTTCATAATTTTAGGAAAAATCCATCAACATTCGTTTCCAGTTACATATAGTGTGGTTCAGCCTCTTTTAAACTGACTAATTAATATCCATTAAACTTAAGGGATATCTGAACAGACCTATATTATTCATCATACTTATCTTTCATATTTATTGAGACCAGAAACAAGAGAAGGAAAAGATTTCTAATGCAAGTTTCTTGAGTGTGTGGATTAGGACTTTTCATGTTCACAAAGAAACTCAGCAAAACTTTTGATCTGAGAGACTGTAACGCTAATGATCAGAAAGAATGTCATGGAGGATTTGTTTATATTTCTAAAACTGTACATAAAAATTATTTATAAAGGAAACAAAATGCAGGTAAGAAATGAAAGACATTCTTTGATAAATTAAAAATGTTTGCTTTCTGCTATAACGTAAGAAATCTAGATGTAAGAGAAGTATATTGTGTGTATGTTCAAAGGCTTAACAGCATGAGGTATAGAAGTATTTAAAATGGTAAGCACTCAGAAAATAGTATAGGTCTTGAAATGAAATAGTCCTCATAAATAAATCATCAAATAAAGATAAAATGACAAATTGGTATTAGTCTAATACAAACTTAGTTGAAGTATTAATATCCTTTTTTTCTCCCTCAGAAGGAAACTTGCTATAAAACTTGAGTTCAGATAAATGTCTTTAGTATGTCTAAGCATTTGTAGTGCAATTCTTTATTGCTTTTGGTCACTTGTAAGAATTCTAGTGATGTCAAACCACTGTTAATGTGTCAAACTACAGAGCACACATTATACGTATCTTTGAAATCTGCTCTACTATTTCTGAAAGTACAGATTCCACAGTTCTCCTCTTAAATATTAGGCATTGCATCGATGTTCCCCCTACTCCTTGGTATAGACCCACACTCTTAGTGGCAGCTGCACATTTCCTCTATGTCTGGAGGACCATATGCCACCCTCCAATTGTGTGTAAATGCCTGGTAAGCCTGATACACATGAAGGAAAAGATGCCCCCTTTGTACAACTGACTGAACCCAAGATTTCACAGGAATTTTCCTATGAAAGAAAGATGAACCTCAGAATATAGGGCACAGTATTCAGAGCAATATCTCATCATAAAGAAGTCCTACGAATAATGAAAATCCCAGCTACCTAGTTCTTATCAGCAGCTAATCCTCCTCACAGTGCGCTGCTGGAAGGAAATTTCACATCATTTGTCATTTTAGCATACTTCATACCAGCTATTTTTTTTCACATTCATAAAGCTCTTGTGACCCTTCTTGTTCCCACTGTCAAGCTTCTAATTGTTTGTACTGAAACCATCCTAATTAGATGGCAAGATTTGTAGGGTGTGGACCATGTCTAATTGTTTGGTTTGTAAGAGTGTGAGTGTACAGTGCTTATATTAAACTTAATTTAATATATATACAGTGCTTATATTAATCTTGTCCTGTATTTTATTGTGCTTGTTACAGAGAAACAGTTAGACAGCTTGTTTTCAGCTTCCTTTCTAAACTAAACAAAACTTATATGATCAAGGTTACATATATCTCCATGTATGTTTTTACTCACAAAATTTCAGATCCCTCTGTCCAAGTTTTACTATATTTACATTCCCCCAAAAGGGGAGTAAGCTCAGAGATAACAAATATCTACCATTATTCATGAAAATAGGTGTGTTGAAGATATTACTTTTCTGAGAAAAAAGCTGCAGAACATGCTCAATACTTTTGAGATATTATGAAACAACAGATAAGCACACTATTTACAGTTCAAATCTCAGGGAAGAACATCAATCAGAGCTCATATCTTTCATTTGCCAGAACCAAATGTGCGTCAAACATTCATAGAAAAACAGATTCATCAGTTGTGATGCTCATACAGCTACCTAAGAACTTACAAACAGATCTAGTGAGTCATGCCAGAGGTCTACCTTGTCAGGCAACCTGTTACTGGCTGTGGTTAACAGTGGGCTTGCAGTGAAAAGCAGAGCAGGGGAGATACCTAGCAGTTTTTCCCCAGGGTACTGCTTCTAGCAATGTATGGATCACAGACATCCTGAGCTTGGCATTATGTCTGTGTGCTTAATAGCTCAGCCCCCTTACAAGGATTTGTTCAATTGCTTTTGGCACTTCTGTAAACATCTGGCATCTCTTACTTTCCATGGCAATGGAGTCCCACATCTTACCTAGATGCTTCATAAAGAAATGTCTCCCTTGCCTTGTACTGCCACCTGTTAGTCTTACATGATACTCCCTGGAGTTTATATTTTTTTAAGAAAACAGCTCTTCCTTGGTTATCCACAATTTATAACCTTTTAGTCTAATGACCTTGGTCATATTCTCTCTCAGTTACTTCTTTCCCAGCTGTTTAGCAGAAAGATTTAAAACCAATTAAAAAGCCATTGGAGCTTCACTGACTTAGTGGCCTTTGGATCATTTTCAAAAGAGGTATACAGTACACGGTACACTAAGCATATGATTGACTACCCTCTGTGCCAAAACCCAATAGCTAGCTCTTGAGATATTTTTAATATTCTACATTATATTTGTGGTGAAATAATATAGAAATATTTCTGTCTTTTTTACTTCTTGAATTGGTATCGGTATGTTAGAGATAAGGTCTCGAAAAGAATGGTACAAACATTGCAATAAAATTATTTTTGACTGATTAAAACAAGCTTTTGTTATTTACTACCTGAAGAACAGAAAAGAAAAAGAAAGAGCAAACACCTTTTACCTTTTCATAGTGCTTAAGATGCAAAGGAAAAGAAAGCAGTATGATAAACAGAACAATGGGGATGGATGGCTTAGTACCATTTCCAGGCTAAGTTCCAAGTAATTTCTATAATCAAGTTCCAATCCAAGTACATCTTTGCCTCATTTCTTTTGGATCTGACAAACTTAAATATAGGAAAGTCAAGGGCTTTTTTTTTTTTCAGTTTCACTTTGATGAAAGTATTCTTGCTTTTCATGCAGTTTTCAGATCAGATCAATTGTTTTATTTTTCTAAAATGCCAAAACCAGCATAGCTAGGAGGAAACTTATGCAGGAAAAAATGAGCTGTTTCTTCTCTACTTTTTTGCACAACATCACTTGCTTTTTTCATGTATTCTATTAGTTCTAGTAGATCCCACACTCTCTAAAGCTTTATTCCAGAAAGGAAAAACTGCTGTAATTACAGAGAAAAACATTAGGATGCACAGCACAACTTTTTACCACAACTCAAGGAGTATGGCATTCTTTTGTCACGTACCTCTTAAACATATGTGTTCTGCAGTTTGTCTTACATCAAAAAACACTTTTTAATGCAATGCAAAAAGACATTCAAAAGACAGTATCAGAAGCTATAAGTCACTTAGTTTGGAAATAAATCTACAGAATTCCACCAGAGTAGCAGAAATAAAAAAGCTCCTTTCGAATGCCAAGGCCAAATACACAATACTCTATAGGCATGGTATTTGCTATGCCCTTTACTGGCAGATTGATTTTCATGTTCTGACTAAACTAGCAGTTAGCAACATTACACTGCTGGTTGGATAACAATGACAGCCCAATTAGAAAGCACAGTCAATGAACAGGTCAGGCAGCCAGGGTCCAGATATCCTAAGCAAGACTAGGCCTTTCAGTTTGTAAAACTTTCTGTTGACCCTTTCCTCATCATAAATGACCCACCACAAAAACATGTCAACATTTTGTGAAGAAACAAAACAGAAAATAAACTGTAACTTATCCAAATAAGCAAACAGCATAAGAAAACTTTTGGAGGAATTGTCAGCATAGGAAAGAAAATACATGGGTAATAGGGTGACTTCTGATTTCCCCATAAATATGTGTACTGTACTGGTTGTTGGATTTGGGGAAATGTTTTTGGGTAGCCTGTATGAATCAAACACATAACAATAAGATATATTTTGAAAACTTAGAACCACCAAAACTAGAAAACGTATTATTTAGGCTGTATTATTTAGCCTACTTATCTTTCCATATAAACACAAATAATTTTGAATTTTTGCTTGATCCCACTTCAAACTCATAAATATGTAATTATAATATAAAAATACTTCCATATGGATTTGAGGTTATGCATCCTGAATGCAGGCAATAGAGATTTGTTGACATACGACATATACAAAGCAGATGAATGCATGGATCAGGAAGGAAACTACATAAATTACTGTGCTTTTAAACTTAAAGGGGGGCAGCTAGATTGTTTTTGATCAAACTTACAGTTCAACTCTGCAGACCCAGTATTAGTCCAAGGGCTGTGAAATCTAGTATTGATCACACATGAAACACATCTTTGGAGACAAAGTTCCCACCCCTTCCAAATAAACAACAAGGTCCCCTTGAACTTTCAAAATGGCCAAGATCTTTCCTGAAGTCTACTGATCTTTTTTTTACTTAAGACAGATCTCTTTGTGATAGTGTGGGTTTTATTGTCATAAATATAGCTTTTCAATGTCACTGTTACTATCTTCATAAAAACACCTTGGCTATGCTTTTTTGCAAAATCCTCTTATGTTCAGAAATGCCTGTCCTTACATCACTTCATGCTCTCCTCACGTCTTATCACTGTTTCTTCTAGCATTATCTAATCTCACCTTTTAGTTTAACCTTGAACCTAGCTAGACTTGATGTTCTATGTGAGCAAGAACAGTTCTCAACTTTTATTCTGTCATACATCCTCAGTTTCCAACTCCCATGGTTGACTAGTTGTGTCTTTTCTATGCTGCAGCCTTTATAAGAGATGACCTTATTTGCCTCTAATCTCCATGGTGACTTAATGGTTTTACATAAATAGCAAATGCAAACAATAACAACATGTATTACTGCTCATTAAGCTCCTTTCGAAATTGTGTCAGTGATTTTTGTTGTATAAGAAGCAATGTCAGGGTACCATTACAAAATCTAGGAACAGCATTAAATAAAAAAGTACAAATGCATTGAAGGTATGTGCATGATGCTGTTTTCCGAACTGCAGTGTAGGCACATCTGAAATCTGCTTGCTCACACTACAGAAACTACTTATTAGCATCTGTATATAACACATCATCACCACAGGGAAAGCTAGTTTAAAATCATAAATGTCAAGACATAATTAACTTAAAGGTCAGGTTTAATTACAGTTGTTGAAACTGAAATATACTAATTACCATTACTATGTCAGAAAATTTCTTAAAACGATTTGAAATGTTTTGTTGGTGCACGTACTTTTCTAAAATTGACATCTTTTGTTCCATGATGGAGATGTTTCAACGGGCATTTTTTTACTAACTTTGAAGCAGAAAGAGAACAAAACAGAAAATCAAGGAACAAAGCACCACCACAAAGCTCAACAAAACCTGTTCTCTGCATTACAATATTATTAATTACTTTCTTGTAATTGACACTTTAGAGAATCATTTAGATAATGGAATTATTTCGAGAGTCTGGTGCATGGATGAAACAGATTTAACTCTGTGGCTCTAAGGTTTAATGACAAAATTAATCAATAAGTGAAACAGACTGGTAAGAAAATAACTCAATAACTGAAAAATTTTCTCTACCTGTAGGATTTTCCAAGGATTCTACTGGGAATAGCTATTGACTCACATAAGTATTTTAGTTCTCTCTTTCCCCAAAGATACAGAAAGTTTGAATGCTATGATTTCATTCTCTTTTGTTTTCTAGTGTTTATTCTCCCCTCCCCGCCACAGCCAGGAGTTCCAGTTTATCTTTTCCTATACTATTAACAGAGTGATAGACATATTTTTTTCTCCCCGAAGAAGCCATTCCAAGCTAGGTAGAATGCAGCAGAGAAAGGGTTAAGCTATATAAAGTTCATTTCCCCCCAACAGCATACATTTAGCTACTGTATAGCCCCCATGCAAAAATTCAGAAGTCTAAAAGTGAATATAGCAGATGACTCTGGAGGAAAATATCACTAGCTGATGAAAAGAGGCCATCAAACGTGCTGATAAAAGAGACATACTTGTTTATTAAGTTTCATTCATCCTACACCTGAGGTCCTGGGTTGTAACAGCTGCCCCATGCTGTGAAGGGTTCCAGTGCCCTCCAAAGTGCACTAATCACCTAAGATCAGCAAAAATTATTTCTACTATTTCTGGAGGAAATCTTTCTACTCAGTAAGTGGGCAGCTCCCTGCCCCTTTCCCCCTCCTTTTTCGCAAGCCCCAGTACTTAGTGCTTCACATAGAGCAACAGAAAAGAGCTCAAAAGTCTGAACATAAGGAATATAGACATCAACTGAAAGAGTGAAGGATGGTCTCAGGTACACAACACAAGTATAGCAGAAAAGTGGTTGGCAGTTCAGAAACCACCAAAAGAAAAACCTTGACTGTGATACTGCCTTGCATCTCAATAAATGGGTAAGGATGGCATTTAATTAAAGAGTGCCTGCCTCCCAGGTACTGATGACATTGAAATCAATGTGGACAGACGGCATTAAGGATGGCATAACCCAAAAATTCTCTTATTTAAGATTTGCAGCTAACTGTTAGAGAAAAGTGAAATTTATTAAAGGCTTCCATCTGGCAGAATGTATCATTAGTATTCAAACTGATAGCAGCAGTGATTTAAATTTAATAATCTGAGTGGAGATATGCATCAAAAAAAGAATTCTTCTAAAATATATCTAATAGCAATAACTGACTTCTTTATTACAGTCTACCTGTGAAAAATGCCAGATATCAAAGAATAAGACATCAAATGTTAATTTCAGTGTGTTCTTCCAGTTGAAACTCACATAAAAATAATGTAGTTGGTGCGAATCAAGTAGCACAGACTGTACTTGCTTGTCCTTTCCTTGAGGGAGATTTGAAACATCGAGGCCCAGAAAAAGCAGGATATTGCCCTTATGGAAGGGAGGTTGTACGAGCGAGGTGCCCCGGCACCGGCAGTGGGGGCTGCAGAGGTGGCCGCTGTGAGAAGCAGCTGGGGCTGCCCCAGGCCAGCTACAGCTGATTCCTGCTGTTCCAGCCACTGGTTCCAATGCGGGACACAGCTGAGCCCTGCAGCCACAGGTGTGGCACCTCTGGGAAAATGTATTTAAGAAGGGGCAAAACTCACTCCAGGAAAGAGGAGCAAGTTAAAAACAAGTAAGTGTGAGAAACAGCTCTGTGCACACCAAGGTCAGAGAAGGAGGAGGGAGAGGAGCTGCTCCCAGTGTTGGAATCAGAGATTCTCCTGCAGCCCATGGAAGAGACCACAGCAGAACAAGTGTCTCCCAGGAGCCAGTGGAAAAGAGCATGCCAGAGCAGATGTCCAGATGTCCATACCGCAGCCCAGGAGACCCCACAAAAGAGTAGCTGGATATTCCCTAAAGGAACTACAGCCTCTGGACAGCTCATGCTGGAGGAGGTTCTCCTGATGGGAGCCGCAACCCACGGGAAGGCCCCACACTGGAGCAAGGGAAAAGTGTGAGGAGGAAGGAACAGAAGAGAAGTGCTATGGACTGACTCCTGCCCCCATTCCCCATCTCCCTGCACAGCTTTGTGGGTGGCGGAGATGGACATGTCAAGAGGGAAGGAGTAAAGCTGAGCCTGGGAAAAAGGGGTGGAGGCTTGTGGGGAAGGATGTTTAGTTTTTGTCTTTTTTTCTCACTATCCAACTCTATTTTAACTAGCAATAAATTATAGTAATTTTTCCTCAGTCAAGACTCTCTTGCCTCTGATGGCATTTGGTGATTTCCCTGTCCTTATCTCAACATATAAGCTTTTTCATCCTATCATCTCCCCATGTCCTGTTTACAAGGAGAAGAGAGTGGCTGGGTGGGTACTTGGTAGCTGCCCAAGGTCAACCTAATCATGTATTTTTATGGGGAACATGTCCTTTGAAGCTGTACTTGCATACGTGAGAATTATGCTGAGTAAAGTACATGTAACACAGAAAGATAATTACATTTTTTATTTTATTACAAGTTGTATTCTGTCCTTGCTTTAATTAATTGTATGAAGTTACTACTCTGCTTTCAATTTATACATCTGAGGTTTCATTTTTTGGGTAATATCCACCTCTCAGTCTCATATTAAAGAAACTTTTTATACATCATTCTTTCAGCTCCATCTTAATATGGGATTCAGGAATAGCTTGCATGAACTTAAGGTGACAAAACAATGAACAGCAGAGCAGTTTTTCTGTTAATATTTACAACAGATACCAAAAAAAACACTCCAAAAGCTGCAGATAGAGTCACTGCTCTACTACCTAGCAGGTGAACAAGGGAATAGACCATTTTTTGGGGGGGGAAAGTAAACATGAAAATTAAGGCAAAGTGCAAGCATCACAAATTGAAGAGGTTGGAGAAAAAATGTTGTATTCATTATAAGAACAAGTATAAAGTAACTACCCAGTGCATAATTTACATCATGGGTGTTGCGCAAACAAAAATATCCACAAAATCTTACCCTTTTAATGATTTTTTTTCTTAATTGCAGATTAATGGGCAGTTCCACTTTACAGGCTGGTAATTTGTCACTGTGATCTGCTTTTAAAAGTTGAGCAAGAAAACACTAGAATGCTCCAAATGTGCTGTTGGTAAGAAGCCAAGCTAAGGTTCTTTAAATGTTCCATAGCCTTCTCGCAGGAAGGAAGGCACTAGTTCTGAACTGGAAATCTCACTACAAGGGATAGATATCAAGACATTTACCTCTTTGTGTCTCTTAGCTGAGCAGAGGTGAACACAGCCAGAGCCTGAAGGAGGAAGGCTTTCACAGTCATCAGGCAGCTGTACAAAGAAACCTGGGCACATCTAACAGGGGCTGAGGGTAGGGGGTGCATGTGTGATGGTGACAAAGACCCCTCAGTCCCTGCTCCTCCTCCCTCTGAGAGCTGTTAATGTGCAGCACTACCAAAAAAAAAAACCCACCACCATATTTTACTTTTTTATTACTTTTCCTAGGCCTTTTTTCCCCAGCAATGAATGTGGACTCCTATGAGCTAATCTGAAATCCAGGTATACCAGAAAAACAAGTTTTGATTTTCATTTAAAATCTCTGAAAATATGCACTCATTTCATTTTTTAAATTTCAGGTTTTGAAAGCCATTTTGATTTCATCCCATAATGTTTTCTTCCAATTGATGCATTTTAAGCACATCAATAGAAAAGTTTTAATTTTTATTATAAATGAGAATGATTTGTTGTATCCTTCACAAGAACTTGATAAACAGGAAAATGTCTTTTTTGCTTTGGTCTGTGTCAAATTCAGAGGAGAAAAAAAAGCAATTCAGATTCTTCACCACTATTTATTCTGCAATACAGAACTATACAGCAGCTCTGAAGGTGCTCATACTACAAATCACAAAGTTTCCATGCAGTTTTTGAACTCAAAAGCTCATTATCTTATACAAACTAGACATTGAAAGCTGAGGCATTGTTAGGGAAATAATGGATGATATTACACTGGGAAGAGCAAGTGCTTAAAGAACACAGGATTGCCAAGAATACATGGGGAATGCAGTCATTCCAGATGATGCCTCAGAGTTTTTTTGATTTTTTTAACTTTTGTAGATTTTAGAAGTAGTTGTGTAGTAAATATAAATTTTCATGTAGCAGTATTGTATCCCTTACCCTGTAGCATAATGTTTACACATACCCAACCTTATTATCCCATTCCATATCAATGCCTCTAATTTCTGTAAATGTGTTTAGTCTTCTTTTCAAGGCAGAACTGTAGAAAAGCCTGGACCAGAAGATATCACACAGACACAGCGACCTTCAAGCCCAGAACTTTGGAGGAGCTCCAAGGACTGTACCTACTGCAACAAAGATGAAGATGAGGAAGAAGGGGTCCCAAAGACCCCAAACCCAATTCTCAGAGGGGTGTGTCGGGGGGCAGAACTGGGCAGAGCCAGTGAGTGGACAGATCTCGGATTGGATGGACCTTGTTATAAAATCATAGAACCACTCTCTGGGAGGCACGTGCGACGTGTATTCCCCTGTCCTGAGGCTTCATTAAAGGACCTACTCTCTTTATCTTATCTTATACACTAAATTGGCCTGGAGTATTTTTCTCCAAACTCTTTTTAGGCAACAAGATAATAATACCAAATCTTAAAGTCACTGAAAATGTTCCTCACTGAAAATGTTCTTCACAGTGGCAGATCTCAGCTTTGCACAATTTAGAGCTTCTCTGCCAGACCCCAAACCATAGTATGAGAAGATTTTACTTTACAGCCAAGGAAGATGCATCCTAATTGACTCTGAGTCAATTATGGTGTGAAAATATTGGGCTATATTTGATTTTAAAGTTAATTTGAAAAAAAAAAAAAAAGAAAAAAAATTGGAAAGATTTTCTTATTCCTTGTAAAAATAATTATGAAAAAAAATAATTATGTAAAATTCTAGGAATAAAACTATATTGCTCCAACTAAACTCCACTTTGTAGAACTATAACTAATTCATATTCAGTCAACCATCATGTTCCATGCACAACTATGTATGTTTCTCTTTAGAAAAATTCATTAAAAGAAAAAAAGCATGATGGCAGAAGTATAGCATTCGTAAAAAGTAAGCCTAAGGAGTTCAGCTCTGCTAACTGCCATGGCTTCTTCACAAATCTTTGCCATCATTTCATAAAATTTTATTGCACAATTTTTACCTTTTCTTAAATCCCCAAAGATGATGGAATCAATAATAATCTCATCTTTTCTTGAAAAAAAAATATTGTTCAAGACTAAGTAGAAAAGCTATAGCAGAGAATCATCCTTTAGCACACCAGAAATTACAAGATAAATAGAATCAAGCGTGTATTATGTTAAAATAAAGTCTCAAGATATTCATGCCACATGTGTGATTATTAAATCAGTGATATTGAAGCAGGGAATTTTTCTTTTGTAACATCAGAAATGCAGAAATGCTCACTTTGTTTAAAACCATATAAAGAAGAACTCATAGAGGTGGGACAGGTGAAGATACAGGTTTTTAGTACTGCCAAAATAAAAATAATGGGATGCCCAATAGGAGTGCATGCTTCTGCTGTATGCTCATACAAATTTGATAAATCCTCTTCTGGAGAAATTAGAACGGAACATAACCTGCTTACCCTTGACACTCAGTGAGACTTCATGCAGTAACATAAACATAAGCAAGATATGTGCCATCTGAAGTTCAATGAATATGATAAAACGCTGTATTATTATTAAATCCCTAGTCTAAGGAATCTTACACTTCTGCAATGGAAAATTTTGAAACATATGAAATTTGTAAACAAAGTAACCTAAAAAACAACCTTCTTTGGATTATTGGTTGCAGCTCAAATTTCAAGATAATATATATGGGAACACAGAGCCAGATTCATCAGTTTTATTGACTCATTAATGTAGCTCTGAATAAATGAGATTTTGTGTGTAGATTTAGCTCGAACGATAATTGCTAGGATCAACAGTGTGGTACGTATTTAAACCTGGGACTATTGCCACTGAATAAATGAAGGAATCATTACTGGTTAATCTTTGTAGGACAGTGTGTTCCTGCTTGGACCACAAAGTATCAGCAATAATTTCTGCAATGACTGGAAAAAACTCCATCATTTACAATCACAGGAAAATTTTACCATTTTGCTGAACCAGAAATAGAGTAAAACTTTTGAAATATTCTCTGAGCATGCTATAGCTAAAAACAACAGCAGATAATGTAGGACAGAACTGCCCAAGTGCTTTAAAATGTAGACAACACTTTAGTGCTGTGATGTAGACAACATCATAGTCAGTATTTTTAGAAGAATGTGTGTTTTATAGATTATTTCCATTCCTTTTACTGTTAGTCCCTAGAATAAGAAAAACTATCAGAAGGTTCTTATACAGGAATTGGTTTCTTTGGTCTGGAATCAGTAGTCACAATCTAAAAGAATTTTTTTAATCCTCTGCTCTGGAATATTTTTTATAACAGGTGTTAACTAGATTTGTGGTCTATAATGTCGTTTATTCTTAATTTGTGGGCTATAATGTCATGTCTGCACTCAGTTGTAGACAGCTGCAATTTGGAGTATCCAACTTCAAGATAACAAAATAATCTGATTAAATAAGGATTTTCTGAAAAACAGTTTTTACTACAGCTTGAAATCTAAAAGAAAATTGGAATAAAATGGCAGAAAACTTGTACACCATGCTTGAATGGTAGAAGTTACTGAGTCCAGACTGGATTTTCTCATGTGAGGGAGAGATATCTCCTCTGATTCAGGCCAGAGATGTTAGCAGTGTTTCCTGTCCCTCTCTGTCTGACGTGATTCGCTTTCTGGCATGATTCCACTCTGTACAAAGAATTTATTGCTAATGAACTCTGCTTACCGAGACCCCAGGTGACTTTCTGTCCACTAAGCTACAAAAAAAGTTTTTCCCCTTTTCTCCATAGCAATTGAAATTATAATGTAAAATAGAAAGATTTTGGTTTAGACTCAGTTCACAGTGACAAATCATTTATTACCTAGACCCAAGAAAATTACTATAAACCAATTATAAAATCAGTCACTACTTGCATTCCACTGAGATGAACAAAGAGCCATTCTCAGATGACAAGTCAACAAAAGTTATTTTCAGAATTGCAAACCTCATTACAAAATTTTTGGTTTTACAGCTTTTAAATGACAAAACAATTTAATGGATTTAGTTGGTAGAAAGACGTCATAAGAAGTTGACTGCGCACTTCCATAGGGCCTAGGACGGTTGATCACAAATGTAAGGAACTTCACAACAGTAATTTCACCTTTCTTAATAGCTACGTTAAGGTACAATAATTTTTAGGCAAACATAGAATATTCAAGCAACTCAAACATCTGATTGCTTTTACATTTCAAACACTCAGAAATATTTGAACTTGAACTCTAAAATAAGTAGAAATATAGAGAGAAGACAAAGAAAAAAATGATGGGTTTAGCTAAGTTATTCCAGAAAACAAAAGACCATTTAGACCGTTTTCTGATTACAATCAGGCAAAAATTATGTGAAAAAGGAAGAGAGACAAAGAACCAACCCTGAGCATTGAAATAAAAAGCCATAAATAAGTGAAAAATTCTTATTCTAAACACAGTCAGGTTTTCTGAACAAGCTAGGGAAGATTGTACCAGGTCAAAATAACAAAACTGAACACCTAAGCATGATTTGTATCATTGTGAAAGCATCCATCATGTCCAAATTACAGTCAGTCTGATTTTGCAATTATAATTAAATGTGTCCTGCTCATCATTATTGTTGTACATTTCAATAACATTTTTAACGGCTTCATTGTTTTCCCTGGATCATCCAGAAACACACAGGTCAAACTATTTATAAAAGTATTCTCACTAAATGTGTTGAAGGAAATAATTGGTGATGAAAAATATGGAATATATCAAACTCAGTTTACTGTCATTAGGATTACGTGCTAAAAGTTAAAACTACAGCATTTTGCATTGCATGTTAAATCTGGTTATAGCAAATTGAAAGACAATACTGTACAAGCACTTCTGATATGTTTTTTACTAAGTATAAAGTCATAATTTTATATTCCACTAAATATAAGTGACTAACCTAGCTACAAAATACACAAGCATATATCTAATGCCCAAAATGTTACACAAGAGACATCATACAGTCACTGATGAACGGTGATTACCATGGTGAGGAGAATGAACAAACAATCCATTGAAAAGCAAAATTGTCGAAATGACCCATTCCCTCTTGCTATCCCTCCAACACCCTGTTATTCAGCACTGCCCTGTACATGGAGTGACTACATCTGGCAACATCCATGCAGCCATTTGCAGGATTTCATATAAACTTGGTTACTAAGGTTATATTCTGGTTTTATTTTACCAAGTGCCGTGTTACTTCAGTTATCCCCCTTCATCATCAACAGCACCTGAAAGTGAAAAAAATCTAAGTCTATTTCCGTTCACTTCATACACGTCTCTGTTTTGCTGTTATCAGATTTTGTCCATTTCTCATGTCTCCTGCATCCAGCAAGGGTCATTTTACTTGTATTTGATTTTCTGGTTTTCCATAATTAAGCTGAAATTTTGAGATCCCAAAGAGACTTTTTTTTAATGCATTCAGCTTAGCACGTGTGCATATATACACATGTATACATCTATAGATATTAAGAATGCTCAAAAGAGTTCAAAATACAGTGAAACAAGTTTTCCTTGTCTAATCAACTA
This sequence comes from Lepidothrix coronata, assembly GCF_001604755.1. NCBI lineage: Eukaryota > Metazoa > Chordata > Aves > Passeriformes > Pipridae > Lepidothrix > Lepidothrix coronata. The sequence goes on from NW_016690180.1 coordinate 15,118,862, forward strand.
ATTTTAGCCTCTAATTATTGCTATTAATATGTAATTATACTGTATTTCTTCCTAGCATCATTATGGTAGGATTTATATGGACACCTCACAAACCAGCAATCTGTCAGTCTTCTCTGGAAGTCTCTCCAGAGGCCCAGTCTGCAGCCTGGTGATGTGTAAAGGAAAAGTTATGGAGTATCAAAAACTGTCCCTGCACCTTGATGTTCTTTCCAGTGTTGCACTGGATTGTGTAACTTCCTGTAGTATCTCTAGAATCTCATTATTCCAGTGAATTATAGAGGTTTCATACAACATTTAAAGACGTATGGCACTTTCAAGATTAGATCTGTTTCTTTGCTTTTGTTTTGGCTCTTTTTAGCTTTTTGTTGTGTAGAACAAATGCATTAACTGCACTCAAGCACAAGACATTGAACTGGTATCTTGCCAGGTACTGTATTAAAAGTGAAGCCCAGGAAATGAGTCTGTGGAGCAATTATGCATGAAATGTTTTCTAAATATATTTATTCATTACTACTAATAAAAAAGCTTGTCTGTAGATGATTCTTTCATTTGTTTGAGATGTTAATATTTCTAACTGTCCAAACCATAAGCATTTCCTCTTGAAAATTATGTTCTTATGGTTATTTAGAGAAAATTATTTCAGAATATGAAGCTATGTCATTCTATTTAGATAGTTACATGTAATCTCTAACATAGTAAACTGCAACATTCATGCACCATTTTTTTCCAGCCTAATATTTGGCTGTCATTGACATTAACGAGGTAGACCTTCCAGTCACACAGCAAGTATTATTACTATTTCACAGATGATAGAATTGAGGTAAAGAGAAACAAAAAAAGACAAATAGCTCCAGGGTATCCTTCCTTTAGAAAAATATTCCAAGTTCGGGACTTGCAGGCCTGAAATAAGATCACAGCTACACTATTTTCCTGTAGACTCCAAATTATTAACAGATCATTGTCATCACAGTGTCAATTGTACTATAAGGAAAATATGTCCATTGCACTGGATATTCACAGATAGTAACACACAATTTAGATTTCACTTGAGAACTATTTGAACATTTCTATGGTAAAAACACAATCCCTATTGAGTGTTGCATTTCATCTTTGTGATGAATTTGACCCTGATATAACAACACGTGAAAAAAAGAAGAAAGAAAAACCCAGCAAATAACAGACTCTACACTGTAGCAGTGCCTAGATGGCTGTGTGATGGAGTTCGTTGATTTAGACTCTCCATATATATTAGAAGTCCAAAAGCTTGAAGTTCAAAAAGATGGAGAATTTGTAACTTAAAAATAAATGTGAACCACTTAAGGATTCTCTTACAGCCTGGTTCAATGGTTGGAGACACTGCACAATAAAATGTGTATATGCACCACAGATCATCCCCCATGTATTTATACTGCAGTTGCTGTTGCAGGAGTCAGGCTGAAAATTTAAAGCCTGTTTAAAGAATATATGTTTAAAGAATATATATGTTTAAAGAGTATATAATCTGTGAAATTCACAGGAAGGGAAGCATACCTGAACTCAGAGAATCCCAGGGAGCTGATGACAATTTTTAAAGATCCTGTTGGAGGTGCAGAAACACTCGTAAATAACTGTGGTAACAAGAAGTACCATATATAGGTCTACTAGCTGGCAGAGTGCACGAAAGGTTTCTCAGCCCTTGCTTGGAGAATGTCTTCTGCCAGATGAGAACCTGGTGGCACAAGGTACTGCCATTCTAGATTCTATAAGGCCAATTTTTTACTTCACATTTTCCCTCGTGTTCATTTCTCTTCCCTTCTCTGTGAGCTGGAGTTAATATTAACAGGGATTTTTTGGTTGTTTTCCTTCACTTTGGTAAACTACTATTTTAATCATGCTATCATTCAGTAGCTGCAAATATTTGTTTTATTTCTCATCTTTGTCTGCTTTCCACTTGCCATAATCATCACATATATGTCTGAACCCCATAGCTGGAAGCAAAATAATCATGTCAATAGCTGGTTGACTTCAGAGAAATCACAGGTATCTGGTATATACCTAAACTTGCAGCATCAATCCACATTTACTACAGAGAAATTAAATTAAAGCTGTTATTGCCTTTCAACCCTTTCTGATCCTTTCCCAGTTGCCTCAAGGATTAATGGCACTGAGTTCCTAAAACATCTGAGTTCCTCTCTTTGAAGAGCTATGCAAATTGCTGTTTGTATGCAGACTGGAATTTACTCTCCTAATTTTAATTGGTACACCATCATACTGCTAATAGTAGCTTGATTTCTAGATTAGGGTCAACAGACCCAAACTGCACAGTGTTATTTGTTTCAACTAAAAAGATCAAAATTACTGAATATTGATAAAAAGCACAGAGTTTAAATCAGAGGCGAGACTCATTCCTCCTCTTCCTAAGGGCCCATAACCTCAGTGAAACATTAGTCTATAACAGGAATTGGCTTAATTTTTTCTGCCTGGTCAGACAATTTCTAAACAGCTGGCAAACTAAAATGATTTGCTGTTTATATACAGATACTATTGACAGATCCTGGGATCTTGCTGAAAGATAGGCTTCCAAGTAACACTGTCAAAACTGATGGAACGGTTTCTAGTGCTGAGAAACAAATATTGGATCTTTTTTGGAATCAGTCAGCATATCAAGTAAGTGTTTTTCAAGGGACTTACAAGCTACTTTTTTGCTTTTGTTCCTCACTGCAGTAATGATTCCCATGAAAATATCTCTATAGCAACAAATTTCTTTCCAAAATGTGTCAGTAAAATTGGTAGGAGATGCATATGGAAAAAGATATCCTTAGGGACTTTAAAAAGCAAACTGTGAGAAAGAAATTACCTGTGTGTTAAATTGAAGGTTTAATGAAGACATTAAAATATATGACCCTTTTGGATTTTTTTCTGATGTAAAGTTATCCATTGTCTTTAATAACAAGGACAAAATCAGATTTTATGCCTGCTTGCCTGATTTGATTAGACAAGTCAAGACAACTAGAACACTGGTTCAAAATGGTTTGGTTCAGAAAGTCTCGAGCTTCGATATCTTTATTTCTAAAAGGCCATACAAAGAGAAAGAATTGAAATTAACCATTCTTGTTTCCACCTAATTGTAACTCTGTACCACCAGAGTCTCTCCTAAAGAAAAATTAAACAATACAAAATACAACTCACTATGGTTCTGCAGGTCCTCAATTAAAAGAAAACTACAACTCCCTTCATCTCAGAGAAACTATTCAAGTTAAAAAGAGCGCACAGCCTCTATTGTTCTGCCAGACAGGGCATATAACAACATACTCACATCACACACACAAAGTGTACTTCAATCAGGAGAAGAGAATTCCTGAACAGAATGTAATTAATGTTACATGCCAAAACAATTAGTGAAGTGTCATTGGAGGCACAGCCGTTGCATCTACAGCTCCAAACTTCTGGGCCAAGATCTGGAAATTATACCACTTGAAAGCCCTTAACAGGAAATAATGAGCATTTTTATGGCACCATAACCATAATTCATATCAGCCATTTAATATGTGAACATAATTAAGCAGTCAATATCCTTGGGTGTAATGTCTGGTTTCTAAGCTTTCTTCTCCCACTCTAAACATTGCAAAAAGGAGCTGAAGAAATCATTAAGGAACTTAAGCATCATAGGGCCTAGAGACTTCCTAGACACCAGGATATCCTTAATCAAGCATCCAGGAGTGTGTTTTCAGGAGGATGATATTACGCAAAGCTAATTCATAGAATCACAGAATCCCAGAGTATCCTGAGTTAGAAGGAACTCGTCAGGATCCTCACATCCAACTCCTGGGCCTGTGCAGGACACTCCAACAATCACATCATGTGATTGTCCAAATGCTTCTTGAACCCAGACAGGTTTGGTGCTGTGACCACTTCTGTGGGGAGCCTGTTCCAGTTCTCAACCACCCTCTGGGTGAAAAACCTTTCCCTGATATCTCATTTAAACCTCCCCTGACTTGCTTCCTCAAGTTCTGTCACTGGTCACCACAGAGAAGAGATCAGCAACTGTCCCTCCTCTTCCCCTCACAAGGAAGTTGTAACTGCAATGAGGTCTCCCCTCAGTCTCCTCCAGGCTGAACTGACCAAATGACCTCAGTTGCTCCTCATAAGGCTTCACCTCCAGACCCTTCACCATCCTCTGCATGTTTTCTAGTAGTTTAGAGTCTTTGTTATATTGCAGTCACCAAAACTGCACACAGTATTCAAGATGAGGCCACACCAGTGCAGAGTAGAGTGAGACAAACACCTTTTGACCAGCCTCACCTCTTTGACTGGCCATCACATTGAAAAAAGAGTTAAAATTGAGTTAGAAAATACAACAAAAAGAAGATAATTTTTAAATGCCAAAAAAGAAAAGAAAAAAATAGTTTGGAAGGTCTCCTTAACAGTCATTTAAAAAATTACCATTTTTTTGTTTGTGTGGAAGGCACTTCGCTTAGACAACATCTAGAGTATGCATATAATCATATTCTGAAGACCATTTCTATTCATATGGCTTTGTAATACAAGCATGGGGAGACACCTTGTGAAATTAAAACTGAGTAAATTTTCTATGTATAGAGAATAGATTTTATGCGCCATATAATTACCATAACTTCCTCAGTCCTATAAGATATTACTAAAGAAATGTCTTGGTAAGATTAAATAAATTACAAAGGTCACCATGCCTCACGTTTATAGTACAAACTAATAACTAGTTGAAATAAGAAGGAAATTATTCTTCCTCTACTGCTTTGTATACAAACTAAAAATAATTGATAGGATTGTGCATGGCTCTGCATGAGATGTGACTTACCACCTCTGAAGCACATGAAATATATAGACTAATGTAAGAGGAAAGAGCAGAGAAAATTACCCATGCAACCTATTTTGGAGTAGAAATCCCTGCATGCCTAAACTGGAATACAGAATCCAGGTCTGCATACTAGAGAGTCTTTAGTGCCTTGGCAGTGCCTGGACTACACTCATTCTGCTGGAGTTGCAGCTATTGAACAATTCAAGACAAGTACAATCTCAATACTAGTTCTTCTTGGGGAAAAAAAACACATAAGATCAAATACTATTTTGATATTAATACCATAAAACAGGATGGTATTAACATTTTCTTCATGGTTCTAGCTTATTCAGTTTACCTAAATGATTGTAGCTGTACTGTTTTTCAGGCCACAGGCCTAAAACCAAATCTGTTGTACCCACAGTCAACAAGGTCTCTGTGGGGTCACAGAACAAATTCTGAAGTTGCGTTTTTACACTGTGTTGACACTTAGCCCTTCTTGGAAGGAGTCTGCTTGCCTTGATTCTTCAGTGTCAAATTACAATGCATATCAGCACTTGTATTAAAGAAAATGATCAGATGTAGCTGCATCTTTGTCTTTCCTGGTCTCATTGAAGCTATAGCAATGCCTATAGGTACTGTGCTGAGGCACCTCCAGAAAACTGCAGGTCTGTCAGCCTGACCTCTGTGCCAGGGAAGGTCAGGGAACAGATCATCCTGAGTGCCATCACACAGCATGTGCAGGACAACCCAGGCAGTATGGGTTTGTGAAAGGCAGGTCCTGTTTGTCTTCTATAACATTGCTTAGTGGATGAGGAAAAGGCTATGTATGTTATCTACCTGGGCTTTAGTAAAGCCTTTGACACTTTCTCCTGCATCGTTCTGCTGGAGAAACTGGCTGCTCGTGGCTTGAATGGGTATTCTCTTCACTGGGTTAAAAAAAATGGATGAATTGATGGACCCAGAGAGTGGTGGTGAATGGAGTTACATCCAGTTGGCAGACAGTGGTGCTTCCCAGGGTTCAGTGTTGTGACCAGTCCTGCATAATATCTTTATCTAATGGATAATCAGATGATCTCATGGAGAATCATCAGTGGTCTGGATAAGGAGATTGGGTGCACCCTCAGTAAGAAGATGACATCAAGCTGGTGGGAGTGTTGGTCTGTTGGAGGGTAGGAGGGCTCTGCAGAGGGGTCTGGACAGGCTGGATTGATGGGCTAAGGCCAATGGTGTGAGGTTTAATATGGAGAAGTGCCCTGTCCTGCTCTTGCGCTGCTACATCCCCATGTAGCTGGGGAGAAGAGCGGCTGGAAAGCTGCCAGGTAGAAAAGGACCTGAGGGTGCTGGTCAATAGATGGCTGAACGTGAGCCAGCAGTGTGCTCAGGTGGTGGCTAAGCAGGACAATGGCATCCTGGCTTTTATCAGACATAGTGTGGCCAGCAGGACTAGGGAAATTATTGTCCCTCTGTACTCAGCACTGGTGAGGCCACACATCCAGCACTGCGTCCAGTTCTTGGCCCCTCACTTCAAGAAAGACATTCCAGGGCAGGAGCAAGTCCAGCGAAGGGCAACAAAGCTGGTGAATGGTATAGAGAGTAAGTCGTATGAGGAGCAGCTGAGGGAGCTGGGGCTGTTTAACCTGGAGAAAAGGAGACTCAGGGAGACTTTATCATTCTCTACAACTACCTGAAAGGAGTTGTAGCCAGGTGGGAATCAGCCTCTTCTCCCTGGCAACTAGCAACAGGATGAGAGCAAACAGCTTCACCTTGTGCCAGGGGAGGTTTAGATTAGAGGCTTGGAAAGAGTTCTTCACTGAAAGAGTTTTCAATCAGTAGAACAGGCTGCCCAGGGAAGTGGTGGAATTGCCATACCTAGAAGTCTTAAAAAAAGTGTAGATATGGTACTTAGAGACATGGTTTAGTGGTTGACCTGGCAATGTTATGTTAATGGTTGGACTCAATGATCTTAGAGGTCTTTTCCAACTCTAATGATGCTGTGATTCTATCACAAATCTCAGTGTTTTTTCCTTAAAAATTCATCAGAGCTGGCTCTAATAAGGTCGTACTTGATCTGCACTTCAAAATACTGAATAGATATATTTTATGTGCATGGTGCTTTTCCACCATGGCATCTTCATTTCAGGAGGAAAATTAGGTTTTACAATTAAAAAAAAAGACTGCATGACCTCAGTATAGCACACTTGCCATAGTGTGCATGGACTTGAAAGCCATGATCCTATGAAATATGCTACTGTAAGTACAAAGATATTGAAAGACGACAGTCAGCAGACAACCGCCAGTTGCTCATGTCTCAGCTATTTCCCATGAGACAAAATAAAGAATGTGACTGTAAAGAAGTCTCCCACAGTAAAAATAGAACTACAAGGAGGCTGCATTCAGTTACGCTCCCCTCTACATCTTTCCTTGAATCCCACTAACAGAAACCTGACAGGTACTCAGCATCATCTGGAACAGAGTTCTCACTGCAGTCCCTTGTAAAACAGAAGTCCCCATATCCCTCCATCTTCCAACACATACAAGTTCATTACAAGAAGTTACTAATACTCCTTTCTTTTCTGAACAGGCTGAAAAGCAAGGAAACCATCAGCCAGTTGGAAAAACACCAATGAAAAAGTGTGATAATTCTTTCTCATGTCAAAGACTGTGAAGAGGAGAGAAAATGTGATAAATTAATCCATTCTAATAAGGAGAGATTGTAATAAGAATAGAGACTCATTCAATTAATCCACTCTTAATATAATCCTATAAGAATGATATGGACCTCCCTGGATACCATATCTCAAGATATGACAATTCTTTTTTTCTTAGCCAGCAGTTCCCGATTACAGAAAAGTAATTAGCAAAACTGTCTAATAAAGTGGTATTTCAGAGATAACCAAAATATAACACAAAGGACCAATCTAAAAATGTAGCAGATTAGTTTACGGAACCTTCTTAAAGAGACAGATCCTGAGTAGGGTAAGCAAATTGACTCAGCTTGATTCAGATTCTGGCTGAGACAAGATTTTTTTTTTTTCACATCCACTGAAAATACTCTGGTTTTAAAAAATGTATTCCGATTAGCTGGTTGCTCTATATACAAAAACAATTTTAAGAATTATATAGGGAAAATATTAGAGGATGTAGAAGAAACTATTTTTCATGCTCATTAAGTATGACCCAGGGCCAATGAATAAGACCCATAAAACTTTTCCACAGATTTTTATTAAGAGTTAGTTTACCACCAAGCAGCGTGTTAAGAATAAAATGTCTGGACCACTGGAAAAAGGTAAAAGGCAATGGTTTAACTGGTTAGCTGCACCATTAGTCTTCAAGATCACAGAATCACAGAATATACTGAGTTGAAAGAGACACACAGGGGCCTGCACAGGACCATCCCCAAGAGTCACATGTGCCCGAGAGTATCATTTAAATGTTTATTGAACTCTGTCAGACTTGGTATTCTGACCACTTCCCTGGGGAGCCTGTCCCAGTGCCCAACCACTCTATGGGTGAAGAACCTTCTCCTAATATCCAGCTTAAACCTCCCCTGACACAACTTCAGGCCATTCCCTCAGGTCCTGTCCCTGGTCACCACAGAGAAGAGATCAGTGCCTGCCCCTTCCTTCCCCTCACAAGGAAGTTGTAACTGCAATGAGGTCTCCCCTCAGTCTCCTCTTCTCCAGATTGAACAGACCAAGTGACCTCATCCCCTCTTCATACAGCTTCCCCTCAAGGCCCTTCATCATCTTTATTGCCCTCCTTTGGACACTCTCTAATAGATAGCTTAATATCTTTCTTATATTGAGGTGCCCAAAACTGCACACAATATTCAAGGTGAGGACACACCAGTGCAGAGCAGAGCAGGACAATCCCCTCCCTCAACCACTTGGTGAAGCTTTGCCCGATGCAGCTCAAAAGATCTGACCATATCCTAACAAGCTTTACTATGCCTGCACCAGTCATTCCTGCACACCATGCCCACAGTTCAGATGTCCTATATCTAGTAAGTCAACTAAAATGAATAAGAAAAAAAATTATACTCCACTCCTTAGTGTATAGTTATACCACAGCACATATCCTCAAAGCTACAGTAACAAATCTCCTGTCAATTAAAACTAACAAAGATAAAAACCAAAACAAAACAAAAAACCAAACCCACACTGTAATGGGATTGTGATGTATTCTCCTCAAGAGCAAACCAAATCCTATCAGCCCATTAAACAGAAGGCAAGACTGCTAGATTCTGCCTTTTCTTTCCCCCATCCATTGCATTAGCTCATTATACTTTACATGTACTTTACTCTGTATCACAGTTTATGTTTTGGTTGATTATTGCTTGGATATTTTTTGTTTGTAGTTTGATGATACATGATAAGCACAATCTCTTGGAGTCATCTTTATCTGCATGGTTTCCACTGATGAGGGCTAGCATCTAGTCTGCATTTCCTTTTCTTCGTTAATCAAAATAAACTGTCGTTTGAATGTTGTGTTGAATCTACTCAAGATCCTCCAAACATGCTTCATTCACTTCCTATAATGGATACAACAGAACTTAAAATTCTTATTTAAACTTCAGTGTTCTTAACTGCTTTTGTCTTCATCTATTTTATAATGAGTTCTCCTTAGTCACATATGCCATGACAACTTCTTAATGATAATTTGTCCTTTGAAAAATCAGCAAACCTGATACACACACTAGTGCATATAATGATTATTACTGGAAAGACAGTTTCTTATATTATGAAAACCTGTCTACATTTTATGTACTGTTTTATAATTTAATATGTATTTATACATCCCTAAGTTTAATATATACATTTCTGTTGCAAGGGCATTTCTTTTTCCTTCAATACTAGAAAAATGATTTTCAGAGGCACTTAGAGAAAAATATTTTGGCTATGGGTTTGGCTTTCCTAAAAACATATTTTCTTCTGATTTTAGGATTTTCACAGCATAGAGTTTGCCCTGTGGAACGTGGCTAACCACCTGCTTTCAACACCAACTGCATTGCTGCATTTATTATCTTAGATCTTTCAGTAGCATTTGACATCAGTTGACATTGCTCATCATGGGATTTTCCTGGAGCATCTGGAATCTTGTGTTGGCCTAAAAATCATTACTCTACACTGCCCAGAGCAGTCAGTTCTAATCTTTTTAATTTATATGTCTTCAGTGCAATGGGCTTTGCTGCTAGACTTATTTTTTGTCTTCAGGCTCCTGAAGTCTGCATAATGCTCTTGGCCATAGTGCTTAAGTAACAGGGTATTGGCTACAGCAATTAATTAAGCAACAGCATCCTAAAAGTGTTCACTAAAGAATGATAAAATAAAATTTTAAAATGATAGTACAATTCATGTTCTGCAGCACACGAAGTCATAGATGACCACTCTTGGACATATCAGTAGAAGTATTTCTTGGTAGTGCGTCATTTGTTGAGTAAAATACACTTTATTATTATTTTCTCTCTATTCAGAGCTTAATCAATTCTTATTCATTGTATCTATGCAATAACTATCAAATTAACGCTGTTTAGAAAGGGAGCTGGATTATGTTCAATAACTATAATGTGTAACCATTTTTAAACAATTGAGAATTCTTTTGTGAAGAACAGAAAATTGTAAGTTCCAGATACTCTCCTTGCACATACATAATTTATGCAGATATAAACACTAGTAGTATTATGAACTACTGCTTACCAAACACTGCAGACACAAAGCCACTGCTTCTTTAAAAAGCCAACTTAGTGGGCATTAATTTGGCCAAGCCAGCTAGCTTTGGGAGTTTTTTGTCATTGTCACTAAAGTCTACATTGGAGATTTAAGCTTTGTGACTCTGAACTGGATTTCCACTCATATTTTCCAGTAGTTTTACAGACACAAAATATTGCTGAAGGAATGGATTATAATTTGGACTGATACCCTTCTATAATATGTCTCTATTTAACACACATGTACCTTGATGAAGGGAAGAGAGGTCAACAGATTTTCCAGCAGAAAAACTGGAAGTCATATTAGGATGCCATATGACAAAACAGCTTGACCAGATTATCATACTAAACTAGTACACCAGTATATTATCCTCTTAATACCTTATACTAGCTTCCACCCAAGGATCTGATTAATGTCAGATCATCATCCTCCACAAAAATATCTAGAGCTCTTATAGCTCTGGATTTGGTAGCCAATAAAACTTTCTTTTTTTAAATGTTTCTTGCCAACTCAAGAGATTTAATGATGTAATGTACCACTCCTGGTTATTCTCTGATTCCAGTTCATTGTTGATTACTCCATTTCTGAAGTTAGCTGCTGCAAGGGCTTTTTACCATTATATGATTTACCTTTGCAACTCAGCTCCTTCAGACATCAGGAAGATGGATGCAGTAAGCAAGTTTAAGGCTAAGTTTAATTCATTCTGCCTGGAACAGTTTTTAATTAGATATCATTTGAGATTTTTTTTTAATTACTTCTTGATGCTTCTGGTCACTGAACTCTGTAACATGCCCTAGTATGATAATTAGAAGTATGCCTTAGAAGTTGAAATGCTAAAATAATAAGCGCAAAATCCACTCTTAGAGTCAGAAGAACTCTATCATTTGCCTTTTACAAATTATTTTGATAAAATTTCTAAAATCATTGTGAGGAGAAAAATAGCACATGTCCAAATTCAGAGATAGTCTTTTTACAGTGCTGTTTTTTGCGGGGTGGGAGGGAAGAGGGGCACGGAGCAGGGGAAGACCATAGAGTCATATTCAAATGGCAGGGTAAAATCTTCTACTTTAAGAAGTTGAGATTGAACTAACCATGAAAATAAAAAAGTAGCACAAATCCAGCCTCCCCTACCCCTTCCCCTTTAAAAAAACCCGAGAACTTTTGACAAAGTCCTTTCTGCCTATTTAACTAAACTTTCTGCATTCCAGAAACCACTCTTGTCTGGGACCATCTCTGTACAACTTCTTCTTGCAATTAGGTTTGTGGAAATTGTAGTTACAGTACAATGAAGTTAGAAGACAAGAAATCTGTGTGGTTTTAATAACTAGTAACCCAAACTTGTCATTTTTGGTACTGAGTCTACTGACAAAAATTTATTTTTAATCAGAAGCACATTGCCTTCACTAGCAGCTTTGGATAACTGAAACCAGATATGCCATAATGGAAGCAAACTCAACGTATGGTATGACTACTGTCATTATGACTTTATTCTAGTAGCTCATTAGAACCACAGAAGCTAAAGAAAAGTGCAGAAAAGTAATGTAGTGATAGATTGTCTTTCCTTTCAGCAATCTCTCATATAGAAAAGAAGCTGTCCTTCTCAGGAGAGACAAATCTCAGAAATAAACCGGTAATAAAAGTAAGCAGCTTCATCCCAAACAACCAGAAGAAAAATCTTACTTTATGCAAGAAGCAGATGTCGTCAGTACAATCCTACCAGTAAAACACTCACAGTCCTCATTAATGAGCTTCTCACACTGCTGTCATAAGCACTCAGAGCTCTCTATCATAAAATGTTAACTATCATACTACAGTTCATGTGTTTGTATACTATTTTGGTGGACATGCTCTGAAAGCAGTGAAAGAAAAATATATTTAGGCAGAAATTATCCAGAAAGGGAAGAAGAACTACAGCATGAAATATGTCTTCTCTGTCTCTGAATCCTATGACTCAGATATAAAATCTTTATCCTACAGTGTTGCTCATCCCTGCTCACACCATTATATACAGGAATAAACAGATACTCAGTGAAGACCAGAGAATGGAAAGAGATGCTGTTGTAGTCACTTAGAGAACAGGGAAAAGCAGTGCTTTCCTGTAAATATTTGATTCAACCCTTTTACTATATCCATTGTTGTTACCCTTACATATAAATTTTATGAGCACACTGTGTGTCATTGACACCAGCTGGAAGATAATCAGAAATATGAAAGTCGCTTATATAATTCATACCACAGTGAAGGGACATATGGTCACCCTGTACACTCTCATTTCAGATAAAAATTTCTGTCTCCAAGAATGATTGGAAAGCTATGATCAAGGCATGTAGAAGTTAAATGCTTTGATCAAGACCAGGCAAAATTTTAGTGCCAGAAAAGAGATTAGAGAAAAAAAATCATTTTAATGTAGACATTGAGAAAGGCAAATCAATCTTCCTTGTCCAATAAATATCACACACAAAAGAAGTACTTGGTCTGTAACAATTCTCATTCAATATCAAAAAAGAAGTTGTTTTAGTAAGTGCACAGAAAGCATTTTCAGTGGGAATTTATGTAAAAAGTTAACTTTCTATAGACCCAAATGGCACCTTTAGTTGACATTGCCATCCTCTGTTTCAGTCTTGAAATTCTTCAATATCAGAGGGTAAATCACTTTGTCCTCTATGTCACTCATCCCAGTTTCCTTGCCAGTCATATAAGATGATAACTGAAGCCTTGGGATGCTATCTGTTAGTAAAAATACACAAGAAATGCAGAGTTCCTTTAATTGATCAAGAAGAAATTGCCATATTTGTGTAAAAACTAGTATAGGTATTTCTAATTAAATTTGTCATCAGAAAAAGCAGCTGCTAATTATCATAGCAACAGCATTTTAATTGACATGGGAGCTTAATATCTTTCTTTGATTTCATACTACTTGCAAATAACAAATTGAAAAAAATTAAAGAACCAGCATCAGGCATTTGCTTGGAATTGATTAACATTTAGATATGATCAATCCAAGACATGAAGCATCATTAATCCAGGTAGTGACCCCTAGTTATGCTGCTCAATTGCTCACAGATCCACAAACCTTGTAGCTGAATTAATAGCATTAATTTTATCCTTTCCAACACTGGCTAACTACAATAACTGTACATTATTAACAGTGACATAAATAAAACTGGTGACACAAACAACTTAACACAATGCAAAAACATTTATGCTCACTTTATATGGCACAGTAAGCCAAAGCTTTGGTCTTCTTTAGATCAGCTTCGTTTCATTTGAGAAATCAAGTGTCAAACAATCCCAGTTAAGACATTTTCACACTTGAACTCAATTATATAGTTAGGTTTCTGATACATTTAAAAGCAGAGTCCTACATTTCTTTCCACTGTTCTCGAAGCAAATAATCCATTAATCTTTTACCATATAGTTTGCTAAAATGAATTACTCACAGTCTTTCCCTTGAAACGCATGATACTTGGAAATTCACAGCCAAAGCATTTTGTTTTCTCACAAGGGAATATCCTCCAAGACACAAGTATTCCAAGAAGGCATTACTTTTGATTATATAATACCAAGGCACAGTATTAGTCACATATTTTTCTATGAAATTCCAGTCACAGACATCTAGGTCATGATAAAAGACTTAAGAAAAAAACAACCACCACTGCAGCAAGAATGCACAAGCCATGCAAGTCTGTCCTGGCTGGAAAATCCTAGGAGTTATCTCCATCAAACTACACTTTCTAAGGTGATACTGAGAAAGTATTGAAGCATTTAAAACACAGACTGATCAGGTACTGATAAAGACCTATAGGTCTTTATAGGAAGTTAGAGGGAAACTGAAACCAAGCATCCAGAAGACTTTGCTATCCTGGCCTCACCAGTACACGCTCAGGTTTTGCCATTGAATTCAGGACAAGCCAGAAATTTAAAAAAAAAATAAAATAAAAAGTTTTGTGTTCATAATAATATTAAGGTTGTTCTTTAAAAAGTATATCTAGACTCAGATACCTAGATGCAAAAGACTTTGGTCAGTCCTTTTGCTGCATGATCATGTTCCTGTAATTCCCTCATTTCTAGTATAGTACCGGACTATTTCAAGTTTAACTTAAGCTGTCTGAAGAGCCTGCAGACAAAAAAAACCTGTGCCTCAGTGAAGAGGTACTAGTGGAAAACTTGGAAGAACACAAATTCCATTCTCTGAGTTACCAGAAGGTTTCTGTCTGTCTGGGGAATAAATTCATTTGGGCCCAGTCACTTATGGGACAGCACTGTTACAGAAAGTTGGTAAGGAACTTGTTCTAATTCTGGATTCCGTATCACTAAACAGCAAATAAAGACTTTTGTACTTCACACAGCTATCAGAAGAAAGATCACAGTGTATTTGGTTGCTCTGGTGACTGGTCTCCTAAGTGTCACTAACTTGCAGAGTACTAAGATGTGTTATCGGGAGAGCCAGTCTAAACTCTTCACTCTTTTCTTGTTGAAAAAAGGGATAAATGAATGCTCCCTACATAACTCATTTTCCTTGCTAGTAAAAATTGTCAGGTCCTGGAAGCATAAAACCTGGGAAATGCTCTCTGACAATGTCTGTCATTCTTGATAATTTGGGAGATAAAAAGAAGGTTTAATCAGGTCAACTTCAAATATCTTGAAATTATATCCTAGCTTCACTGAAGCTGGTCACCCTAAGAACGTTAAGATGCTTCAGAATCCCAAATTAATTTCATGCAACAGCCACTCAGCTCCTGTCCTAGTACTTTCTGTTTGCTAGGCACAACAAACTAATGACAATTCAGACAGGGCAAAGACAAGGAACAATACATAATGTTCTTTTCAAGAAGTTTTTTTATTGCCTACAGCATTGTTAGACTCGAACTTCTGAGTAGAAACAAAAAGTCACACCTTACAGTCACCAGAAACACAAGCTGTGCTATATCATGTGTATGTAATTCCCACCTTGTAAAGACTGTATTGTGATTTCACTTAACCTTAGAAACTATCATTGCTGTTAGTAAACTTGCACTCTTTTACAGTCCATAGAAAGGGTATTATTTTCCAACTACTTGGTATTGACCTTTTAACCCCTCTGTAGTCAAAAATCTTATGTTCTTGTCCATCTCATCTTCAGGATACAAGCAACTCCCCTGAAGTATCTGTCATTAAGGGCTATAAAGCACAAACAATTGGATGCGGATTATCTTGTCTATCCACAACACTTGTGCATCTCCCCATTACCATGGTGCCTGAGCACTTCACAATTTTAAATGCCATTATTCTCATAAAACAAGAGAAACACTATCATCAGCATTTTATAGAAAGAGAACAGAGGCACAGAAAGTCTATGGAACTTTCAGTGAAGTCAGTCACAGAGGCTAACACTCAGACTAGAGAATTCACCTCCCCGTTGTTTTATTTTGCCCCAAGCGAAGTATTCAGATAAAAACAGTCTATATATAAAGTTTTCTGACATATTAATCTGTTTATGTGCAAGTGTAATGCAGAGAGTCTAGCAAAATTGTGCCCTGACCTAGTTAGGGGCTCCAGATGCTTCTGGAGGCTAAATAATTATGGTAGCAATTATGTTAATTTAGAATAAAGTTACTGAATTCAATCAAGTTATTCCAGCATTACATCAATCCAAGATGAGAACTGAGTACTGAGTGACACATCTACTAATGTTTTTGGACCTTTTTAGAGTGTTCATAGCCCACATGATGCATTCAATTGCCTCCTTAAATCTAACGTGTGTCCAGAGTAATGGGAAAGTGCTGCTCAAGCAGAAAGCTTCTCCTGTTCAGTAAACTCTGTCCTCTGAAGTACTAGCATTACTAGAGGAGAAAAGCTTCTTTAAGCTTTCTTCTGTTATCTCAAATGTTCTAGAACTGTGTAAAATTGTTTAGAGGTTACAGCGGCATTTCTGCTTTTACAGCTCATTTAACTATGCAATTAGACATTACAATAGATATGGAAGATTTAAAATTAGATATGCTTATCTTCAGTGCATGGGTCAGTACTTTTAACTTTAAAACAAATTAACATTTTGCTTCTCATCCCCATTCCTTTCTACCACAAAAATGAGGGTATTTATCTTAACTCAGCAATTCTTACTGCTTCCATCAGATGGTAGGAAGCAAAGGGATAAGTTTTCTAGATTTAAAAAGAAAGTGCCGCCGTAAAGCAATTGCAAGATAGCCAGACCAATAATGCATTTTGTAAATGTGGAGAAAAATGTGTCCGAATACAAAATTTCCATGATAGGAAGGTGAAAGGCAGTCCAATGACTGGTAATTCAGTGCTGGAAATTACATCAGCCTGAACAGATATATAATATTATATTTCTATTTAAAATGGGGAAACTGAATGTCAGCGCAGTGGGGGACAAAGTAGTAGAGGAATATTGCATCTTTAATGGGATTTTGAATTAAAATATGCTGAGCAAAACTGCTTAAAATTGTATCTGAATAATAAACAGATAACATTTTAATTTAAAAAACAAACCAGCTGCTGGATCAACATGTAGCTATAAAATCATTCTTTTATAAGGAGGATGAAAAAATATACCTTAGAAATAGAAATGAGAAATGAAATCTCAACTACGTGGCCTTCTTCAGACTATGGGTGGAAAAATATAACAAGGTTAACTTTGTTCTTTTTTGTCTGCAGCCCAAAGAAAGGCTCAAAGCCACAATGTCGTTTCTCATCACAGTTTCTATTTCTGGCATAGAACGGAGAGGTTTAAGGGTGGAGAGGGGAGAGGGTTTTCTTTTTTTTCCAATTTTCTTTCACTCTCAGAATATCATTATTTGTATTTAACATTCTACATAATGTTGGAGTATTTTAAATGAGAAATTATGCATATTAGTAAATGAGAACAGAGTCACAGGCTGCAGAATATTCATATTTCTGTGAGATCAAGAAGTCCACTGAATCCAGAAAGAGTACTTCCAGGGACCAATGGCAAGTATGACTGTAACAGGATGGAACAGATCTTTCATGCATTTGAGGCTTTGTCTAGAACGCATAAAAATCATTAGATAGAAGTTGAATTTTTTTAATTATTATTTCAAAGGGTGTAAAATCAGTTATTTATCTCCTGTTCTCAACAGTTTCCAGTGACATGTATGTCAATAACGAAACCCTTATCCTCACTGATGTTGAGACACTATTGGAAACCAATCATCCTTTCTACACAGAAAACAAAAAAGCACCCTCCTAAAGCATCTCAAACAATATAGAAAGTATAGCTCCAGGATTCAGAGCATTTGTGGAAGTAGACACCAATTTTCAAACAGCTAAAAAAGCAAGGGTTGAATTCCCAGCCTCAACGAGGCCACCTACAACTCTACAACTACCTGAAAGGAGGTCAGTCTCCTCTCCCAGGTAACAATGACAGAGCCAGAGGAAATGGCCTCAAGTGAAAAAATGAGAAATGCAGAGAAACCTCAGGTTTTCCTCATCACTTCCCTTTCCAAGCAAAGGAATTTTTAATTTTTTATTTTTTTTTAATTAAAATCTGCAGTCGTTTGGCTGTCACATCGTACCATAGACTGGTAAAAATGTTTGGAAGAAAAACTTAGTGAACATGCTGAAGGTAAACACACTTTCATAAGCACATTAAACTTTGTCCCGCAGGGTTGCGGAGGCACTGAACACAGAGAACATTTTCATTTAAAGACTGGTAAAGCTCTTGGTGTTCTTGCTATCAGTGCTCACCTAGTTTAGCTAAGTTATTGAATTAAAATTTAATGAAGGACCAAGTTTGAAATTCTGC
The DNA here is from genome assembly GCF_001604755.1 of Lepidothrix coronata. Classification (NCBI taxonomy): domain Eukaryota; kingdom Metazoa; phylum Chordata; class Aves; order Passeriformes; family Pipridae; genus Lepidothrix; species Lepidothrix coronata. Next base: position 15,137,130 of record NW_016690180.1, read on the forward strand.
CCCACTGCACAAAGCTTATAAATACCCTACAACGATACTGCATCGTCATGATAAATTATGCATGTAATGGTGCTGAAAGTTATGTAAATTCAAGAAAACTTCAATAAAGTTGTACTCTAACTGACATTGATTGTGTACAGTTGGAGACACAAGTTAATCAACTGATTCTGAACTGCAGTAAAAGAGAAATATGTATTCTCTTCTCTTGTTTATTCCCTGGAAGAATAAACTGAAAATCACCAAATTATCCTCCCTTCACAACTGTCTGAATATTAATTGCGAGCTTGAAGGGCAACAAAACACATACAGCATTGCCAGGACTAGTAATTAATCTGAAAGTTTCAGACTCTGACATATTGTGTACACAGTGCTGAAGTGATAACCCAGAGAATGTATTCCTCCTTTGCTGCTGATGGTCTATGATCATTCTTGTAGTTACATTCAGAATTTAAATTTTTCAGACTACAGACAGAATAAAATGTAGACCTTTAGAAATTAACCCAAGGCAAAAAAGTTACTACAGAATGAAAATTCTATGCTATGTGTAAGTAAACTTGGTGCTAAAGTACTCATAAGGGGTATACTTTTTTTTTAATAAAATCAAAAATCTGTGTTTCAAATTATTATGAAGAAAAATTGTGGTTAAACCATCATGCCAGTCAGTAGTTTTCAGTAGTTTCACTATTACCCTTTACAACTGACTCTGACATAAACAAAATTTTGCAATGCACAAAGCTCACAGAATGCTGACAAGTAAGCTCTCCCACTTTGGGGAAAATTTTTGCACTTGTTGATGTTACATTTACTGCAGCATCCCTTGGTAAAAATCTTTTTTCCTTACTCTGATTATTTGCTCAAGGTTTAGTCCTTTAGAAACACATTTTAAAGGCTTAAAGGAGTCTACTAACATTACTCTCTAAGGAAAGCACTCACCAAAGGGCTAGTAAGAGTCAAGGAGGATAGAAATAAGTACTCCAGATTTCTCTAGACTTTCTAATTTCTTTAGAGATAGAAATCTATTCCTGTATACCTGGAGACTTGCTTCCTTCCCAAAGCTCAGCCTCATGTGTAAATTATGCCAATACCTCAAAGTTTGCAAGGAGTCTGCAATGATAGCACTTAGACATCAGCTGCACTGTGTGTATTGTTGGAGAGCAGATCATTTTACTCATTAGAAAACATGGAAAGCCAGAGACAATAGATTGGGTTCAGAACAGAACAACTCCTAGGAAAAGAAATATTCAGAAACACATTTTTTTGTTGAGTCATTTGTCCTTCTAGAGGAAAACAGTAAAAGTGGGCACACATCACAGAAATTCTTAAGTAAATGACAGTAAAACTGTTATTGACAGCTTTACACACAAACTCTACTTTCGGCAAGGTATTCTTTAACGTGATGTGTCAAAGATTCTCTTTAGCAAAAACTTCTAAGGAGACTTTCCTTCTTGCTGGTAATGGTACAGAGAAGCAATTATTCCATTATTCTCTATGGTGGACAGCTGGGAGTTTCAGGCTAACACCTGCAGTTGCCCTTTCTTTGCTCCCTCCCATGGGCAAATGAATACAAGCCACTAAATCTTTTCATCCTTATCTTTAGCTTCTTAAGGAAAGCTAGTTTCACCTGATCCTCCCAAGACCTGAAGTCAGAGTGCAGCATTTCAGCATTCAGGGTTGCTAAAGTAGAAATTCAAAGGGCATTCCTCCCACCTCTTCAAACCTAGCCACCAGCAACTCAGTAACCTCTGGCCCGAGATGCTTTATATAAAAGTACCAACACATCAGTATGACACCTCAGTAGTATAATGCCTCAGGTGATTGTTTCTAAGTTTTAAGATCAGAAGTGCGAAGAAACTTTAGATAACAGAGTGTCAGAAATAATCAACTATGTTGTTTGTAGTCCTAAATGAGAAATGCTTGTCCATAAATGCTCAGCACCTGATTCAAATTCTCAGATGGTCAACAATATCTTAGACTCCTCACCAAGCCAAATAAAGTTCTCTCCCTGTATATTCATTCCTGGAGAGCGTGGGTATCAAACATAGTATTTCTGGTGGGTATAAATATTCTTATTTCCTCTCCGTGTTTGCAAGATTTTTAGTTTTTTTATAAACCTTCTCCCTTTCTCTCTGACATGTGCATATCCATGTGCACCCATTGTGACTGTGAAAGCATCTTACAAAAGTGGAACTAAAGGAAGAGGCATTTCAGGTACCTTAAAGGTGTGCATAGTTGAGCAGAGCCAAAACAAGGTGAAAAATGGGAATTGATTCCCCTTCCAAGTATAGACATAGTACAATTCAGATCTGTGATGCTTTGTAGAGATAGTTCTGGTAACTTGTTTTGCAGAGGTAAGGCTTTTCCTCGGTCAGCTTTTAACTCTAGTCTTTCATTTTCTTTATTTTCTCACAAGTACCTTGGAACAAAATATTTGATTTCACAGTGAATGGAATCTTTTGTGTCAAGCAAAATTAAATGTTTCAGTCTTTCATTTCAGCAAGAAATATTCCATTCATTACTCTCTGAATAATTCTCTCCCTTTCCCTTCCCCTCCCCTTAATCTTATAGTCTGATTTGGCGAGGCAATATCTGACACAACTGCACAGGATGTCAGACATTCCTCTCTCTCATTGACTAATTTCTATCACATTTGTCAGTCAGAGTTCAATGCTACTATGTGAGTTTTGTGAAAATTGGTGTCTCACAAGATGGTAGAGATGATATTAGTCCTCCACTGAAGAAAAGGCAGAAAGAACTTAGTATTTCATAGCCACTGCTGGGCTGGTCAGTACATGTTCACTACCTGGTCAATTTGGATGTGTTGTGCTCTAGACTGGCCACAGGCCATACACTGTTTCTCACCCAGTGAGTAAACCAGAAAGCAGGTTGAGAATGACAGAAACTGGCAACAGTGTGAGGATAGTCTTCAGGAACACAGAAGAGATTCAGAGATATCTCAGTGCTGAGTTTGTGGTTCTTGCAGTGGAATGGGAGGGTGTTGTAAACCCATCATAAACCAGGCCTCCATTGCTCCTTTACCTGAAGACTGGTTGCCAAAACAGAATTGACTGTTTACACAGCTTTCAAATTCCAGCCACCTCAAATGTTGAAAAATGAACGCTTACCAGGGAAACACTTACCTGGGAAACTGTCTCTGACTCTGACAATTTCTGTGGATGCTACCGGTAAGACAGACAAGAACCCCTGTAGGATCATTTTCTCTGCTGAAGCAGTGAAAATCATTTGCTGTCCCACAAGTCTCAGGCATAGTACTTTATATATACAAGGAAACTTCCAGACCAGTCAGTCCTCCTTCCCATGAAAACCTGCTTCATCAATTTAGGCATTGGCCTCCATTCACTAAAGTTTCCATCTCTTCATTTGCCTTTAATAAAAAGTTGAGGCTGGCCATGGTTAAGGAGACGTCCAACTGCCAAGTGTGAAATATCTGCCTAGAGAGCACGTGACTAAGGCCAAGTGAATAGCTCATGTAACACATACAATTTTCTTGGATCCACCTAATCAAACATGTCAGCTTACTAAGGAAAATTGTCTGTATCTGTATTCCAATTCCTCATGTGCAAGGGAGGAATTACATGGAAATATAAACTCTCTTCTCTTTTCTGAAAATATTTTCAGACTGTGTATAAACCAAGGCGTAATGCAGGTCCCTAATTCATATGTTCTTAAACTTGTAATTTTGCTAGGAAAACAAAAAAGAAGTATATCTCCTTCCTTCTCTGATTCCCACTCCTACAAGAGTGGGATCCTTTAAAAAACTGTCTTGTTGCTCATGCCAATCTTACCACAGTTATCCCTTACACCTATGAACTATAAAAAACATAGATTCTCAGCTTATTTATGAACATAATTGTGCTTCACTGTCTTCATTTGGCCCAAGCAACACATCACACTACTGTATAGATAAGTCATGTAATATTTAGAGTGCTACTCCATGCAAATAAGGTTGAAGAGTTCTCAATCAGTATCTTTTGTGGGGGCTAAAAGCCAAGAACAAAACAATAATAAAAATAATTTTCATTATTTTGGCATATATTTATGGACTCCAGTGACTAATTGAAGGGCTAGCATAAAAACACACTCATGATTGGAAATTGATTGTACTTTTTTCAAGCAGAGCTGGAGCTTTCCTGGGGTTTAACCTGTCATTTGCATAGGTTAATTTTAAATGGCAGTGCAAATTTAGCTTGAAAAGATAATTATAATATTTCACCGCCTTTCATCTCAGGTTATGTAAATGAGACTTTAATCTTTTTGCAGTTCATATTATTTTAATAAGTAAAAAAAATTTTGATTTATGTTATGCTGTCAATCACTTGATAGCAGTGGACACAAATGAAAGCATGTGGTTACAAATCAGGCTAATTTCCAACTATTCTCTTAAGTCTTTCTTTTTAATCTATAGGGTTATGTCGCATATTCTAGATAAGGAAGTGAACAGAGAGATAGTTTTGACAGGTATCTTGTTAGATTGATATGTCATTTTTATCAGTAGTAAATTAATTCATCTCTTTGATAAGCAAACTGTTTCTTAGATGGACAGTTCTTTATGCAGTATTTCATTGTCTAAGATTTCACAGTTCTGCTCAGGTTCAACCACCTCACACACATATATTCATGGTTGCTAAAAGTCTTCCTTACCCCACTCTTTGGTTTTCCATGGTGAGAGTAAGGCTCTGGTTTGCTGTGGTTTCTCCCTTACATTTTCATACCAATTGTGTATTTTATTGCACACCTCAGAGCTTCTGCATACTGCAACATTCTTCACAATTTGTTCCAAGAGTAGTGCAACTCAGCTGGAATCAGGATGGTCCAAGGCACTAATGATTTGGCTTTCCTTTTAACTGACACTTTTATTCCAAGTATGTGAAATGGATGGAAAGAGCTCCAGTTCCTAACAACCACCATCAGGTGACACTGTGTTTTACCTGTATGTAAACTTTGTTCTCCATTTCACAGCTGAAATAGTTTCTGGGTCTTGTGGTTTGTCACAGCAGGAATCAATGCTGGGCAGTTACAGATTTTCTTACTGTCATTTGATTTCTTTGTTCTACAAAACACCGACAAGAACTGTTTACTTCATGAGAAACTTTGTGGAAATTATTTCCTTCAGAGAGTCTAGAAAAGACCTTCTCCCTCTCTCTCCAGAACCCCTCTAACAACTTCAAAGCAGATCCAGGCAGTGAAACACTTCTGCCCTACATTTAGTCTTAGGAGAAGGGATACTTGATCAATATGACCTGGACAAGCTGTGTCTCCATGCATGCAGGAGGCATAAAGGAAAACCAATGAGATCTAACAGTATGAAGAAATGCGATTTAATGAGCAAGACCAAGACTTTTTTTTTATATCTCTCTTCCTTTCTGTAGGATTTCCATGTGCATTGATATCATCAACAGGCTAAGAATAATTTCTCATTTCACCATAAAATATTGTCTTACCAGTTAAAAATCCAATTTTCAGGACTGTTGTCTCATAGTTGTAGTTTCATCAGGCCTCAACACACCCACCTATCACCTAAGATGATCTTAACATGATTTTTACTGCATAAATGGAAATATAAGAGAGTTCAAGTAATCCTCTGGCTGCCTACAAGTGTCTAAATACAGGTCATGTTCTTTTTAAAAATTTTCAAATGTCTATTGTTCTCTGAAACAAGTTATTCATATTGAAGTATTCACATGTTATTATCTTCATCAGCTCAAGCCAAACCAACCAGAATTTTAGTCCTTTTAATGTGTTATAAAATAGCCCTTGATAACCATTGTCTGGTCCTTGAAAAGGACCTTTCTCATTGAAAGGAAATGGTAGACTTTTACAGCTATGAAACACAACTGACACCTGAAAAAAAGGGATCATGTAAGAGAAAAAAATTATACAGAGAGACTATCAATTCCTATAAATCAAAAATAGCTTTTATCAGTAGAAAATTTTGCTTATGATTTATGTATGAACATTACCTAAGCCAGCCTTCATCTCTCTGTTACACCAAACTCAATCTTTTTGCAGATTTCAAAGTGTTTTCTGCATCGTTTTATAGATTTCAAGGAGAAAAGCAAGCAAAAATGCTGGAATGAGAATTTCATTTTCTAATATTCGATCTGGATTGAAAGAAAAATCACCAGCACATTCTTCCATGTTTTGAATCAAAAGTTTTATTTCCATTAAACATTGTAGTTGGCATATATCCATACCACATCTGTAGTTTGAAATTTGTTTATCACAGTGACCCTCTACACTGCACTCTCTTCAGAATGGTTTTCTAAAGGATATAATTTCATAAAATGTACCATGATGTTGTGCTTCCCAATTGTGTGTGAGGAGGTTCCAGCTAATTTCTTTTCCTTAGTGTTCTCCCACACATGTACAAATTCATGCACCGTGCCTCCCACATTTTCATAAACGTGCAGTGTAAAATTACTACACTGACAAGAAAATAGAAATAATTAAGTCCTCTGTTTTATCACTAGATCATCCGGGTCACATTCCTTGTGACTTTCAGTGTAATAAAGTACTTTGACCCACTAAAATCAATAGGACTATTGCTGGACATAGTTGATATTACATTTGCAGAAAAGCTTTTTTCCCCAGTGAGAATATGGATCGGATTCTTTTATTGTCCTCTTCCTACTCTTGTTTTCACTGCTACTCACATTAAAGCAATGACAATTTTCAAAAATTAAGTAGGGCTTTCCTTAGCTGCTTCTCAAACAAGGTTGGTTTGGGGCTTTTTTCTGAAGGCTAAATGATGTTTGTTCACTAGACTTTGTCTTTCAGCCATGCAAAACAACCTAGTTTGTATGAAACACCTCCTAAGGCCTAAAATTCAGTGTAGCGAAAAAATCTCCTTTTGCCTTCTCTTACAAGGTGAAACAAAGTACAAAAAATTAAAAGTTCAGCTTTGGTAATGACACTAAAATATTCAGGAATGTAAAAAGGAGAGAGAGCACACACTAGAACTTTACTCCATGGCTTGCACTGAAAGTGTGTTACAGTAAAAGGTTGTTTTACTCTTGGGAATTCATCTGCTTTCTGGTTTTAATGTGTTACATAGTCTACTATAGAGTAGTAAAATAGTAATTCCAGTACTGAAAGCATTTTTGTTATTTGTTTTTTCTCCAAAGAACAAATTACCAGTTTTCACCTGGGAAAAGCTCCCGGCTAAAAGGCTCAAATATTGAGTGGATCAAGTTTTGCAAAGCAATGCTTATTCTTACTTTATCTTTTTTTTTTCAAGAAGAAATTCTTGTTGCTGAGAATTGCATCAAAAGGTAATCCTGCAAAGTAAACAACCTTTTCTATAACAGAGATTAAGAGCAAAAAAATCAAGGACCTCATTCACAGGAGCAGAGTCCCCTTTTTAAAATAAAAATCTATACCCTTTATGCTTATCAGACAAGTTCTTTTCTTGAAGCCAATCAGACAGTAGCTACTGTACTGAATAGTCACACAACAAGCAGCCATCACTTTACTAAACTAACATCCATTAAACAAAATGGTCATAAGTGCATCAATCTAATGTAATAGCAAGAATGTCATTGAAATAGAAAGTTGTCGCAGGATCAATGTCCCCTGCCTTGAAAATAAACATTGTGGTTTCGACTCAGCACTTATCAAGCAGCAGGAGACCATTATCCTGTGATAACACCCTATTCTATTGACATTATCTGTTAACTAGAGATACTCAGTGAAATATCAGCTTTGCTCACTTCAGATAAAATAAGCACTCATTTTACATCTGCTCTACATAATTATTGGGTGTGTGCATTTCCCATAACCTGATTTTAAATATACAAAAATTATTTAAAAATAGTTTACAACATATACTACAACTTATGTGGCCATAGAATGTTCTTGAATGAGCAAGAGGTAGCGAAGCCATCAGAATTATAGCTACCTCCACACATTGCTTTCTACTTCTACCAAACTCTTCCCTGGCTATTAATTATTCTGTCATTTGCTTGTCACATTGTTGAGCTATGATTTTTCCTTGGCAAATCCCACATCTGAACTATCTTTCCAATATCCATTCTGACTATTATACAGTCCATGGGGTTTTTTTGGATAAGGAGAGTGGCGTGTGGGAAGCTTTTTTTGTATTAATTTGAAGTAAAACTTTTCCCAGATCTGTTCTAAATAACCAAGTACAGCAGGACCAGACAACATTTTGACTGATAAATGAAAGATTACTGTTCCTAGATGAAATCTTCCTGCTACTAAGACCCACATGCATCTCCCTTAGAAGTCAGCAAATTACTGGAGCACTGCCACACCTTCTGCAGGCCCGTGATGGATTTCCTAATTTCATCTCCCTTTCACAATTTAGTTACTAACTTCATAGCTGAGGCTGCTCTCTGGTACATGTATTACTCATTCAAGGCATCGTGTCATTCATAAACTAGGACTTTGGCCTCCCCTATCCATCATCCTCTCTCTCAAGTGTCTGTGGATATTTCCTGACAATCACTGCCTTATTAGGTCTTTATTTTCCTCTTCTTTTGTGTGATTTTTACACTTAGATAAAAACTCTTAATCCTGCTGCCTGAAAGTATGGAAATTACTTAAGGTGTCGTACAGTTTTCAAGAAGATCCACCTAAGAAGGGTGATTAGTTTGCACATTCCAAAGTGAAGTGTTCTTAAGTGTTAAGTGTTCCAAAGTGAAGTTTACTGCAACATTGCCACATATTTCTATATTTGATTAAATAACAAATAAAAAGGCCATATCTAATTATGGGCATATGGTAACCCTGTTGTCTAGAAGGAGTAACTACTACACAGTTTTTTCCCATGGAGCTGAAGTAGCTGGTCTGCTACATAATATGGTTTAGAATCTTGAAGTGGAGCAGTTTTCCTTGTTGAAAGTTTAATGTCAGCCGTATTCCTTTGAATGTATAATGTGTTTCCTAAATTACTTATCAATATCAGGGAAGAAACAGCTGCAGAAGTGGTGAATGTGGGGAATTACATTTTTTAAAAAAACAAAAATTAAACAAAAAATAAAACATCTTATATAATGAAGAAAATTAATTTTATGCAGCTGGCTAAGCATCCTTCTATCCTGCTATATGTGGACAAGTTCTCTCATGATAGTCCATCACAATGCCACATTGCCTTATGTGTTGCAGTTAAGCATGTTTGACACAAGGATTTTTTCCTAGCTTTCTTAGCACTAGACAGATTTGAGCTTTCCTGTGAACAGGTTTACAACGTGCTGTGAAATTTTTTGCCTTTCCTTCAAATCTTTATGACTGTTTGACACTTCTTTGAGTTTTTCTTAAGCCTACATACTCCGTTCTTCTGTCCTTTCCTGCTACCTACTCCTGTTCTTCAGCTCCCATCTAAAACAAGCTATATCATGGTCATGAGGCTCCACAGAATGTTTTTCCTAGGATACTTATGTCCCAGACAAATTTCGTGACAGAATAGGTGTAGGCCTACCATCTGCATCTCACAATTTCATCTGTGTCCACATTTAGATGTCTCTTTTTTGGACTGTTTCCACTAAAGCTCTCCAAGTGTTTTCAAAGAGAGAAGGAAAACAATCAGGAACAAGAAGAGTCCTCAGTGCCAATGGGTGAATGATAATATTCCACCCCTTAGAGCCTCCACTGAAGCAATGCTCTCCATGGCCAAAACAGAAGTCAGAGGCAAATATGGAGTATACTGTTCATGCTGGAGTCTCCACAAAAACAATTCAAATAGTATATTGAATTTACTCTTGCCTTTTTTTTGGCTTTCCTTGCTGATCTAACCTTACCTCTGATCATAGCAAATTTACACTTTTCCCAAACACTATTTACAGTAATCAGATTCTACCTGAAATTGAAGATTTATCATCAGAGGTCAATTATTGATTATATTCTAGTACATTTTCAATTCTTCAGGGTGGACAAGCCAAAGTAACAGATTTTGTTTCACAAGGGAAGAGAACATGCTCTCTCACTAAGGCAGAGGGATGAGGGTCAGTGATGCTGGAATCAACCCAAAAATCTCATAACCTGTGACTTACTCATTATTCTGTCATGTCGCTGTGTATTCACTCACCTCAGCAAGGCACTAAAGAAACCATCCTGATTGTTACATAAAGCACAGAAGAACCATCCAGACATGTGAGAAGAACACTTAGATGTTTCCCACTTCAGAATAACAGAGGGTAAAAATGGTGAGTTTCAACTCTTTCGTACATTAGGATACCATAATGTACAAGCTAATTTATGCATGTCTCCTAGGTCTTATTACCACACAGGTACTGCAGAAAAGGACAAAAGAGGAGCTAAAATCTATCGCAATTACACATAGGCAAGCAATTAGGGGCGAGTTCTGTTTGCCCTCTGTGAGAGCACACAGTAGGAGTTGCAAGTACAAGAAATACCTACATTCTTTGGCATATTTTTGCTCAGTATCTCAGAGCTCACAGCAAAATTCAGCATATGAGCAGTTATTAATATACACTAATGTATATTAAAAGAGGTCATGGCTGCATTTTTGTTGTACATGGTTTTTTTACTGATATTATTATTTTGCAAAATTGGTAGAGAGCTATAAAAAAAACCCTGAAATATTAATTAGGATTGTAGAGGAAGATTTCTGTGAAAATATTTTCATTTGGTTTTGAATGGGAGAGCAAAGGAAAAATGTTTTGGAGTTACTAAGTTTCACAGTGGGTTCTAAAACATTGAACAACATTGTTAATCATGCAACGTTGTTTCTTTCCCAGAAGGAATTGCTCCTTGGGAAGTCCAGCTCTAAAATAGTCAATGGCTAAAAGACTTGGCCATTCCTGCCTGGCTGTAAGTCTCACATATCTTCTTCAGACCAGGGATTTCAGCCAGGGTTTCCCACATGAGGTTAGTGCCTTTGCCAAACAGGCCTTTAGCTACTTTGGGGTAGATCTCTCAAACTCTTTCTTGGATCTGTTCTACTTTATAAAATTAAAAATTCATTTAACCACATCAAGAGGCAGCCTGAGTTTGTATGACAGTGATTAGAGCACTTTCAGATGCAAGAAATTGATGTTAGAGTACTTGTTCAATGGAAGTTTGATTAGTTATTCAAAATGGAACAACCCCAACAAGGGAAACGTATCCCTGGAAACAGTGTATGGCAGTAAAGGCACTCGGATGAGTGCCTGAAGTCTGTAATTAGAATGAATTGAGACAAATTCATGTAGCATCATTTGCAGTGAATGCCCTAACGTCTCAAGCATTTCCTATTGCTGTGTACAAATGTGGTTATCACTGCTTCTTCATGTGTAAGCTTGAAAGGTCACATCTTAACATCAAAAGGGAAACAAAACAATCAAAGAAAATTCTACAGCTTCTAATCAAGATGTGTTAGTCACTAAAGTCTACCCTAACTCCAGACCACACTTTTCGATATTACACTGCTAACAGAACATGTAGAGCAAAATTCTCCATTCTGTTCCAGCAAGTTTATCATATGGTTTCAGTGGTTTGCAACAACTCTGTTAGGTAATCAATCATGATTACTAGCTATATACAGTACACACAGCAAAAGAGATTAATCTGGGAGAGTCTGAGGTAGCATGCTAATTAGTGATATGCTGAAACAGCACTTGGGCATGCCTACTTGAAATTGCAATCTTTCCATTGGCACAATTGCCTCACCCTAAGTATCTCACTTTACAAATGATGCACTATTTTATAAAATTAATTGGCCTGTTACATCAACACAGTCTGGAATGAGGCTGGCATTGTGTGTAAAATCTGAATAAATTTATTCATCCTATTGTATGCTGCACTGCACCATGTTTCTTAAATATCATAAGATACTTTTACCTTTTTAAATCCAAATGGAAGAGCAATAACTTTTCCATATGATTATTATAAGGTAACCTATATAATAGTATCCTAGCAGCCTTTTGCTGTAGTATATATTAATCATATCTGTCCCAATATCGAGGAATTTTGTAACCCTCTCTTTGATGACGCTGAGTCACTTTGAAAAAAGGAGATCAGACGAAGGGTCAGAAATGAAAACTCCAGCACTATCAGGAGGTTTCAACATCTACCATCCTAGGAAATGCTAAAAACAAAATCCAACAATGTAAATACAGTAAATCCAACAGTGTAAATATAGTTGAGTTTGATTTGTAGTTTTGGTTTATTTTCATTTGTCATCTCCCAGGAATAAAGACTAGTCTTTAAACTACTAAAGAGCACGGCACAATTAGTCATATCCCAGAGGTGCCTATGAACTGAAGAATCACAAAGTAATAGCCCATTGTCTAGGTAGCAAAAAGCAGTCCTTGTTCAAGGAGCATTATATACACTAAAATATTTTCCTTGAGATAAAGACTGTTGGCCTGAATTCTCAAAAAATGTCTAAACAGTGCCAGAGCAGACTTCCAGTAGGATTTCATGCAATATTTGACTGAACTGGTACCATTGGATTACATCCTAAACAGTGCTGTGATATTCCAATATTCCTTCACCAATGGTCATAAATAGACCACACCCAGGGCAGTGGATTTGAGCTTAGGACATTCTGGTCTTAAATAAGCGTGTATTAACAAAAGAATTACATCTGCGTGAAATATATCAGAAGATACAAGATTTGGAGCTTATAAATAAAATTGTTTCATAAAAACTTTCTTAAAGGGTAGTTATTTTTGCAGGAAATTGTGTTGGATAAAAGTCATCCTAAGTAAGGTCTTTTCCTTACAATGTTTTGCCCATTTTGTGCAAGGCAGAGTGAAAGAGGAGTCTTTAAATTTTAATTCCTCTCTTCAGATTCCTTCATTCTTTTCTCCAGAAGAAGGAAATTTCAAAATCCTGAGAAATTAATTTCATTCTTTACACTACCCCTTTTTTGTGGGGCAAAAATAAATTTACCCTGGAACCAGAAAGGTGTGAAAAATAAAGATGTTGGAAAAATTCTAAAAATTGAAACAGTTGAAATGCCATTTTTTTCCTAAAATTTTTAATTGCAACTATGTCAGTCTTCTCTACAGGAAATATATAGCAAGAGAAGTCAGCTATTGAGTCTAAAATAGCTTCTGCTATTTCATATAAATAAACAAAGCCTATTAAACTTCAAATTGAGTCCTTCGGTGAAAGAGTCTTGCACATTTGAAGTCACGGTTCAACATTCATTGATGCTTAATATATGTATTGTCTGACCACTGGCAGAACAAATGTGATCTGGATCAAGTGCAAGTACACAATTACATATTTCTCCAGCCACCCACACAGCAAACAATACAATGTGCCAAATCTATGCCTGCTGTGGGAGGACAGGCACTAAATGACTGAACAAGAACTGCTAAGACAGCAGAGTGAGGATATACTGTTTCTATGCTTTGCATTTGAGCAATTTTTTATTTGTTCCTCTCCACTCAAATGCCCAACTTACCATTTTGTGAAGCTGCAGCCTGAGGCACTCTGCTCTTCACATCAGATAGCATATACATAATCAACAAATTGTTGCTCTTCAGCATCTACTGAGATGACCACCTTTGGAAAGAATAGATACCTAATCCTAAAGCACAGGATTAATATTGTCTCTTTTTTTATTAAGGCTGTTAACAAGGGGAAATGACAATCAATTTTGACAATACCTTTTGCACTGCTGATGCCCATCGTTGGAAAACAGTCTGAAAGCAAAGCTGTTGACAGAATTCAAGCAGCTATTTGAGAATAGATAATTTTTGGAGTCTAATTTCATTCCAAGGTCAACTTGGCCCCTACCTGATATTTTTCCTATGTCATTTTTATAGTAAAACTTTGACATGGGTTTGTTCAGTTATTAAGGGTGAGTTCTGCAGTACCTAGGCAAAATTAACGTAGTATTTATATGCATCTCCCCCATCTTCCCCTAGAAGGCAATTGATTAATTGACTGAAGAAATCCTGCCATTTCTCAGTGCAATTAAACATGAAAGCAAGTCTTGATCTTCTCCTAAGTAACTATACTGTAGGCATTCACTTGTACACAAGTTAACTTATTCAAAGGGTCCTTCAATGTGATTCACTGTGCATGAAAGACACAGCTTCAGCAGCTATGCACTTGATATAGAATTCAAGCAACAGCCCATGGATTAAAGTTCCCTCAATTCATTATCTGTGCTCAGAAATACCCAGTCACCTCCAGAAAGCGTCTGCCTACTGAACTGGAAACATGACCATCACGGCATTCTGAAAAGATAAGCCAAATACAATAGAAAGTATAGAGAATGGCTTCAGTTATAAGGCACTTAAGCAAAATTGGAGGTACAAATACATCTCTTTTAAAATTTAATGGTCAAAGAATACAAAAAGCACTGGTTTTGGAGGGTTTCTGTGATATTGAATTAATTATAGTTAAATAATTTTCATGTAGTAATTGCTAGTTTTCTGCATAAGTGACTATTCTAACATAAAAACATATATCAGGTACAAAAGATGACTTTGGGGAAAAAAAAAAAACAGACAAGCAATACACAGAGGGATGACACTCCTAATGCTTAGAGTGTCACTACTTCACCCTACAGTATGCCAAACTTATGATGGGCAAATTCTACTAAGTGACTAACTCCATCTACATTTCCACAACATCAGCAAAGCACAGAAAGTGTCCATTCCCTTGAGAAAGCATGGAAAAACTCCATTTATTATCAGAGATATGAAAAACACCTTGAGTAAAGAAAACCAAAATAGTAACACTAAAACAGAGCGACCTAATAGTCTGTTTCTGCTTCATAACTAACCAACCTCAGCATGGAATGGTGAGATTAAGAGGAACATGTTATTTTTCTAAATTAAATGTGATATTTTCATAACTCTTTCATGAAAACATTAAAAAAGAAAAAAAAAGTCCAGCAAACAAGGATTTCCCTGGTCTGCAGCTGTCAGAAGACTGACTACTGAATTGATATAGTTTATTTTCAGTTTATTCCAATGAAGAGGTTTTAGATGCTATATTAAAACCTTTTTCCAAAGGTGCAAGTTAAAATGTGGTACTCACTTTTCCATTAAAATCTGTTTTAATATCTAAGAGCTATTTGCTTATATGATACGTAGTCTATTGACACTCAAGATGATGTCTGTAGGAGAGGGCATTTTGCCTTATCTTTCTCTAACAGATTTTTTCCCCACTTTTTATAACTTAATAATGTATTGTATTCTTAGTAGTCTTTCTTCTATCAAAAAAGTGTCCATAAGCAGTGGTGTTATTTATTGGCTTACAGCCCAATGTTTGAAAGTGTTCTCACCTGTATTAAAAATGTAGAAGCCTGAATTAATTTAATAAGAATTGATTATGAGTCACTTCAAGGTTTTGAAAATCCCTACCTACCTACCTAGCAATTTAGGAGTCTAATTTTAGACTCTCCTTTGGGCAGGGAGGATGTAAAATGCTTGTAAAAATATATTGTGTAATGGAGAACAATGAAGTAAGCTCAGGTTTGTTGGATGCTGAGATATATATACAGAACATAGCTGACACTTTGCTACCTTGAAATTATTGATGAAGTTAATAAAAGCACGTGGACAAACAAGAATTTCAATATTACTAGCATATTGACTGACTTCTGAATTTTAGAAGAACCCAGTCTTGACTGAAGATGCAGAACAGTTTGCTTTTATTCACAGAGAAGATTCTCCCCTATTGCCCTTCCAAAGATGAGCATAAAAAAACCAAATATTTTTTCAAATCTGGAATAATATTTTGGTTCATAACCATGGAGACACAAATAATCTTCCATCCCAAAGACACTAGGAGATTTAGGGTTAGAGTCATTGCTTATGATGTGAGAAATGAAGATTTGGGCTGTTGCTGGAAGGCCAGAATTTCTTACATCCCCACTGAACTCCAAGTATGAATAACAGGGGATTCCATCGTACATATATTTCTTTATGCATTAAAATCATGTCAAACACACTTGATCAACAGAGACAAAAGAGAACACAAGAATAAATAATTTCTAATCCAGCACTAATGGCAGATAACAATACTCTGTTTTCCAGACATATACAGAAATGCCTGCAGGCTCCAAAACAACATCTATTTACTCATCTGCCTATGAAATTTGGAGCTAGACCTAATTAAAATAGATAATTAATTCATACAGATCCAAAATATGAACCTGTGCATTGCACTGACAGCAATGTTAGTTGGGTGATATATTTAAACCAGTACTAGATGTTTCACTTGGCACTAGATTTTACACAGCTATATCTCTATAAAAATAAGATGTTTTCAAATATTTTTATAAAGCTTTTATTGCTGTGATAGAATTTTTGTAACCTGCACCAAGACTTTATTATCTTGAGGAAGGGAGCTATAAAACTGCTGGTTTTAAAATCGATTTATTCTCAAGTCATCTTCCACTAGCAATTGCAACCTTGCTCACTGCTACCTTCAGTTTTGTACTTACATTTCTATAGGGGTTCCTGCAAAATGCTCTTTTTTCCCCTCCATTCTCAATTACAGGTTTCAGAAAGAAAACTATGCTGACAAACTGACCCTGGAGAGACCTTTCAGCAAGTTATCCCAGAAGGGGTCAGCTTTAGTCTCTGAAGTACTTAGAAATGTATTGTATATGCCTCTACCATCACAGTAACTGAGAATACTGCTGCTGGGTATAAAATCCATGGTCTTCTCTGATATTTGCCTTCACAGTGCTCAAAACATAGTATATTGAAAACCATTTGTGATGAAGTGACAGCTGGAAATGGAGGAAACAGGAATAGCAGTGTTGAGGATCTTATGAAATATTCCAGAGAGGTTTCTTATAGATACATAGGTAAAATTGAAGATGTAAAAACATGGTATTCTACCCAGATAGTATCTACAGCGCTTTGATAATAGGCAGGAAGATCCCAGATGTCCCTGCCATACACAAAGAAAATACTTCTGCACATTTTACAACAGCCACCGTGCTCTTTGTTTGAGGGCAGAGACTTTCACCCACTGTAGCACTTGTGCAATTGATTGAGGTGATATGCAAAAAGTCTACATTTGGCAGTTCATCCTTCTACGGTTTTACAGTCACATTTTAAGAAACACAAGAAAGTCTATGGCAGAAAAATAAAAAGATGACTCAACTTCAAAGTTTAGCTTGCAAACCTGTTCTAAGGCTAGAATTTGAAGCAGGATCCTCAATCCCAAAGGTCAGCAACGTTTTCACTAGGCTGCAAGATATTCTGTGACAAATGCCTCTTTCTCCCTGCTCCTTCTCACTCCATTTCAAACCTGAGATAATCTCCTGGCAATATTTTTGACAAAACTTACAACTGTGTCTCCACATAATACTAGCTATGCTTTGAACCACAAGAGTTGAGCTCACATGTAAGCATTTTGTTGACAGAGACATAATAAGCAGTTTAGAAGAATTTGTTTAAGAAGTAAGGTACACATTTAATTTTCATACTCAAATACTATGCTTCTTAAAAAGTCATTCCAAAGATTTCAGATTGTCTCCAGAATAGCAAATAACCTTCCTAAACTTGTAAAAAGTAACAACTTTGTTGTGAAAGACAAAGTGAGACATAAACAGAAAGGGCACAGCAGATGACGTTGGATCCATTTCCTATGGAGTTCTATTCCCTCCTGCTGGGGAGATATGTTTTGTTTTTAGGATTAGCATCTTGCCAAATCCACCAATAACAGAAAACAAAATGCGAGAGGCTATCCTATCAAAATGTTAAACATCTTGCAAAATTTGCCGAGAGACAGTGACAACCATTCATTCTTATCTATATAGTGTAGTACAATATTCACTAATATTCAACAGTGTAACTTCAAGTTATTGCTTCTGAGTATGAGTTCACCACAGCCAGACATTTACTTTGTTTTTTTAGATCTTAAGTGCCTTTGGGAAAAGAAAATTCTGACACCAAAATATTCAAGATAATTGTTTTTTTTCAGCTCAGATTTCTTTCCATTTTTTAATTATCCCCAACTCTCTATTATGCATTTTTATAACAAAAAACACTACAAAAAAAAAACCAGACTAAACCCCACAAATTGGAATGTTAATTGGCTTTAACATGATACAATTTAATGACTTTGAAAAGATCGCTGTGTTTAATGGACTTTATATAAAGAATTAAGTAAAGTAATTGTCTCATTTTTCCCTTACTGGACACTGCATACTGAGACAACATATTCTTATCTTCTTCTTCACCTTAAGAAATTTCTCTAGCAAGAGGAACAAACACAGAGAGGCTTGAAAAACAATTCTGGAGTAGCAATTAAATCTTTTCTCAAAAACCCTTATTGCACAATTATATTTGGTGAAGGCTGGTGAAAGAAAAAAATGTGGATTGTATCACTGTGGGCACTACCTGAAGAAACAGAAGAGTCAGTACTACTTAGAAAGCAATGAGGAGAGGAAGGAAATTATGTCTCAAATAGAAAGTTTTTGTTTGATTTGTTTTCTGTTAGTTATGAGGAAAAAAAGAAGCAACTTACTTGATGTGAAATGACAAAACTCTTAAGGTAGCTACTGCCAAAGGACACTGAATTCAGGAGCACACTTATAAAAGGGCACTCTGTAAGTACCACTCAGAAAGCAGCAGACGTGCACTTCTGACCAGTTACAACTTGTAAAAGAATTAATAACCTTTGCTTGCAATGCCCTAGCAATCTGATAGCCCATCACAGATCCAGTGCATTCTTTTACTCCATTGCAGAAAACCATCTCTCTTCTATGCAGAAGTAAAGATGCAGAATATAAAATCAACCTACATGATAAGTGCAGAATCTTTAATTACATAGAGTGAGAAAAATATTCATTCAAGTCTCATTGATCCTGAATATGTAATGCTGCCATTCAGAATTACCCCTTACTGCTGACAAGCTTACTTCCTGAAATGTTACAAGCAGCATTCTCACAGGTCCCATTTGTGGGGATCATAAGGTCAGTACTCAGAATCTGGATTCTCTCATTACCTCTTAACCATCTGATGCCTAATATTTTCTGAATGTGGACTGCTCTTGTTTTGGAGGCCTTTGTCTTGTTCTTTTTAATGACTGATTTTATCATAGGGCAGGGGGAGTTGCTTCAAAAGAAATCCACATTTAGAGAACTCCTTGGCCGAATGGGAGAGCCTACTGGAGTATGTCACACTTCTTCTCTGCCCAAGACCACTTCCTTTCTTCCAATAGAAGATCAAAAGACAGCTTCTGTGTATACCCAGGACACATTGTAACTGTACATATTCAGCAGCATAAAAATGGGTTAAAATAGATGACAACTATATCTAAACGTACTCTCACACCCACTTTCTCAATTTATTCATCAAGTTCCTCTATTACAGATGATTTCTTGAAGTTCCACTAATTTGTGCATTTTAACACTTTTCTCCTAATTAAGGATCAGATATTAATCTGCCCTTGAGATTAAATAAATCAAATTTTTTTCAGAAATTATTAAACATCCAAAGTTTGCCAGCATAGTGTTTCTGGTTGAGTTACAGACTGTATGAAATTCGTAGTGCAAGTTACTAGTCGCAGAGGATCATACATCTTACACATGTATATCAGTGGAAAGACATAGCATTTTATTCTGTATTTCTAAATGATAAAGCTTAAGCACAGTAAAATAAGTTACTGAGCAATTTCTCACTTCAGCTATTTTTGTTTTGATACTTAATTCAGTAATTTTTGACTGGCTGGCAACCTCCACCTCTAAAAGCAAGATCTGACCTCTGAGATTATTCTAATGATTATAACCTCCCAGACCCACCAAACACACTTTCCATACACTCATTAGTAGCTCCCCTTCTATAGCAGTAACAGCCTATATCCTGTAAAGTGAAATGCTGGTCACGCTTCTCATGTCCTACATCCTCTCTATGAAGGACAGTGCCCTCACCAGGATAGGGCAAAGTTAAGGAAATAAACTTAAGATTTAGTGCCTCAAGCAGATGAAGTCATGGATGACAGTACTTGGAGAAAATCTCATTAAAGAGGAAAACTTATATCCACAACCATATACATAACAGCAATTAGATATCTATATGTGCTGTGGCTGTTGCCACAAGCTAAGCTTTTGAAAAGCTGGAGTAGTCTACAGAGACCAGCAGCAATTTTAGTGAAGTCTGTGAAGAAAAAATAAATGCACCCTTTTTCTCTGATGGAGCTTTATTTTTGTTCTTATTTTGTTGTCCTTAATTTAAAATGAGAGTAATTCCAACAGAAAATATCTGATTGTTCTTTGAATGCAGAGAAACAAAACAGAACAGATTAACAAGGTGATTTGCTGGTACTGATGCCTGTTGCTGGAATCTTTTTTCACAAAAGTATTCTCAGAAAGCAAGCAGAATCTGACAAGTCATCAACATTAGTCTCTTTCTCTCTAACAGTACTTCCACAGATTAATTAACTCAAATGTCATTCTCTTATAGCTTCATGCACTCTACAGAAGAGTACTTGGTAGCTGCTGTGTGTTTTGGATCAAACAAAGCTCTGCAGGGATAAAGTCATAACTCCTGTAAATTACTAATTGCAGTGGAATGCTACAAAGTAGCTTTTCAGATATATTCTGGGAGAAGTCTTAACCCAAAAGCATTTTCAGAGCAAAAGATTCATCATAGCCCTTTCTTCACCATTAGAAGCAATCTGTTATTGCCTTTCTACATGCACTTTGAGAACAAAAGGTGTTACCTTTTAGTAGACATGGGACCCTTACTTGGGCTATTACAC
The DNA here is from genome assembly GCF_001604755.1 of Lepidothrix coronata. Lineage (NCBI taxonomy): Eukaryota > Metazoa > Chordata > Aves > Passeriformes > Pipridae > Lepidothrix > Lepidothrix coronata. The sequence goes on from NW_016690180.1 coordinate 15,157,797, forward strand.
CTCAGCAGAAAAACTTTATTCCAGAATATTTAAACCTAAGGTACAGCTGTATAACTTATTTAGGAACCTGGTGTGATGTCCCACCCTTAATGGGAAAGGAGCACTCAAGATTCGTAGATGTTTATGGTTGAATGGAAAGACAAAAGTCAGAGGGTTCATAAAAGAACCAGAGAGTTTTATTAGTAAATTCTACACTTGGCATGGAAATTGGTATGGTAGTCCCTTATCTCCTAGTATAAGCCCACAGTAGTGTGTTTCCGATAAAGGGGCAGAGTGAGAGGGAAGAGAGAGAGAGAGGGTACCTTTTTACAGTTTTCCCCACCTTGAAGATGAGTTTCCTGCTTCCTATACAGATTGGTTATCATGTGCAGTCTGTTCTTCTAGATCTTCCCGGAAATGTGTCAGAGGGCTTTTGGGTGTCTTCAGTGGTCTTGATCCACCCGTACAGTCCATGTCCACTTCTCAGTGTTATTCCTGTGTTTGCACTGTACTGCATTGTGCTCACCTCCAGGAGCCAAAGCAATATGTTTGTCCCAGACAAGTGCTGCCCTACCTTTGTGTGGCCCCCTTCTCCAGTCATATCTTGTCCTTTCTCATACTGTGTTTTTATTAACACAGCTCTCCAGTTACCAGTGTTTGAGACATACACATTAGCCCCCCTATCTTCTAGGCTTCTGCACATGTGGAGTTATGAATAACTCTTGCTTGTCTGTTTAGTTAACTTGCATCATGTAAACAGCACATGCACCACATCCTGTTGTGCAGTCTTGCAGGTTCAGTCTTGGCATGAAACCTCAGAAATCAACCCAAAATTAATCTCTACATTCAAAATATCTGAAAGACATTCAGTAACTTATATAAAACTTGCTTTTTATTCTGTTAAGATAAATCCCCTTGTATTTTCAAAAACAGAAATGCATCTTCATCTTCAGATAATAAAACAAAGCATAAATAACACGGCCTTGCTCGTCAGGATGAACATAAAGTGCTAGAGAACAGTTCATCAGGCTCAAATGCTGCAAGTGACTTCACACAAATTTCATTGCCCCTTACTCACTTTGGTAAATCTGAATCTTTCTTTGCCCTCATCAATGGATCTCTCCTCCTCAATGTCCATCCTCGGTGACAAAAGATCACAGTCACTCTTTCAAAGGCTTTTCTTTTTTTTTCCCTATTTCTTGCCATTCTTAAAATAAGCCCAAGAAAGGGTGTAGCTCTAATTATCTTCTTCCAAACAATGTCATGATTTCCCCTTTACAACTTTTCCTGACACAGTTAGAATGCAAAGCAATTATCCACTGGCATTTGAGGGTAAATGACACCTAGCATAAAATCTAAATAGATAAATTGGTAAATATACTAACAGGTAGCAAAAACACATTGGAATAAAGTTTTCATATTTGAACCTCACATAAAGCAAGTCTGAATATTAGATTTATTTTACAAAAAAAAAAAAAAAGAAAAAAAAGAAAGAAAAAACACCTACCCAGTATGATAAAATTACTGTAGAAGCCAGAGGGATAAAAAAATCCTCTGAATTATCACATTTTCTGAGCAACTGCTAAACTAACAGTTAAAAGGGGCTGAATGCTCTCTAGGCTAATATAGGGAAGCATTATGACAATCCTGCTCCTGAGCTTTTCTGAGTTTAAATCAGCACGGGTATATTAGAATAATGTCACATAATTTTCCTCATGAAACTATCAGTTTGCTGTTACCTGGAGGGACACTGTAAGATACACTATAGTACTATAAATGTAAATATTCTGTACACCAAGTGTTCCACGAGAATGGAAACTTAATGATGTATATATTACAACATCACTGCTGGAGTTAGAGTTGTATTAACATTTCTGTGATAACCCACTCTACCATTTCCCAGAGGTTTATAACTCAACTGTAAAAATTTACTACAGGTTGAAATTTAACATATCAAGTCCATCCCAGGAGCAATTTTTTTTTCTTCCAAGGAGACGGCCATCTGCATATTTTAAGATTGAGAATGCACATATAAATGTTGAACATACTTTTTAGTGTTCAATTTAATGGAAAAAGAGTCACTAATAAAATGGTTTTAAGAAAAAAAATCATAACAATGGCCTAAACTGAAGGTGTCAAAGTGTCAGAGTAACTGCTAGGAATAAAACCTGATGAAAAATGCCACAATCCTGAATATCTTTAATGTGTGTTTATTTTTTTGCCTTTTAAAGATTTAATTTTCATCCTCTTCTGTTTGAGAATACAGCATTGATTTTGCTAGTACAACTACAGATTCACTCCTCGAGTTATTGATATGCTTTTAAAATACAGGATACATTCTAAAGTAAGCTGAGGTTTAAAAGAGTTTCTTCTCCTCAAATATACTTTCTCCCCAGAGCTCAGCATTTCCATACCACAGATTTAGCTCACCCCCGTAGCCACCATGTCTGGCTCAAATCCCAAGCAGCTGTGTAGAAATCAAAGCTTTCACTTTCGTGTTGTAATACCTATAGTTTTTGAGGTTAGTTCTCAAGAGACCTTTTGTTTTCTCAGATCATACCTAGTATGACTAAGGTAGACAGTTCTTCCTATGTCTGCACCTGTATTGTGAAGCTCTGATACTCACATATATTTACATTGATTTTTCTCTGTTATTTCTGCTGTATACATTTTACCTTCTTGTATATAAATAAGGATTATTGCTAAGGTCTGTGTTCACAGAATAATCATGAAGTTCTGTAGCCTAGCCCAAAAATGGGGAAGCAGGGTTGGGGTGAGTGAACACACGCAACTTTTGAAAACTAAGATTTCAGAAACACCTTCCAGTTTGTTTTCAGAAATCAAGTTAGCTCTGTGTAGCTTTATTTTTTTTTTGCATAAAAATTTAAAGGGAATCTTGGTATTCTCTCATCAGCTAAGAGTATTTGTACTACAATTGGGTGTAAAATGGGATCTGGAGTAGAATTTGAAAGATAAACACCAGAAATGGCTCATTAATCAAAATTTTGTTGTTTGGGGAATATTAGAGACTTTAAGTGTGAAGACACTTAGCTGTTTCTCATTGACAACGACCTAAGGGAGGGCTCCAATACCTAACAGGGGCTTATAAGAAGGCTGGAGAGGGACTTTCACTAGGGCATGTAGTGACAGGACAAGGGGGAATGGCCTTAAGCTGAAGGAAGACAGGCTTTGGTTAGATATCATGAAGAAATTCTTTGCTGTGAGAGTGGTGAGGCACTGGAACAGATTGCTCAGAGAAGCTGTGGATGCCCCATCCCTGAAGGTGTTCAAGGCCAGGCTGGATGGAGCTCTGAGTAACCCGGTCTAGTATAAGACTCCCTGCCCAAGGCACGGGAGTTGGAGCTAGATGATCTTTAAGTTTCCTTCCAACTCAAACCATTCTATAACACCTCTGCACTGTACAGTGGCAGATAGCCCATGCACTGAACAGTGTACGTGTAAGAGTGTACGTGTAAAATGCATGAGATGCACAAGATAATACTAAAGAACACAAAAATTTCTAAATTAAGTATTTCATTCTTTAGCATTCTCTCTTTACATTGGAGAAAGAGACCAATACTTAAGAGTCTTGAGATAGATCCAAGTGAGAAAAAATTCAACTGCAAAAATCAATTGTCATGGCAACAGTATGTATTGATGTGCAGGAAAACAAATCACAAGTTCTTGACCAGAAATATGAAAATCAGGGCAAGAAGTAGTTATTTACTTGAAGCTGACTAAATCCTTTCAAGCAAAAAGCAGATACTCACTTAGTGAAGTAACCATGTAGCTGGGAGCAACAAAAGCACAATAGCTTTGAAGATCATGATCAGACTATCAAATAGTGATGTCTACTTGCTTAAAAAATTTATTTGTACTTTGCAATCAGTCACATCTTATTTCTCTCTATAATAATTTCTGGTCCTAGTGCTCAAAATCCATGACAGTATTTATTTTTCTGTAGCTGAAACCACTGCCCATAAGTCAGTTACAGAAGTGTCAAGGAGTGGTTGCCCTAGAGGCATTTAAAAGGTAGCCAGAACAGACCTTAAAAAGGCAGGACATATGCATAAGCTTTATAAACAGACCTTTGCCAAAAGTGGTCTTAAGAGCCTTCTCCAACAGTCCCTTCCTGCCTACCAGGTGACACCAAGCCCAACAACTAGCCTTAGCCAGGTGGCCAGCCCATCTGTAGGAGAGAAGGAAGACCGGAGCTCCAAGGAAGTATAAATTCAAATTCTGACCTTCCCACCAGACACTTATTTCCAGACAACACGTATATTGGATCTCCAGTCTCAAGTCTTGCTGGCTTTGACAAAATTGCTGCTTCCAGGTTTCCAGAGAATATTTTCTCAATATTTCTCATTTTTTTCCTCTTCCCTCCATCTCGCCCTTTGAAGATGCACTGAATGATAGTTTAGTGCAAGTCAGCCTGGAGAACTCTCATGAAAATCAATTTGACTAATACATACACAGCATAAAAGAGGGTATTTAACCATGAAGAGGATGTTTTTTCCCCTGAACTGGAGAACAAGAGCAATCATTTCAGCTAAAGTTTCTGTATGGCAGTTGGAGAGAAGTGATGGTTTCCCTATGGATCAACATTTCCTGACTTTGCTCTTCACACAAAGGTTACAACTACTTATGTTATATGCAAGCTATGCATAATAATTAGAAACAGGGCACATTGTCTAAATCATCATACTTGTTAGCATTTCAATGCAGATATCATTTTAATCCTTGTATTTCTAATGTCAACAGTAGCTGCTTAGAGCTGTCATTGAAATCTTTAATTTCTCCCCTCTTCGTATTGCATCTATGTGCACACATTTTTCATTGATTATGATTTGGCATTTCTTCTAAGTTTTTATAACCTTGCAGTAGATTTATGCACACAAGAACTTAAACTGGCAACCTAGTACATGTTACACAAGAGAGAAGTTATATTTGAATGAAAAGTATTGAAGTTAGTATCCTATTCAGTAGTATTATGTAGCATAATAAAGGTCAACTGTGATACATACTATTAACATGCAAAAGGATGTGTAGTAGCAGTAATAGATGATAGGAAGGGTTTATTTATTATAGAAGCAGGTCATGCTTTAGGAATAAGTTTAGGATACCAATAGACAGACAGTGGTAGTGGATTATTGTAGGCTTATAGGAAAAACCATTTTCATGTCAGATGAAACAATCAATTTAAAACTCGAGTCAGGATCTCAAATCCTCACAAAGCAAAGAAAAATACCTGAGGAGCTTTAGAAAGAAGCTTTCGTAAGGGCTTTGAACTGGTGTAGTTGTTTCCATCAGCAGGTTTCTTGGTAGTGGATCTATCTATTCATATTAAACATATACTGAAAAGTCCTGACAGTGACAGTGACTTTTGCACAACATGCATCAAGAATACAAGTATTTTCTGTGATATGCCATAAATCAGGACATTCCCTGACAATTAAAAATAAACATTTTTACTTTTTTTGACCAATGATTGCCTCCATCACCATAGAAGGGGGAAGAATTTCTCTTCTCTGTGGTTTCCTTATGGAAGATGATGAGTGTTGCGAGGTACTTAAGGCCCTGTACAAGTCAGTTCTGAAACACAGTTCATGCATTACTTATGAGATTTCACTGAAATGTAAATCTGAGCGATTTTCATTTGTTCCCTTGGTCTTAAATGAAGCAACATTTACTAAGTCTAAGGAATCTTTCTCAGAGTTCAAATTCTAAAGAAAAAATGTGTGGTATGGTAAAAATTATTAATAAAAAATAAATACATGTCCAAGCAAATAAAGCTTCTGCACTAAAAAACTTCACATTTGTCTGTATTAATGTTTAATGCATTTGTAAAAAGCAGTTCTGTTTTGTAGAATATAGCCACAAAAGTGTCCTGCAATCTACTAGCACTTATGATCACAGCATGGGTCCAAAGAGGATTGTCAGAAATGCATCATCCATGTTTGATAGATCAGAGGAACTGTACAGAGTATATTAAAGCCATATTATAGTTACTAAAAGGAATACAATAATATTTCTGGGTTAGCTCTAAAATTAGAGGTTAACTTATCATTTGATTGGTTTAAGCACGTAGAATATTAGCAGTAGGTGTTGGAGCTTGCTAAGAAAACTCAGTTATGACCTACAGAAACCAATTGCACAACAGGGACCTAAAAAAAATTTTTAAATTATGCTAATCATAATGTTTTATAAATGGCATGTCTTTCTATTTTAATAAAACAAAAATCTACCTTGAAATACTATGATGTGTTCTACCATAATCAGTTTACATCCATGGTATTGAGAGCAAAGCACAGCATATAGTTCCTTAGGCATCTTTAAAAAAAGTTTAATAATTTATCTGGAATTTTTTTTTCATCTCTGAGTTAATAAGATATGCAGCATTTAAAAACAATATGAATGTAGCACACAGACAGAATATACTTGCTGTAGAATTCAGATGATTTTGCAAAAGGTTATTTCAGTGATATTGCTGCTGTTCCTGCATTTTTACCCAGGTAGGAGCACCACGATTTGCCAGTGCAATGGAAAATATTTCCGATTATGTTTAGAAGATATTTCAATTTCAATTGAAAAAGACATTTAAAACGGGGGCTTTTTAACTAAAGATTATAGATATCAGTAAAAATTAAAACACTGAATTCACACAGAATTTTAAAGTGTTAATATTTGAAGTAAATATAACCCCAAATAAACATGTTAGATTCAGACACCTCGTGGAAATACAAGCTCAAGTTATGCTCCCTTGAAAGATAAAACAGAACAGGGGACCTGAGCATAGTCTCAAGCTTGTTATACATACGCACATGTGTCTAGTTATAATCTGAGAAATTAATTTTTTGTTATTGAACAAAAGCTTAATCCTCCAAACTCCTCAGGGAAATAGCCTTAAACAGGTGAAAATAAGATACAATTAACAAAGAAGTGAAAGAATATGAAGAGCCATTTGAGACAGTAGAGAAAAAAAAAGGCAAAACAAATTAAATAAATCTTTGTGGGAAATACTAAAACAAAAAAGGATAAGAGGAAGAAATTAAATAGATTCAACATTATGAGTGCACTAGAAAACATCATAAAATAAACTTCAACACAGCCTCATGGGGAAAGATTAAAAATAAGAATTGTAAACTATACGACAAGTATTTTGTAGAAACTGTATCATGTTCAAAAATAAAGCAATCTAACTTATCTTCCCAGATGCAATTTTCTACAATTTAATTTGGTAAGATAAGTATTGGTTTTGGTCTTTTAGCTGATTTCTGTCTAACTAGCTTTAATTGTAATGTTTACTTCTAATTGACATTCAGCAATTCTGAGTTATTCACTATCTAAAGAGGCTCAAAAATATCCTAAGTCAGAGCAACCAATTCAAATGCTGTTAAAATTCTCAAGATGCTAAAGAAGAGGTTCCAAAGTGGTTGCAAACTTTTCTTCTCAAAAGAGGATGACTTACAATCCACTCTTGTAGTTAATGGCTCCCACAAAAGAGAAGCAGAGCACACCACCACATCTCCAAAAGTGACTATGATTGAATTGTAATTTGTAAGATAAGAGGGTTTCCAAATACGTCATGTGATTAGGAATGTGCTTTTGTGCATTGTGCAAAATTCACCCTTGTGTGTATGGCAATTGGTCTTAAAGGGCCAAGGGACAAACTGCATGTTGAGCATTTCCAAAAAAAAGTATGGTAAAGTCTGTCAGATCCAGATTCCTTCCTATCAGATTACCCAGGATTACAGTCTCCGTAAGGGCAAATTCCTATTTACAGGACAGAATGGGTGGAACCTTGAACCACTGGAATATCAAATCCTTTATCATTAATTTGACAGCAAGGAGAAGTTAAGCCAAGGTCTCCAGTTTCATAGAATACTTTACATCAGAGAATGAAATCTTTTGTGCTGGCTTCAATGTGCACAGTATTACAGCCATGGAGATGCAGTCACAGACTGGCAGCCATGTACTTCAATACCCAGCTTGAATTTTAGTTAATAGTCCACGTGTTGTTGCATATGTAGAAAGAGGCATATAAATATATTCATTTTATTCTTAGTGTGCTGCAATCACACGTACATTTTACTTTGCAGTTATACTTTCAGAGAATAGCTTTCAGGATTATTATGCTGGGAAACTTCCCAGGAAAATGTCATTCAATCTCTGCATCTTCTCTCCTATCCCTCTCTGTTGCATCCACCTCTCTTCCTCCTGAAAGTTTCTCCTTCACATCAAAAGTTTACTGTTACTTTGAAGTAATAGGAATCAAGGGCAAGGGAGAGAGCTGGCTCTATCAGAGACAGTATTAAAAAGTTCCTGAGGATGTGGGAGAGAGGAAAAAAGATTGGAATTGTTGCAATCAAAGAAGTTGGAGGCTGGAATGCGAGGAATTTTGGACAAGACAGTGGAAAGATGAGGGGAGGTATACATGTATTTACACACATATTTGAGGGACAAAAGGAAGTAAGATTGCATATCTACTGCAATAGGTTATTCATTAAATCCTCGGTTTGCATCCATTCAGTCAACTTCTTGGTAACATTTCAAAATGTACCCAAGCTTAAATAAAAGAGTTATAGAAAATATCTGCAAAGCTCTTCAGAGTGAGTACAATAAATGGCAACATTTTGGAATGACAGAAAGACAAAGTTGATATGTTTCATCCATTTAAAACCTTTCTTCCTTTTATCAAGTATATTTCGATCTTTATGAGGACCTAGAGCTAGAAAAAGGCTTCTTAAACTATAAATGTGAAAAAAAAAATACAACTCTTTAACTTGCAACACTTTTAGGTTTAAGAATAAATGTGATTATAATATTCTTTTATTGCTTATAAGTTTTTAGTAACTGGAAGTCAAAGCCAGAGCACACTGAAAGAGCAATGTAACCAGTTTGGCTCTGAGAAATTCAGAGCAGCTGAAAGGCTCCTTTCAGACAAACACACAACATACAGAAGTCCTAGAACTCACCTGGAAGAAATACTGTGTGCTCCAATAAGGATTTCTACAGGTAAAAATGCCTTTTTTTTTTGCTCACAGTCCACAAAACCTTCTCATTGCAATGCTATAAATAGCCCTTTAAATCAAAGGGAAGCATAGTTCTAATATCCAGACTGATGTCCCATCTTTGAAAAATCTCAGAGGAGAGAAAACTTTATTCCTTTTCTCTTCATCACTACAGGGATCATTAACAAAGATGAGAAAGGACCACAACAGCAATAAAGCCTCAGTTGTGTCTCCAAATATATGGGGCTGATTGCACACTCCAAATTCAATAGCCCAGGCTTCACCCAGAAATGAAAAGAGCAAGGCAGAGATTATCATTGATAGGAACAGACAGGACTGCAGATCTGCCAGTCATCTCACCATCTTGTATGGAGCAAGGAAATAAACTGGAGCACAGGCTCTTTCTCTTAACCACAAAAGCAACAGTTTCTCCTACACCCTGCACAGTGGTAGATGCTAGGTACCATTTAAATAAAATAAATATATGCATCACAGCAGAGGAGAGGGAGTGGAACTGGTGCTTTTGTGCTAACCCTTCTCTGAAAAACAGCAGCTCTGGTTTCTCTGAACAACTTAGTCCAGAAATAGACTGAAAATCCAGAAGGTAAGCTGAAGATCAGCTGCTCAATGATTCAAAGTGATTCCAGAATATTCTCAGCAGATCATGTACTGACTGTGCACATCTGCAAGTCAACGTCAGCAACAACAGCATGAAAATTCAGTGTTTTGCTGAGATATAACAAGGCAAATAAGTATTGAGCAGTGGGGGTAAGAAAAGCAGAGAGAGAGTTCAAATTATGCATTATCCTTGATCATGCATGATTTCTGCACATTTTTGCACCTTTATTCTGATTCTATGGAATTTCATCTTCAGGGCAGGGGGGAGGAGGGGGAGGCAAAAAAAGCACAGGTCTGGCTATCACAATTATAGAGAAATCCCTTAAGTTTGAATTAAGTTCAAAAAGCAAGAACAAAATTCATAGATGCAGTAAGATCAGAAACAAAAAGCTATGATACTAATTATTCCTTCCACGAGCAACACTAACCTGAAAGTGTGAGTTACACCCTCTTCCTCTCACCACAGGCTGACACAGAATACCCAATTAGGAACTAAACTGAGAAACCATACCATCAAAAGTTGAGAGGTTTGTTCTCCTTGGGGCCAAAAGTGGTAACCATCATCAACTCCCTTGAATTCATCGACCGTAATCCTTCCCTCCATTGGATTCTCTTCACAAACTTCTGATGACATCACTGCACAGATTACAATGGTTCCTCTCATAACCAGGGGGGCAAGAAATATGACAGCCAAAGATTCAAGCTTAATTAAAGTCATATTGTTGCCAGGTTTAAAAAATAAACAAACAAATAAAAAAAAATTCTGAGTCATAAGCCTTATATATTATAATTGTCAGGGGGAGGCTAAGATTTGATATTTCATAACAGGAATTATGATTCTCTTCTGAACACATATAGAGCCTGTTATGTGATGATCACAGAGTTTGGAAGGGATCTCAGCATGTCTCAGCATGTCTCTAGTCCAACCTCCTGCTCAAAGCAGAGCCAACTCTGAGGACAGACTCCTGGAACCTGACTCCATCTTCTCAATGACCTCCTCTTCCTCCTGCAAGCTGCTGTTAGGTGTCCTTAAAGCCATCTCTTCTCCAGGTTGAACAAACCCAGTTCCCTCAGTCTCTCCTCACAGGACAAGTGCTACAGCTCCCTCATCATCTTTAAAGTAGTTGAAAATTAGCTTCTAGACAGAACTAGAAGATATGAAAAATTCCTTCATTTATCCAGTAACAACTTATGGAAGAAATGCAATAGAAAGGTTAGAAATTAGGTAAGATACACTTTTTATTGGTGGTGCTAAGATCTATACTGGTGCAGTCAAATACCAAACTACTACACTGAAAAATATTGCTATAGCATCTTATGTAGGAGATAATTCATAAAATCACAAAAAAATTCCAGTTAGGAGACAATCTAGTTCAACCTCCTTCCCAAAGCAAGGTCAGCTGTGAAGTCAGGGGTTTAATTCTTCAGTCATCTATTATCACTGGTGGCAGATGAAGAATTCAACCCTATATGCAAAATTCCATTTTTTGCTAACTCACATTTTGTTATAGGATTCTAAGGAACAAAAATATTTCATTATGAACATGGAAATTATAAGGCAAGAGGGAGGGGTAGCCATCTGTAGTAGAATACATTGCTTCTGTTTACATTCATCCCATCATTTTGTTTACAGTGAACCCTCCTGAACCTCTCCTTGTTAAATAGGATGCCTTCCCTTTGTGTTAAGCAGGCTTATGCTTGAAGTCAGAATGAGCAGATGGAAAGAAAACTTTTAACAACAAGAGTGCTTCTTCATTGTACTTATGATGACAAAACAGTACAAAGTGTCAGCAGTAGGCAAAGTCTCCTGCCATCTACAATATTAGGTATATTGCTGGTTTTCTTAAATCTAGAGTAGGCTGCCTCTGAGCAACTTGAAACATGCAGAAAATTATGAAAAAGACCTAGTCAACTGAGGACAAAATTCAAGGGTAGTCTTTCATTCCATATCCTATCCTTTTGTGTTCAATAAACACAAAAGAAGCAGTCAACCTACAGCCTTGGATCAGAGATAGCACATAAGCACAATTCATCTACCTCTCCACTTGCTGTTTTGCAGTCAGGGCACCTCAGGCATAGGCAGGAGGGCAAATGAATGCCTCAAACAGGCAATTACAACCTGCTTCTAGCTGACCTCCTCAGGGTTGAATTCAGACACTGTGGTTTGTGCAGCAGTTTCTGGACTCTCCTTTTAGATCTTCCTGAACACATGGGAATGCTGGAAAATTCCTGGATACTCTGAGGGTCATCAAAGTTCCTGCTGCTGCCAGGAAAGACAGCTACAGAGACTGAAGTCTCTAGCAAGCTCTAGCAGCTTCTAAGATCTCACAGCTGCTCTTGATCAAAGGGTGTTATACTTCTAATCAGGATATTAGAAAGGGTCAAGCACCCTTTCAGCAGGTACCTAAAGTGCATCAGTTTCTGTATAAGAGGGGCAAAAAAATTTTTGTATGTGCCTAGCCAGCAGTAGTGACATGACATAAGGCACAATCCCCACCAGTGACTGGAGCAACTAGTCCTGGGATCCTCTTTGAGGACTGAGGACTGCTTGGAAGAAACAGGATCCACTCAACCAAGTGGAGCAAAAACATCTTTGCCAACAGGCTGGACAGCCTAGTAAGGAAAGCTTTAAACCAGGAACAAGGGGACCAAGAGAGATGGCAACACCCAATACAGAAAGGAAGTGATGGATGGGGTTGACAAGTAAAGTGTGCAATGTGATATAGACAGAAAACACCTCAATCTCAGATGAAGAGCCTGCCCCAAGTATATGCAAAAAAATGAAGCACCAAAAGGACAGCAGATTGCATGTTTCCTCTGAAATAAGTAAACTGGTACCTCTCTGAAGTGCCTGAACACCAGAGTTTGCAGCACAGGGAACAACAACAGGAGTAATTCGATGTCTGTATGCATTTGCAGGGCTACAACCTCATTTGGCTGGAGATGTGGAGAAGTACACCCAGGTGCTGCAATGCTTATTAGGAAGCCTTATTAGGAATAGTGGATCAAGATGAATCCACCATTTGGAAGGTGAGGATGGTGAGGAGGTAGAGTTGCCCTTGATGTGAGAACAGCAGATGGGTGATGAGCCAGTTGACAGCTTACGGGTCAAAATCATTGGGCAGACCAAAATCAGTAATGCTGAGGTGAATGTCTGCTACCAACCACCTGATCAAGAGGAAATACTGGATTTTGTGGCCTTCTTCAGACAGCTCTAACAAGCTTCACTTGCTCAGGCCCTGGTCCTCATGCAGACTTTGACCACTCCAGTATCTGCTGAAGGGACAATACAGCAGAGCACAAGTGATTGATGATGTTTCAGGAGTGCCTTAATGCTGACTTTCTGACATCTATGGTCAAGCAGCCAACAAGGAGAGATGATCGGTTGGACCTTATACTTACAAACAAGGAAGAGTTGATCAAGGGTGTGAAGGCTGGGGACAGCCTTGGCCACAGTGACCATGAGATGTGGAGCTTAGGATTCGTGAAGGAGGGAGAAGACAAATAGAAGGATCACAGGCCTGGAACTCAGAAGAGCAGACTATGGGCTTGTTCAAGGACCTGTTTAGAATGATCACATAGGCTATGACACTGAAAAGAAGAGTCCAGAAGAACTGTTTGATTTTTCAAGGATCACTTACTCCACGTTCAAAAATGGTCCACCCTGATATGCAGAAAGTCAAGCATAGGTGGCAGGGAACTCTTGAAAATCTCAACTATAAAAAAAAGAAGAGATAGCAGCAGGTACAGTTGACCCAGGGGGAATACACAGACACTGTACAAGTGTGGAGTGATAGTGTTAGGTACACCAAAACCCATTCGGAGCTGAATTTGGCACAGGGCAGTCAGCCTCACCTCAGTCCCTGGGAAGGTAATGGAGCAAATAACCTTGGAAGCAATTTCCAAAAATATGAAAGAAAAGGAGAGAGTAGTCAGTATGCATTTATGAAGCAGATATCTAAGAGCCTTTTATGATGACATTTTTTCTTGACTTTAGCAAGGATTTTGACAATTTCTCCTGTAATTTTCTCATATATTGATGAAATACAGAGGAGATGAGTGGATAGTAAGGTGGACTGAAAACTGGCTGAACTGCCAGCCTCAGAGGGCTGTGATCTGCAGCAAAAGGTTTGGCGGAGACTAATCCTTAACAGTGTACCCCTGGGGTTGATTCTGGGGCCAGTGTTGGTTAACATGTTCATTAATGATCTGGAGTATCAGCCTACGTGCACATGAATGAGAAGAGTGGCCGGTACACTAGTTGGTTGTGTTGCCATTTCAGAGCCAACTCAACTGTCTGGAAAATTGAGCCAACAGGGAGGTCATGAAGAAGCAAGGACAGAAGTACTGCATCTGGGAAGGAATTATCCTTTCCATCAGCACAGGCTGGGGGGCCAACTAGCTTGAAACAGCTCTGCAGAGACTCTGCAAAGGAGGGAATGAACAAGCTGACCATGAACCAGTAACATGCCCTTGTGGCAAATGCAGCCAGCAGTCTCATGGTTTGTGTTATGAAGAGTGTTGCCAGAATGCTGAGAGAGATGATCTTTCTCTCAGCACTGGTGAAGCCACTGAATGCATTCCTGGAATCCCCAGTACAAGAGAAACATGGACATAGTGGAGCAACTCCATTTATGGGCCATGAGGACAATTAAGAGATGAGTGTCTGTCCTATGAGGAAGAGCTGAGAGCTGGGACTCTAGAAAAAGAAGGCTCACACCTGATCCTGTCAGTAAAGAAGATGGAGACAGAGTTATGGTACCAACCATAAGTTCAAATACATGAAATTCTGTTTAACCATTAAAAAAAAAAAAAACATAGAAGGAAAAAACCCCACATTTTTAGTGTGAAGGAGATTAAGCATTGGAACAGGTTTCCCAGAGAGGTTGTGGAGTCTTGGCCCTTGGAGATATTAAAAATCAGATTTAACACAGTCCTGAGAAACCTCTTCTAGATGACCCTTTCTTGGAGAAACAGGACTGGGCGATCTCCAGATGTCCCTTTCCACCTCAATGAGTCTGTGGTTCCATGATCAGTTTGGTTGCCTTTCCAAACACGTGACCAAAACGCAGGGACCTTTTGTTGTGTCATGTGTATATTTGTGTTCACTTGATGGGAACACTCCTCTGTTTTAGCTGTATTACAAGAATACATTCGTATCCATAACAGAAGAGGATCATGACCTATAAGCCCTGGAGTGCTGTAGGAACATGTGTATGCCGCACTGCACCAGAAACATTGGGAACTGCTGATGGAGTAGATTCTTTTAGTTAAAAAGCCTAAGCAGAGATGTTATAATTAGCTATGGATTCAAAGCTATATTTGCTGATAGTAGAACTCCAAGGAAGAATTACTCTGATTTACAGTAATTTTCCACAGAGGATTTCAAACTTCACGAAAAAAAAATTCTTATGAATTCATAATATAATAGCAGAGATGAGGAAGGTTTTCTGTGTTGGAATATTTTTGTAATATTTTTGCATTCTTTTTCTACTCTGATTACATACAAGATTGTGCTTGCTAACAAAAGAATTAGGAAGACTGAACACACATTCACTAGAACCAGCTATGAACAAAAATAACCTGTCTAGTTTGCAAAATATTTCTATCTTTCAGATTTTTTTTTTAATTATTTTCACTTTTTTGAACCAGAAACCATTGGGAGGGGGACACAAAAAAAAAATCCCACTTCAGTCTATCCTATTGACTCTGACACCTGCAAAGGAAAGTAGAGATGGAGGTTCATCCTATTGCTCTGAATTAAACAAAGCAGGGAGTTGAAGTTTGTTCTTCAGAATCCCAGTTAATGCCTTACGGGTTAATTCAGTGGAATATGTTAGGCAAAGAAAAAGTCTGTGGGGCTAATATGACTTTACTATGCCTTTACAATATCAAGCACTAAAATAAATCAGTTCTAAGTTTGCACACTTTAGATTCTTAGCAGAAAATAACCGTTATAATTTTTTAACACTTTATGGAAAACAGAAAAATATAAGCAAAAAAAGTTGAAATCTAAAGGGACGTATTTCTAGATGAGGGTTTGTTTTTACAAAGGATTTTTTTCTATCACCAAGGACATTGCACAGGATGATTACAGTGTTAACAGAAGTTCTTTTTAGGAGAGCAAAAAGAAGTTCATCTGTGGGATGAACTAGGTTAATTTTAAGAACAAAAGCCAACAAGATAAAATAAGCACCTATGACATCAGAAAGGTAGAACATAAAATAATTGATATAATAGCTGCTTGTGAACCTTATACCTCCACATATTCTAGTTATATGATATATATACACTTACCCACACATATGCACAACGACATGCAGTATCACTCTTGTTTGCATAGACACACCAAAGATAGCTTTAAGCTAATTAGGTAATTGTCAGCGTAATCACAGCATCTCAGTGCAGACTGGGAGACCTACTTGAGAAACTTACTCAAGACCCTTTGGTAATCCCTACCAAGACCTACATTTCCAAAGCAATAATAATAACTGTGTTTGGAATAGAATGTTTAAAACTAACCTCATATATTGTCACAAGGCATACTTATTTAGTACCACTGAAAGATATTCTCCAACATTAAATCACCCATGGACAAAGAGTAGGAGCAGATTAT
>NW_016690180.1:15174030-15277984 GCF_001604755.1 Lepidothrix coronata
CTAAAAAATCCACTGCGCAGGCTCGAAGGGTTAATGACCTTTCCCAAATCTTTACTCGCGAAGACTGGCCATTAAGAAACATCTATCTGCATCTTTGTTCAAAGGTTCACATCACAATATTTCAGAAGATGCAGTCTCACCTGGCTAAGAAGCAATCACAGCGAGGTATGGGGAGCCTATAAGAGCAAGATATTAATTTCAATCAACCAAGGCCCATTAACCAGACATCCTCTGGGATCCCTTCTTACGCCAGCTGTCTGATCAGTCTCTGTTTCTCTCCCAAGTCCAGCAGATCCAAAGCCCAGAATACTTTTAAGGATCCTAGGATGTGGCAGGAGCTATGAAATTTAAGCTCTTCAATCTAGCTTTCCTCCAGAAAGGAGAGAGGTAAATGGATCAACATCTAATTGTTTCAACCACCTTGTTGTTTAATCACCAATTAGACCTCATTTCTCATCTGCTAAGTTCAACCTATCGATTTCCACTCTTCTTGTTTACTGTAAAGACATGCCTCCTCCCTGCTCAGAGGAAGCAGTAACTGTGACCCCACATGTGCCCCACAGCAGCTGGCTGTGAGCCTGCTCCAGCTCAGCCCTGGAAACCCCATGAGCACACAGCTCTGCCTCTGCCTGTGCCCAAACCCAGAAGTCCACGTGAGGAGCAGGGCATTTTATTGCAGGCACAGCTGCACACTAACAGGTCTGAAAGCTTCAGGCTGAAGCTGGCTCAGAGCAAACACCTGACTATGCAGATATTACAGTAGAAAGCAGCCCTCGGGTTGTGCCTGCAGAGCTCTCTGTTCACATTACTTTTCTGACGTTTTCAGACTTTTCTTAGAATAATTCTTCATAACAGGTTGGGACGGCACTTGGGGTAGCTATAGCTACATAACACCTTATATAGGGGTTGTATAGATGCCTCTGTATAGTATAAGTACCAAACTCAAAGAAACAGTCATCCTCAGTGACTGCCTGTCAGCTGTTCTTGGGTGAATATATTTTTAGCAATACCTCAGTATTCCTGATGCTAAGACACCTTCCTGACAAAGTTTTAAAATCATTGTTTCCACAAAATGTTTCAGCTTCTACAAAATAGTTTTTTCTGACAAAAAAAATGGTGCATCCAGTAATGCTGAAAAATTCTACCAGTTTCTTAAAATAAGCAAAAGCATCAGTATCAGAAACAATGAACTGCAGTCAAATGCATAGTAGAGGCAGGAAAAAAGGCAAAAAGTGACAATGTAGCCCACAAATTAAACTAAAAAAAGGTTTTCATTTATTGCCTGGCTATTTTATCTGTTAACCAGTGTAAACCTATTGCTGTTGCAAGATGTTAAGTCACCTCAGCTACTACTGTATATTTTCCTGTTGCTGTGATCTGAATAGGTTATTATTATCTACCTTTTCACAGTTTATATATCTTATTGATACTACAAAATCAATTTTTTAACAAAAGGATGGTCTGTCATTTTGTGGAAAGTAATCTATCACAAAACTATGCTTTTTTTATCTGCATCTAGCAAATTAATCTGATTACTTCTAAGCTTTCCTAAAGTATTCAGAAGGAAAAAACTCTGTTAGAATTAGGAGTTATGATTATTATGTCATTCTAATGTGCTTAACAAGACAAATCATTATGGAATTCAAACACTTTGGCAACATATATCCATTGCAGGGGAATGGACATTAACATGGCAGCAAAACCAGTTTCTCATATTCAGGAGACACCCTAGAGGGCTGTCCTGGAACAGAACTTCAGTTCTGAATGGGTTTAAATCAGATAAAACCAGTTGAAGGAAATAAAATAAACTAGAATAGAAACTTCAGCAGTTCCTATGAAGAAATGAAAAAATTGCAAACCTACCATCACAGATAGCTGTAGAGACTCAGGCTGATTAACGAAAAAAATATAGCATAAGATCCTGTGTTTGGCTAGATGCTCAAAAGCAAAGTCCATTTATTTAGAAGAACAAGACGACAAAGATACAATCTGTTTAGAACAAGAATGTAATTTTCAGTTGCATGTCCACTTTCAGCAAGTGCAGTTGCTGCGGGAAAAACAGAAATCGAATCACACTTGCTGCTAAATACATATTTAATTGCTTATGTTTTTTTTATATTTTGTTTTGCACCAGACTGTTTACTCTGCTCGTGATGATGTGGAATTAGTGTTGCAAAGTTTTCTGCTTCTCTTAGCCAGTCTTAAAGTGCCGCCTAGTGCATGTTTAAGGCAATATCCCAGCCTAACACAGCAATGCCAGGGCCGAGCACACAGAACATTCTGGCAGATTTTATTTCAAGTAAGAACATTTCATTATCTCCCTACGGTCAATTTCATCAAATTTCAGTGGTTGAAGTGGATTTTGTATCTCTGGGAATGTGTATTAGTATAAGTTAATCCAATAAGGCCCTGGATTGATGTAAAGTAAGAAGAGGTACTAGTCCTTTCTAACCTGCACAGCTGTGACAGAGGAGGGAGAGCTTGTCAGGAAGGCTGGAGCACTCTGGGACCAGCTCTCAGCACTGGCTCCCACCTACCAGGATGCTTGCAGTGACATCAACCCAACATGGCAGGCTGGACCCTGCCCAGGGGCCAACAGCCACACAGAGAATATCCAGACCCCAGACCTTCTCTCCTCTACTCAGCAAGAAAGGATAAGACCCTATGGCTCTGTTTGGATTTAGGAAAACAAAACTTATGGAATGGATTGAACTATTCTGAAGCTTTGGAACAGAGTGACAGGGCCTGATACCATTCATAGAGTCACAGCTGGCTGCATCAAAGTAAGCAGCTACAGCAATAGATACTGCTAAAAACTGCAGTTATTTAACCGCATGCAGACATAGCATTTCACATCATCCTAACTGCTTGTGTTTTCCTCAGGAGTGAACAAATCACTAGTGCTCTGTGACACAGTAAAGGAAAACAAAAGAGGGATTATCCCTTTTTTTAATCACAAAAATAAAGAGATGTGGCTTAAAATCCTGTCAAGAATTACATAAAAAAATCTGAAATTCCCTGAGCTTTTAGCTACCTGACTTTTGCTTTAACCACAGATTTCTCTCTCCCTTACAAAACAGAGTACACCCAAAATGATCTCTGCTTTTCATTTACTGATAATCTTAACAGTGCAGCGGTATGAAAGAGCTTGTTTCTAAATGCTTAAATATTGCTCATGATGTATAGGGATCTACCTGTCTTTTGTGATACATTGTGATAAGCTAATTTCTTCTGCAGAGCTTTCCTGGAAATAAATTATACTGCGGTATGGAAGTCAAATGGAAATAAACTGTTACAACGTTTTCAGCTGCATAATAAAAAAAAATAAAAAAAAAAGAGTCCTTTGGACTTCACTATCACATATAAACCCACAACCAATTGAGGATCAATAAATACATCCAGCTGGCAAAACTCTGTGAAAAGATGTCCTTATAATTAGGGCAGCAGCACCTGCTTTCCCCATCCCTCTCTCACAGTAACCACTTCGATCTTGCCTGTTTAGATATTTAGCATTTACACTGATGAGAAGAATATAAATTCCCAGGCAAAAGCCACTGCACATATACGTCAAGAATATTTTAACACCTCTCAGTTTTCTCTTTTCTTTGGGATTAAATCAGAGTTCATACTATGACTCTACCTTTTGTGGTTTTATTAATTTGTGCCTAATTACTCACAGAGCTCTTTTGGCTTGACATTATTTCTATTTGGGTTCTGTTAAAATATCTTCAACAGCTGTTCCAGATCAGTGTAAAAATTGATTTCACATCCATTTTATCATCAGAATTAATGAAGAGAAAAGCACCTGACTTGCTGTGTGGTCCATGGCTAGTGGTTTCGTCTCTGCATTTGAGTTTCTATATTAGTACCACCTTCACAAAGACTTATCAGCAATCACCTTTTTACATTTATATACCACTAATCACACCCAAAAAATGCCAAGAAAATTACCAACAGCAGTTTTATATGTGTCTTTTAGTGGTATATTTAAAATTGGTCTAGTGCAGAATCCAAATATTTAAAAGCGTCATCAGACCACAGATAATAGGACCCGAAAGATTGTTAGTCCATCTGGTCAAGACAATAAGACTTTGTACTACAAGGTTTGAAAACACCATATAATGTCACAGCAAGAAGTGCTATGCAGTAATGAATTAATTTATTTATATTTGCCACAAGCAGCTTGTTCTCTCATTCTCTTCCCTGTAACCAAATTACATATGCAAAGTAGGATCTGGTAAGATTGTTTTTCTCTGCATAAATATATACATGCTGCTGTGTGTTTATATTAGAGAAGTCAAGGTCAAAAAAGTGTACTTTCAATTTGAAGCAGCAACTCCCACTGAGTTTTCTATAGGAGATCATTTAAATACCTCTGCTGAAATGGACCTTAATTGCCAGAAGAGACAAAGTGTCTGTGTCTGAATGCTTTCCTCTTAAACTTGTGCTGCATGGACTCAGTCTTTAAACACCTTCAAGTTCTCAAGGGGTTCAAATTTGGTAAAGAAGACTGAGAACACAATCACTGAAGTGTTGCTTGTAAGAGATCGCTGAAGCTCTTCAGTCCAGTCTCACCCTCCAAGCAGAATTATCAGCAGAACCGAATGAAGTCATCAACAGAAACCCCAAAAAAGACGGTCACCTTGCTGGGTGTTGCACTGCACTCCTGAGAAGAGAGGATGGTTAACTTGACCCTCCCCATGCAGAGACTGTGGTTGTTACCCCCTGATATATCATCTGTACCTTCTGAGGAATGTTTGGTGCTCTCATTTTCATAAGTCCCCCTCTTAAAGTAGTTGTAGACATCTACTAAATCACTCCTTAGACTCTGTGTGACTATGTGCAAGCTCAGCTCCCTCGAAGGGCACGTGCCTTGTACTCCATCTTGATGGCCCACTGACAGACTCTCACTAAATAAATTACGTATTTACTTAATTGAAACATGGCTGTGATCTGAGTTAAAACTTCCTAAGTCACTGAGGTTCATGTTTAAACATACTGTAATGCTGTAGACTCCAAAGCTGCAGCTAAGGCATCATCTGCTGGGCAGGACAGTACAGAGAATAGTAGAGGGTTTTTCAAATGCTATTATGCAAGAACTCACACAGAGAAATTCATCCTCTCCACAGTGAATACTACACCGTGGCTGATATTACCTCAAGTACAGTTTAAGTCTAAACTAAAATCCTTGCATGTATCTTGTTAACATGCCATATAGTTGCGCTTCGCACCCACCCCTGGATCATTTTGATGGGAGTCATATCACCTTACACAACTGAACAATGCCATATGCCATGCATTAAATTGATCATATCTTAGCTCAGCTCTTTCTAGATATTCTGAGGTTGCATAATGTCACAGTCAACTACATCATTATAACGGATCTTTGTAAAAACTCCAGGTAAACTTTCAGTAGGTCTGGAAGAGAATTGACCCTCTTGAGAGGATTGAGCCATGTGAAAGATCAGTTAGCAGAAGCATACTGCTCTTGATACTATTGTTTGTCTTGGATCAAGTATATACAAGTCCAGTATTTACAACTAAAATCTGAAGTGAATGCATCAGCAGAATAACCACAGTCACAATTTCATTATCAAACTGAAAGGCTAGAAATTAGAATGTGGGATGTATTTTCAATATACAATCTACTGTTTAGCTCAAAGCAAGAGCAGCAGTGTCTGGCCTGGAAAGTACTTCTTGAATACCACCTAATGCTTAGGCTAACATAAGATATTCTTCTAGTGGCTCTTGTGTCAGTCACTTCCTTTCCAGTCACTGGTCTAAAAATTGCCTTTTTATCCCTGAAAATTTTGACTTCAGAAAACCACTTAAGTAGCTTTAGTTCAGAACTGTGTCAGCTCCACTCTAGCCTGAGCTATATCATATTTTCCTCAGTCAGACCTATTTGATCCAGTGCATCCAGTTCATTGGTTGTTTTGACATCCGCATTCAGAGAGCCATGCTATTCCAGTATGGCAACAAACAAACAAACAAACAAAATCACAGACTCTGACAAATAACAAATTTTGAAAAAACAGAGAAAGCTGCAACAAGATTTATGATAGACACCACATCCCAAAATTTCATTTTAAGCACTGAAAGATGGACTTCTATTTGTAGGTTGTATGGTCCAATTTATACTGGCTGTTCTGTAATTTTGCACATGCATGTAAATAAGTGAGAAAACAACATTTTAATTTTCTCTCCCAAAAGGAAAACAGTTTAATCCTGGATCTGAAAGTTTTCTGGCTGCCTAAAGGCAGTGATAAAAACCTAACATCTACCCTACCTGCCAATATCTGTGTGCGGATAACTCATCTAGAATCACAAAGGTTTTGGCTTAGTTTTAGTCTAGCAACTGTTCCTGAGGATTTGCATCACTTTTACACAAATGTGAATGTTTTCTATGCATCATTGCACACCAGCAACATTTCCCAATGCCTTTATCCAATGAATTTTTACAGAAGACCACAGCAGGAAATTTTACATGCCCCATTGGGCTAGCAATCATTAAGTATACAACATCCTAATGAAAGGCAGTTTACAATACCAGGAAAGAACTTTTCACACATTGACAACCAGTTTCTCAGCTTTTGAAAGCTGCAGAAAAAGGCTTCCAGCTGCCATACAGTATTTGCAACCAAATAAAAACTAATCCTTGGCAAATGTCTTTGCAAAAAATAACTACAGAGGATAATAAAGTAGTTAAAAATGGAGTCACACCAACAAGAAAAACAAATACTGAAACAATCCTTTTTAGCCTCCTTTCCTATTTCAAATTGATGTGGCTCACTCTTCCACATCATTCTCCCACCTGTGCAAACTTTGAGGCAATATACCAATTTCCAATCCTTCAGCACAGACAAATATGGTAACAACTGTCCTGGACTCAGCCAAATTTCACACATCTCAGCATTCAATAGTACAGAACCCCAGTTTAGTTCAGTCTAAGCTTAGTACAGGCTGACATAGTAGTATTTTGGCATTCAACTATGTTTTTCATAAAATCATGATCCATTCATGAGTAAATCTCATTTCAAAAATCTGAGCAAGACGAAGTACAGGTTCTCAAGGCTCTTGCCTTCCCTTCCCCTTTGGCTGCACATGGACCTGTGACAGCCCTCAGGGAAGCAAGCCCATGGTTATGGCCTGGACATTAACAACAGAGAGCAGAAGCTTTTCAAAAGGGCTTGCATTTCACCCTTTTTGGACTGCAGGAGCCAGTCACAAGACACACAACAGTGTTAACCCTCTCCAACACTGCTAGAGGAGCGGGTGAGACCTATTCTCAGAGGAGGAATGCCAAGGGGTCAGTGAGGCCAGTGAAGCTGAACGGAGAGCATTTGGGTTTGTTATGGGCTGGGCATCAGCAGGGCAGCTGGGGCCATGCTTGGTAATGCACCAAGGTACGAATCCAGCCTGGCAAGAGTGATGAAAGAGTCAGATGATTTGAATCAACATCAAAGGCTTTATCACAATCCCCTATCCAAATCCTACCCAAAATGTATCTTGGCATTCAGGAAGGGATCTTAAGATGATACTTGTGCTGGAAGTCTTTGTGGGAGTGGAACCATCATGGTACGCTCCTGGTAAGAATCAATCCTCCCAACCAAAGCCTGTATTCCCGGACAGCAAACTGCAACTTTCTCAGAAAAGATGGTCAGTTTGCAGCTATGTGATATGACTCAATGCAGAGCCAAAGGCAATGGCATGCATCTGACCTATTTTAAACCACAAAATGTGGAAATAACTCTCGGCAAGGAAATATGAGCTTAACTTGCAAGTGCAGGGAGGCCAAAGTAGTTCAATTATTTACCACCCAAGATGTTAAGGAGGAAAATAAGTCTCTCAGCTTCCAGTGTTGCTATAGAATCTCAAAAATATTCATGTCTCTAATTACTAGATGATGTTCCTAATATCCTTCACTAATGCTCTCCTCTCATTTTATTCACTGATCACCAGTAAGCTTAAACTACAAGTATCATGAACCAACCCCGTTTCATATAGGAATGGGGTTTTTTCTAGATTGTGTTACATTATTTTCTTATTTACTTTAGAAGTAATATATTATTTAAACATAAATTTGTTGGGATCAGAAAAATGTAATGTTAGAAACAAATAATAAAGCAACAAATGTGCATTTAACTTTCAACTAATTTTTAATTTTGTAGTTCCACAAAGAAAAATAGGCTTTTCCTGCTCTCTACATCAAAGCAAGCAAAATTATCACTAATGCAGAAACAGTACATAGCAAATGTATAGAAATTTTTTCCCTGTTTCTTTTAGCCTGTCCCCAAGAATTCCACATTAAGAAAAACCACCTCAAGTAGAGGCTTGTTTTAAGTATTTTTTACTTAAACATCTCTTTTTCCATGCTGCACTTTTAAACATCAGGAACAAAATTTTTATGTGGTGCATTTGTAACTTGCACTTCAAAAAAAAGAAAATCAATGGCAACGTGTTTTTTCTTTTCTCTCTCTCTCCAAGGAACTTGTGCAAGAATCATCTTTCAGCATATCTGTTAAGCTTATTGGCCTGCTCAAAAAAGAAAAAGTAAAATAAAAGCACAGATGTCTAATGCTAGAATTACCTAAGGTAGCAAGAGCCAGCCAGGAGCCTGCCTCCAGTGACATCTATGAAGACATCCTTTCAAAAAAAAGAAATGTTTGCTCCCTCTCATCACTGATTTTAATAAGATTCATTGGCTGAGACAGCTATTCATGCACAGCAGTTATGATCCCCTCAGACTTTCACTGACCTTCAGGGAATTAGAAAAGAAGGAACCAATTTCAATTCCTGGAAAGGAGGAGGGAGAAAGGCAAGCCCCCTCTCACAGTGTAAAGGTAAATACTTCAACAGAAAGAGCTCTGATGTTATAAAAGAATTTGTAACAGCAGGGAAGAAGGCATCAAATCAACTGCTGTCATTTTAAATATTTCCTACAAAGGAGGAAATATGCTTTAGTGCAATGAGATATCCAGCAGCGGATTTTTATGTAGCATGCTCAAGAATTAATCTTCACATTCAACCCTGCACTACTACAGCTGAGTCAGCACCATTCTTTTAAATGACCTGATTCTGCAATCGCATTATTAATATCATGAAAATTACTTTCCTCTTTGCTGTTTTGTGTTATCAATGGAAAGCCACAGAACTAAAATGCATTAGCTCTCACAGGTCTCCTCTAGGATTATTTGCATCAATACAAACTGAATTAATCATGGAGACATTGGAATAATCAGCAGTCTCATGCTAGTGCCAGAGCTATGTCAGGAGCTGTGGTTCACTTCTGCAAAATGTTTCATTTTATTTGTGTTATTGTCATCTGAACCATGCATATTTTATCATTCTCCACCAGGATGATATCTTGTAATCTACATTGTTATTCTTTTCTTATTTCTTAGCATATTTTATATATACTGTCTGCTTTATATTTCCTAATCTGAAAGCCTAAATTTTTAAGTGGCACATGCTTAAATTTATGCATATGAAGACGGGAATTCATTGCAAGAAATACCAACATAATGGAGACCTCCTTTGTTTTTGCAAGACATTGACTCAACCTTTGATTTGTATAGCTGCAGAGTGTTTTATATAGCTACAGCTTTTAAATGCAAAGAGGAGAGAAACTAATAGGGTACCAGAGGATTTCTCAGATGGTCAGTAAAGTTTAACTCTTATTTCTGAGCAGTGCTATAATTCAAGTGGACTGCAAATGTGAAGAGTGAAGTGCTTTAGAAAAAACACTCATGACAAAATTGATCAGTTCAAATCCAGCTGAGTTGGTAATCAGTGGGTTAAAGGCAATTTATGGAGTCTGTTTAGCAACCTGAATTCTAAACAGCTCAGCATTTGTAGCAACATATTAGTAATCATTTTAAATGTAAAAGAACCTCAGATCACCAGGGTCAGAACTCAGATAATATGTGCTGTATGGTTTGTCAACATATTTAATCTGCAAAACGAATTTAAAACGGTGCTTCATAAAACAAAAGTAACCAGACTTCTCATAAGACAAAGAACTTACTAAGAACACATTGAACCTTGTGATATACTGCTTTAAAAAATTACATCTACCTCAAAAATAATGTATAAATACACATGAAAGAGATCCAACAGATACAACAATACTGACAACAGTCTTACACACTTATACACAAAAGCAGGAGCCAAACAAATTACTTGTACTGAAAGTTATCATAGAAACATATGATCACTGCTAAACATGGTTCAAGCAAGTTTTCAGCTATGAAAGATATCCTTATCAAAGACAATTCAAAATAACCAAAGTGCCACATGGTTGCAACAGGCTTTGGAAGAAGGATGGAGGGAGCAGCTGTTGTCTTGACCACCACTTTTCTGAGTCCTTCTGACTTCCAGGCCCCTGTTGCAGTGATATGGCAACATGAGCATGATTTCCCAGAGACACAAAATT
Source organism: Lepidothrix coronata (assembly GCF_001604755.1). Taxonomy (NCBI): domain Eukaryota; kingdom Metazoa; phylum Chordata; class Aves; order Passeriformes; family Pipridae; genus Lepidothrix; species Lepidothrix coronata. The sequence continues at coordinate 15,184,466 of NW_016690180.1, forward strand.
TCCTGATGCAAACACCCTCTAAGCGAACTATGGAAACAGTAAATGAATCACTATACCAGAAATAATAAAACTGGAATGGCAAAATGAGACAATGTATTAAAAACACACAGTTGAAACAAACATTGACTTTCAGTGGAGTAAATATATTCATCTCTGCCTGAAAGGAAGCAAGACCTATCATTTATGAGGGGCAAGGCCTTTCATGAAAGTACAACAGCCAATTTACCCAAACATTTAACTGGCCTATTTTCTCATTAATTTTCTTCTGAAGTGCTTTTTCTTCCTTGTATGTGGAAAACAATGCTTCACAGAAGTCCACATGGGGGGAAAAAATCAAGTATTTAATCCTGTCCTGTTACTGTACAGATCCAGTTACCATAACAACTTGCTGTAGCTCTTCTCATAATAGGCTTAGTGTAACTTGTCCACAAAACCATTTTGTGACTGGAGGTATAGCTAGTACACTATTCCACATCCATGCAACCCCTCTGTTGCCAAAAATCAAATTTATTTCATTTTAAGTGTAAATATAGTTCACAATATTTGAGATTTTATGGCTGGAAAAGCCAGACTACAGGAAAGTTAGCAATCACACCACCTATCTCTCAATGTAGCTCTGGATTTATCATTAAAAAAAAAAAAAAAAACAAAACAAAACAAAACAAAAAAACCCCCACAGCTTTCACCCCACTGCTGTTCATCAAACAGCAAATTCATGCTGTTCATGTGCTTCAATATTTCACTGTGCTTATAACAGGAAATACAGTATTTTCAATACATGTGTGAATTTGTGTCTGTATTTTCAGGTCCATCTCAAAGTAGTAAAGGAATAGTGTAGAATCTAATTCTACAAGATAAAGTCTACAAGATCTGTGTGAAAGTTTCTGCCCTGGATGGTGCCTACTTCCCCATGAGAAGGAACTCTCTCAAAATGTGTGTGCATGTGGGAACCAGGATGAAGGTGTGAAGCGGTCCTGACTTAGAGATGAAAAATCCCCACAATTCCACTGGTTTTACATGTAATTTTCTGTATTCTTCATTAGGCATTTTAACTACCTTGTCAATTCTTACAGCAAAATTAGAGTCCATTTACTGGTTTTTGTAATTTGTTTCTTCTTTAAAGGCATTTCCTGTTTTAAATCCTCTCCCACTGGTGTTTAATTCTATCCAAATAATTTGTATCTGCAAAATTCTTTGAGTTCTTCAGATTTGATGTATGTTATTTTATGAAGTTTGAACTTTAAATCATTCCTAAATCAAAGTAAACAGCTTGGCATATTTGAACTTAATTTGAAGTGCAGATACCATTATTATCTAGTTGGCAATCTCCTCTCAATTTTAAGTATTTTAAAAAAATCACTAAGAGAAAAAATCTGCAGTATTTCAGTCAACACATACAAGTCATTAGCTAACACAATATCTAACCTTAACTATGGATAGAATTTTGTCTCTTTAATTAACAAGTGATGAAGAACAGCCAGAATTTTTGCATGTAGGCATCCAAAGTGGTTCTAGTCTGATTTATTAGCACTTCCTGAGAAGAAGTGGCAGGCTAGCATGCACTACTTTGGTGATGTCACCTCAGCTCTGACATCAGAAAATTCCCTATTGCAAACTCACTTTTGAATCCATTAAAATGCTGGAAATTGCATTGTCAATAAAAACAGCAAAATGGATATGAAAAGCAATAATTTCCAACTTAAAATAAAACTGTACTTGAATCTTCCTTGGAAAAACAGCAGTCTCAAATTCTTGGAAGATCATTACTTTGTTCAATTTAATACTGCAAATTCCTCAATATGCAAAACTAAACAGTCTTCTGTGAGGGAACTTCAGTGTAAAAGACAAGGAGCTAATGAAATAACAGTATAAACTGAAGACCAGAACCTTACAATTATAGCAAACTCCATGGGCAAGTTAAGAGGTTTTTACTGTGCACAAACTAATGCCATGTTTCTCTTAAAAAGAAAGATGTGTTATCTATGGCAATCACTAGCCAATCCATTTAGATGAGGGAACAAATACACACTCCTTTAAGAACACATTGCAAAACCCAAAGATGTTGTGCAAGATAGCAATTTGTAAAACACAGTCTGAGCACAACTTGTAGGCAAGGTGAGAGTGAACTCCCCAGGAATTTAGTGCAAATGCAGTATTTGGAAAAATAAGTGGGATCTTGAGGTTCTGACACAAGGAATGGTGGAAGCCCAAGAGAATTTTAGTTAGTGATAGACTTAGAAGGTCTGGAATACACAAACACAGAAACTGCTTCCTGTCCAGTAAAGCTAGACTTTTATAAATCCTTTTCATACATCTGTCATACATCTGTACAGGATGGTGCCAGAGAAATGCTGCCTCATTTTGCCCCTCCTCTGAACAAGCTTCAGTGTGGTCGATCACTTCAAAGAGCAAGAATGCTAAAGACATTGATATCCTGAGATGCTGTGACAGCTGTGTGTCTACAAAACACATAGAGAAACAGGTGCAAAGCCACATTCAAGTATACATGCTAAGTCTGCTCTATTGTCAAAACATGAAAAATGAGTTTGACCAAGTAAGGGTATCCTTTATGCTCTTCTAAACACAGGTTTTTCACTGTATCTCAACAAGCAGCTGAATATTGCACCAATTCATAATACCCTGAGTATCACCGTTTGCAAATTACTTCCAAGGAAATGAGTACTCAAAAATTTGTCGGAGACCTGATTAGATGGTGAAATGAATCAGTGTTAAAACAGCAATAGACTTTGATCAGTTTAAAAATGGCTTGTTTGAACATCTGAAATCATTAGCGAGGTGCAAATGGGTGTGATATAATATAGTGTTGAGAGCAATTAGATTGGAGTTCATTTTGTAGTGTCTATTGAGTACATTATTTTTATCTGGTTTAGAAACACTATAATACTTGCATAATAGATGCAACACCCATTCTCCTTGAACATTATTATAGATGTCTTTTCAGTAGTATTCATACATGCGAAAGCAGCAGTAAAAGTAGTATTTGCTCATAACTTGATCTTTTTCTGGGAGAAAGCTGAAGATTTCGGTGGATCAAATACTTATTCTGCTCTCCAAGCTCTTTAGACATTTATCCAAAGACCTACTAAAGTAGTCAATGCAGATGGAAATGAAACTTTAAGACCTAGATCTACAAGGTATTTTGAATTGCTTTAGAAATATCCAGCTACACATATTAAATAGAATGCAACTTCCTTACAAAGTGCCATTAATCTGGAGGCTATACCTCCAGTTTCTCCCAAAATTTACAGTATTACTTTTGAAATAAAGCCAAGTAAAATGAACAGGCTCCAGAGAGATTCTATTCAGAAAATATAATGATCAAAGTCCCAGAGTTTTCCCTTATTTATCAAATTGATTTTATATTTTCTATGTGAAATTCTGATGGTTGCCTCTCTGTTCTCTTCCCAGCAGTTCTGCCTTTGTCTCCAATAAAAAAAAATTAAAGCTCTTTCTTATAGCACTTTGCAGTAAAAAACAGTTGGGAAATACAACTGATTTAATGGTAGCCTGTAGAAAAATATATGTATTGACTGTAGTGGTCTGAAAATCAAGATACATAGCTCAAGAAGGGACCTACTGACAGACAACAGGGTTTTCAAAATATCATTGTTCCACATAGATTTAGATCTACTTCCATTAGAGTATATCACATTAAGGGCCTGATCCAAAGCAGTTCAAACTCAACAGGTTGAGTCTGTGATTTATGTGCAAAAGAAAAATCACACAGAAACAGATAAGTAAATGGAGGGCTTATTTATTTTTTTTTTCTAGTGGTTGTGTTCACCATGAGTCATTTCTAAAGCACAACATTTACTGATAAATGGATCACTTCAGTCATTCAAGTAGTTTTCCTCATAGTACCTGCATGTGATGTATAAAATTAAACTTCATTTATATACAGAAATTTGAGCCCTTAAATATGCTCACAAACAGAAATTCTGTCACAGTAAAGGAAGCTACTAAGCCAAAACACAAAGTTCATATAACCAGCTTTTTCATCTCCATCTCTTAAATCTCCTACTTACTCAGGCACTACTGAGATATTTGTCTCTATACCATTCCTAGATAAAAAGCTACAGCTTCCTTCAAGGAAACGTCAGTATTTCAGATCAGTGGCACCAGTGTGTTCCACAGTGGCTCTGGACGGGGATTCATCCTAAATCAGAGGGTAATTGCCTGTTTCTCAAAGTCCTATTCCAGGTTCCACAAGCAGAGTTTGTTTTTTCTAGGGCAGCACTGACATGGGAATCGGCTTTGGCACATTAACCTTCATTATTTAATGTTGCAAACGCTCCTCATCTGCCAAATAATTTATGTCTTTTACTGAAGATAAATCCTTAGAACAAACATATTAACTATATACAGAATCAGTTTCAAATAAATCACAATTTCTACCCCAGTGCCAAGTTTTCACTTGGGAGCTTAAATTTTTGTTGCCAGGCAAATAGAAAACTGCTGTTCCCCTCATTAGCATTCTACAGCTATCAAACTATTACTTCTCATTCAAATATTTCCTAAAAACTCACCTTGTTGAAACGTGATTATGGAGGACTAAGTCCATGGTCTTTCACTAAGCGTCATTCATCCTTCATTCATTTTTCAGTCAGGTATTTTACAGGAGCCACACAGGGTAGTCTTTGTCATATGTTTTATAAAGCACAGTATACACCAATAATCAATAAAAGATGTAATAAAAGGTTAAGAAGCAGAGACAATTTAATCAGAAAAATACTTTTTCCCAATGTCATACGGATTTCCAATTTATTTTTATTGGTTTTCCCTCCTGCAGGACATGATGCCATGGAAGACAAAGCAAAGCAAGGCAATCGCTCATAAGTTCCATCTAGTTCCCATCTGGAAGCTGATAAGAACAAGATTAAGTGGAATTCATCCCAAAACATTTCAACTATGAATTATTTTTCTGAAGCAAAATGTTTCATTGTGCCTGTGCAAAACACAGAATTGTATGTATTAAAAAAATTCTGTAGAAAACTAATTATGTTCAAAAAGTAAGAAGAATTACATTTTTATTCTGCAGATGGCCAGATGGAAAATAAAAAAAACAAGCTTTTGTCCCTCCTAAAGAATTTAGTTGGTTTAGGAAGGGAGGGGTTTTTGATATCGTTTCATTTTAAACAATCGGTCCTTTGAAAACATCATGTCACTTAAAGCAGAACCATTAAAATAAAATAAAAAACCCTGACTAATTTCTGCCCTTGTTGGAAGATAGGTAATTAAATAAACCCCAACAACAGCGAAAGCAAGATGATTACACAGAGAGTTAAATAGAGAGAAGATCCCAGAGGACCCTAATAACAGATGTGGATGGTATATTATGCCATTGTTATCAGGCAAAACTATTCTCTTTGCTTGTAAATTAAGTAATGTGTTAGTATTAATACTCAGGGATTTGAAAAATAAACCAGATTTCAATTACCATCATATTTCTACATGTGGTGAGGATCGGGTCCCTTATGTCAGGATGCATCCTGCAAAGTATTAACTACTTAGAAGTTATTCTCCTGCTCATCTACCTCCACATCTTGCAGGATAACAGGACAACAGCAGGGAAGAGAGGGGAGGCTGACATGGGTGGCAGCAACACTAATTCTGACTAATTCTGGCCTCTCACTGAGCCTCCCTGTAGGCTCCCAACACCACCCACCCACCCAACAGGGCTAAAGATAAGCAAAATTAAGGTGGACCTTAGAGCAGTCTGTTCAAAATATCCCTAGGTCTGATCTGAATTGACAGAGCAGAGCTAAGGGCTGTGGCATGTGTACAAGTTGGGAGAAGCAGCACCCAAGGGCCCCAAGTCTGACCCAGTCAAGAGAGAGAGAATCAAAACATTTCCTCCCCTCCCCTACTGCAGCCTCACAGTTCATTTGTGTTCTCCAGTTTGACCCCCACTCTGCACCCCATGGGCCTTGTCAGGGGTTTGTCTTTGCTTTCAGGCAAGGATCCCCACCCTTTATATCCATTTTCCCCTGAGCAGATCCACAGAGAACCTCCCTGTGCCAGATTCAAGTGACACAAACCAGGGCAGGAGGCTCCCCAGTAGAACAAGGAGCCTTACTCCCACCTCTGCAGTGAGAAACAGGAAACATGCATAATTAGTTAATTTAAACCCTCTAATGACTGTTGTTTTATGTTCTGACATTAAAAGATGTAAGAATCATTTAAAACCTGGAAGGCAAATTCACTGATGGTGCAAACAGCTGACTGCAGTGACATTCAGCTTGTTTATACAAGCAGTGAATTTGGCCTGTGTGTAGTTTTTCTCAATGCTTCTGTCAGACAATGCAGAACAAACAATATTTGGCTTCATCTCACTCTGGGCAGATCAACTCTTTGCACCCAGGACTTTTTTCTTTGTTTGCCAGTTTGAATTTTCCCCCAGCCCAGGCTTTGATGTACCTTTATAACAGCTGCAAAACACATTTCATGCCAAGGAGCAATTTGCAGGCACAGCACTAGACATTTCAGAGCATTGCTAGTTATTCATACTGTATTTTTTTGGCAGCTTTTCGAAATATAATACCATAGAACTGTCGTCTCTCACAGTAACAAGTATTTTCATGCATTTGTCTTTTCTGTGAAAATAATTTATAATTTTTTACCACAACAGAGAACTCATCCTACCAACATAGAAATTTTAAATCCAATAGTTTGCTTTTAATAGTGTTAATTCTAAAGCAGTCTTAACGAAAGCTATCTTGATGTGTGTGTACAAAGCATATTCTGAAGGTAACAGAAATGAGGCAAAAAAAAAAGCAACCCCATAAAAACACCTTACATCCCCCACTGCATGCTTCAGCTGACCTACCTTTCCCCAGGGAAAGAATGCAACGCATGATAAATCATATGCATGCTGTGAAAGCAAAGGCTCATCTCTCTGTTCCTGCTTTTTTCTGTACAAAACGTACATCGAAGTACTTTTAACTTAGATAATAATTCCACATGAGAAAGGGTTTCTGTTAAGCAGACATAGGTCTTATGCACTTCATTTACTTAAAATTGGGCTAGGAAGGCCCTGAACTTTGCCATTTTTGAGTGATTACATCATAAAGATGGGGTAAATAATTTTGGTACAAAAAAAAAAACACCATACCTTGCACACATTCTTTACTATCAGCAAAAAAATAAAGCTGTTCAAGTTAGATTTGCTCAGTGAAAAGAATTTTCATCACAGGTTAGCTTCTGGAATATGAGAGGATGACTTAGTTTAGCTGCCTTTTAAGACCCAAATGTATTTCCTACAAAGTTGTCCAAGGACAGTTTCATCAGAGAATTTAAATTCCGTTGATAGTTAACTACTAATAATCCATTCCTACAAGCCAGCAGCCCCAGAGCACCATTTCTAGCCTTCTATCTTTTCTCTGTTCAGCAGGCACATGGCTGTTTTCTTACTTTGTGTTTCACATCACAGGCAGACTGAACCATCACCCTGAGCTACATTTTCAATGTAGAAATCAGACATCCAAATCTTGTGTTCTGGAAGACATCCATTGCTACTCATCAAACTCTCCCCATCTCATTCACCTTGTCAAGAACTCATCTCATCAGACTTAAAGGCATCCTGATATTCTGGCTTTTAGGAAAGTACTAATTCATCCCTGGGATTTGGGCTTCAGGCACTTCCAGAAGAACCTCCTGAGAAGTGCCACCTGCAGGAAGTTTCAGCTCACCAGTGCAAGACCTCTCTGTCCTGCAAGGCAGGTCAGCCCTACATGTGCAGGAAGGAATGTCCTTCTCCCATCTGCTCCAGGCCCAGAACCTCTCTGGGAAACAGAGAAAAGTATAACTGCTGCCAACTCACCACTCTGCTCCTGCCCCTCATGCGCCATCCCCAGCTGCCAGGCAATTTGATATTCAGTTGGCAGCAAGCATCTTGTTCTCTCAGAGAAAGTAAACTAATTGCCATCATTATTACTGTTGTTTCTCATCCCATTTCTGCTTTGTGCCACTTGGCTCTTTTGATCATTCATCTTAAATATACACAGACTTCAATCCATTTGATTTATCAGTGTTGTATTCTGCAGGTTATTACTCTTTTCAGAAAGTACATTTTCTCATAGTTTGATAGCATTTGGATAAGTAAGGAGTCAGTGTCTCTCACTGCACCTTATTTAATTTTCCCCTTCCTCCACATATCACTTAATAAAAAAATACGGATGCAAAGTATAAGAAAATCTTATGAGATAAGAGTGGCTGCAAAAACACACAGAGAAGTTAAACACCATCACCTAGGAAATCAGAAAGTTGGAAAAACTTCCAATCCCTTGATCTAAATCCAACAGTCTCAAGAAGTGCTTTATTTTTAACATCACCTTGCTTTCATTTATGACATATTTCTCATTCCAGTTGTTCGAAATACTTTCAATGTGAAATTAAAAATAAGTGACAAGCTGTCCTTTATTTTCCTGGTTTAGTTTTAAATTAAAAAGAAGAACCTAGCATCATCCCTACATCCTATATTTCAAAATTTAAGTTTGATTAAAAAAGAAGAGATCAAATAAATAGCAGAAATTGTGGACATTTTTTGTTTAAAATGAGGAAATTTTTATTAAAAAAGGAAGGAAATATCTACAAGTATTTGTTAACAGTAACTTGCTAGAGATAGATACAAACATTTTAGTTCAATTTGGTGTATATAATATTAATTAAATAAGAACAACAGTCAAATCATAAAGATTCATTCCTCAGGATCTTCTAATATTCAAAACTTTACTTAGAAGCATTTTTGGCTAACTAGGTGGTAAGTGAAAGAGATGCAAATACCCAAAATGATCAGAGCTGGTAGTGCAGCAACTAGGTAGCTTTCGAGCTGTCATTTAAGAGACCCAGGTAGTAAAAAAATACAGTCACCAAGGCAGCTGGATGCACAATTTATTTTCAGTCTCTTTTCTCCTAATAAAGACTACTTCTCTGTCATAGCAGCAACATTCATTATATTTGGAGCCGTGAAACGATGAAAACATCATCGTGCTGTAATTGGCCTGAGGGATGCTGACATGTCAGTTCTTTCAGTCAGAGGAACATTGTGGCTCATTCCTCCAGTGATTCCCAACCAGAAACAGCTCTGCAGCTCTACACCTTTGTTATAGCTATTAGTCTGTCCCATCAGGCTTAGATATCCTAAAATGCAGTAAGCAAACACAAAACTAATAATCAGTCATCCTTACTGGATTCCACTTTGGCTTGTAACAAACTGTGGGTTTTATGAGCAATTACAATTAAACAATTCTGTGATGAAACTGTTATTGAGAGGCACCACAGAACAAAACCAGCAGCATAATTCAATTGGTTTTCTCACTAAAGATACATTGTTGATCAGTATTCTTCAAATCAAGGCCTTCTACTCTTGTGTCTTGTAAAAGACAAAGGACATTTCTCTAACCTCATTAAGTTCACAACAAAGACCAGAAGGAATACTCTCTTCAGTTTTCAAAAGATGACATATGGTGTGTTCCACAGGATTGTCAGAACTAATCTCTGAAATCTTCACCTTAAATTGGCTGACAACTGTGCTAAACTAAAGTTATTTTTGTATTAACCCTTAGGAATACAACCTCTTTCCAGATTGCCAGCAAATAGTAAAGCTAGTAACCTTTGCAATTCCATTTTGCTGTCGATCCGAAAGGCTCAAGGCAGCATACATGTGCCAGCCTTCAAAACATCCAGTAGGAGAGATAGTAAAACCACTTTAAAGGTAGAAGTATAGAGTAACAAATAGAATAAATAGATGGCAAGATAAGATTGCAATTCAAGGACAGAGCTAATGTCCCTAGTCCTGGCTCATAGCTGCAGACAGTCTTGTCATTAAATGAAGTATTTCCTAAATATTTGCCAGATACACCACAATATCAGCATCAGCCAGTTTGAAAACTTCTGAAAACTAACATTTTCATATTCACAGAAAAACACCACATAAGGCACTCATTCCAATTTTGTTGGCTTTATGAAAGCTGTTCTGGTTGGGACACAGAAAAATATTAATTCCAACACTTCCATTCATGTACATCAAGAATTTTACGAAACCAGGGAGAGCTCTGTCTAAACAGAGAATCAAAGTGCTATTATACTGAGCAAAGACCTTGAGATGTTCAAATATACTAAGTAACTTATTTCCCCTCTTCCACAAATCTATAAAGGGATATTCACAGATTCCATGAAGAAAACTGATTAAACACAACATACTCAGTTGTTACAGCCAGCAGTCATGTAGACAGGACAGGACTTTAGTAAAAGGGAAGTTTTTTTCATTAAGTGCAAGAGTCACCAGGTTCAACTTCTCCCTCCATCATTTCTGATGGTCTCCTCTAGCTTTTGCTGAAGGCTGTTTCTACCATTACTGTGTACGCTATCTAAAAAGATCAATAAGATCAGTGAACACTTGCAAAATCTGTTTTAACAACGCTTCCAGACTTATATTTCTCAGAAACTAGACAATTTAGGCATTCTTCGGCTTAGTAGTAGAGAAAAGGAAAGCTCACATCTCTAGAAATCATTTCTCTTTGATCATTTCTTGATCAGACACAACAGCTTCCATCAACTTCATCTAGAGAAGTTGCCTTAACCCTCCTAGATTTTCATCGCACTAAGGAATATTACAACATATTACTGCTCCAAGGTGAGGTATTTTTCTCATAAAATATTTGACTAGAAGAAGAGAAAAGCCTTTTCAGAAGCGAGGAATATCTATTGTCCCCAAGATATTTTTGTGCCCTCAACTGCAAGTTGGATTCCTACACATTTTTATCTCTAAACTTTGCTCCTCACAGCTTGTTCCTAGCTTTATTTCCATAAACAGCTACAAGCCATACTTTTTTTGATCTGCTTGTTCATTGTGCTTGACTGTAGTGTTAGCAATCACAGCCCATCTGGGTATGTCTTTTTTCTTTATCTGACTACTGTTTACAGTAATTTGCCTCTGTATACTCCCCAAGCTGTGAATGTGGTTATACAATCATGATACATAAATATCATTTCAGAGATAATTTCAGATTCAACAAAAAGCATAGCCAAAAAGATAAGCATTCCTCTCATCAACAACAACAAAAAAATCTTCAGTTGGTGTTGTTCAGGCAACAACATCAACTTACATGCAGTCTTTGGGAGACATCACTCGAATTCTTGTGAATAAAGAGTCATCAGAGTCGGAGACTCTCTGGTACGCACCAAAAATTAAGCTTGCAAGCTCCTCTAGGCAGAAGAAAAGAAACAAAGAAAGCATTCAAGTCCCTTTTATATCACATGCACATAATACACAAGTGAAGGAGTAAAAATAACACCAGTATAAACCCTTCATCTAGCAGTTCAACACCTCCATGGGAACTGCTATAGCAAAGATTTCGCATCAGCTTCATATTATACTGATCACAGATGAAAATTGGTTAACCATTTTCCCCTCAAAAAGATTCTTGTCCTGAAACTGCTAGCATTTTTGTCATATAGGAATTTCTTGTTTGACAACAGAAGAGAAGCTTTAACTTAACAGTCCTGAAAGTCAAGCCACTAACTCCATTGTGTTGCAGCCTATTTTCAAAATTCACTGCATTCAAAGGAATTATAAATGTCTATCTACCGCTCAAAATCATACCCATTGACTTTATGAAGGGGGTTTTTGCATCTGTACGGTCATAATAACATAGGTATGCCTAGATTTTTGCAAACTTTATTTCAATTATTTCCTAAAAATTAATGGTGGTGTTTTGCAGTAGGCTAGTGTAAGTCCAGAACCTGTGGACTTTCTTATAGAGCTCTGAGGCATTATGTCTGAAAGAAATACAGACATTCCTGCAGAAATCCCCATCAACAGAATGCATAAATTGTTACACCTGAGAATACTATGTTGTAGGATCAGACAGTCACAGTTGGCCTATAATTAATAGCATTGCACTGACAAGTATATCCATGTGTATATATATTGAAAATTATTTATATGCATAAAATGATTTTGTCTTGCATAAAATTCATTACATATAAATTAATATGTAATATAAATAACTCTCCTTCAACAATAATGGTTTCCAGTTAGACCTCACACACAGTAAAAGCTTAAGCCTGTGCCAAACCATGTATCAGCACTTTTAGGCTAAATCAACGCTACAATACTGCATCCATGAAGCATTGGCAGTCAGCAGGCCCTAGATTTGCAAACATCTAAAAACTCGAGCTTGTTTTACACCAGCTTTATTGGCAAAAGCATTTTGCTTTTAAACTGAAGTCTTGACCTTCCCAGGGCAACACCACTTTCTACTGTACATTGCCATTTCCAAATATAGGTAGAAATAGCCCTTTCTGTAGCAGGTTCACAGAAAGGTGTTCAGTACATTTCCAAGTGAAATACAAATCTATTTTCCCAAGCAAAGCAGTGAAATACCAAGGGTAGGGGAAATGGTTATTCCTGGCCTTCAGTAAGATGATGTCTGCTATGTGAAGCTACATAGCTCGCCAGTATTTAAAATAATAATTGCATACTTTTATAAATTGCCACAGAGACAATTCAGGCACAACTCTTTTTCTTCAGTGTATGTAAAAAAAAAAATCTCACTTTACCGTCATTTGGAAAACAAGATATAGCACTGAGGACAATAGGAATTAGCACGTTTAGAGACAGATATAGATAGATATACACACACGGACCCATATATATATTTAAGTCGCTGTCTAAAAGCTTCAGGACTTAGGATGAAATTTTGATGCCTAAATCTGTTCATATCTGAACCAACTCTCTAGTGAAGAGAGAAAACAATTAAATAAACCTCATGAAATAGGCATCCTTGAAATTTTACTTGAAAGGAATTTTTTTTCCACCACTTGGAGTTGAATTAGCTTAATATTTGCAAGATGTAACATTGTTGACTCTAAACTAGACACTACATCTGATCTGGCCTCAAGTATCAGACACAACCAAATCCATAGGGTTTTTCTAGAGAAGCAGATTTTTGCCTGGAAAATAAGTGTTAGTAGCTCCAGGTTTACCCAACACTTCTTATAAATGATGGCATACATTAATGTGACATGAGCTTTCCAATGAGTTCACAATAGAAACAGTGTTCATGAATCAATGTGCCAAACTCATTTCTAGTAGTATCAACAACTCCCCATCAGACTATGAATTGTGCTGGGTTAGTATCGGGTTTTTGGACATCAAAGAACCTGAGAAAAAGTGAATATTTTGATCTATGTAAATATTAAACTAGACAACATGATGATGAGACACTTAAGAGGATACAGATTATGACATTAACCTGCCTCAACAACCCATGAGGAACGAAAGTCATGACAATCATCTGTAATTGTTTAATGTGGGTGAAAACCAACAATTTGGAATTGATCATGTAATTCACAGTTAGTGTGCAGCGTTAAAGTGCAATGTACCTATATGTGACAGGCTTTACTTGCACAAGATCCAAAATCTATTTTTGGATTTAGTAATTGTTTAGAGAGATGGAGTTTAACCACAAGTTTAGCATCTTAAAAAAGACAACTTGGAATTTGGACAGCTTAACATCATCATGGCGAGGCTTCACGAACAAAGATTTGGGAAGGGCACTACCCATGTTTGTTGCAAGCGCGCTGGTGGCTAAAAAGACCAATACGAGACAGGCATGTCTGGTTGCAAAAGGCACAGCAGAAAGACTCCTTAGATGGTATATTCTGCAAGGCACGATTCTTTCTGCATTGTCTTTTCTCCTCAAGGGTGATCCTGTGTGCTTTCTCAAAAGCATCAGCAGCGTTATAGATGGCCTGGAGACCTCCCGATTGGAGGCCAGAGTAGACCAGTTATGTTGGTCAATATGGCCAAGGCTGAGATGTTGTTTTAGGGAGTCCTTGTACCTCCTCTTCGGGGCTCCTCTCATGCGGCAGCCGGTGGCAAGTTCACCATAGAGCAGGATCTTAGGGAGGCGGTGGTCCTTCATCCTTGAGACGTGTCCTGCCCATCACAGCTGTGTTCTCAGTAACATGGCCTCAGTACTTGTGACTGCTGCTTGTTCTAGAACATATGTATTGGTCACATAATCTGACCAGTGGATATTTAGAATTGTACGGAGACAGCGTTGATGGAAGCATTCTAGGAGTTGCAGGTGGTGGTGGTAGATGACCCATGATTCAGATCCATATAAGACAGTAGACAGCACAATGGCTCTGTAAACACTGATCTTGGTACTTTTCTTCAGGGGTTTATTTCACCAAACTCTTTTATGAAGCTTTCCGAAAGCACTGTATGCCTTTGCTAACCTGTTGTCTATCTCTCCGTCAATCTTACCATTCGAGGAGATGAGGCTGTCTAGGTAATTAACCTGCTGGACTGATTTGAGCTCTGATTCGCCAATGGTGATATGGGGATGATGGAAGACTTCCTGAGGTGCCGGTTGATAGAGAACTTCAGTCTTCTTTAAGCTGACTTCCAGCTTAACATACTATTGTACTAAATACCCCAGTATTTTCAGAAAACAGGAGTATGTTTGCTTAATTTCCTGAGATGTTATTAGGACATTAGAATTGCATGGGAAAGCATAACTGTGCCTGCTTGTGCACAATAGTAACATCATCATACAACAGATCTTGCACATGCCACACACTTCTCTGCCAGCTCAGTTCTCAGTTTATGAAACTTTTCATGGAATTTAGTTAACTCTGGGAATAAGTCCATAATGAGTAGCACAAATGTGACAGATCAGAGGCAGCAAAGGGAGAAGCACTGTAGGCCACCCCTCCATCCCTACAGCTCATGAGTGCTGTTTGCCCACGGTACCCTCCAACACCCCTCACAGGCAGAAGAAATTATAAAGTTGAATTTTAGCTGAAGGGAAGAACAAAGCACAATAGGTCTGCAGCACATGACTCATTCAGTATCACTACCCCCGGGCCAGCAGTGTTGGGGAACGTTGCTACAGGCAGTGTTTAATGCCAACTTTAGTATTCTTAGCATAAGTGGGTTTTTTTAATTGGCTATATGGGTGAGAATTTTTTTTTTAATTAACAATAATGGAGCACAGTCTCCAGAACTCTAAGGAGTCTTTCCAAATAAAAGGTAGTTCTAGTGACAATCTCTGAGCTTTTCTAACACAGTGAAATAAGGTAACTCTGGTGTCATTGGAAAATTACACTGGCTGCAGAATTCTGCTCTGTCCACAGACTAACACACCTCTCAGAAGGGACCCATTGAAGATCTTCAGGCAAATTTGTTCCCCATTCAGAGTCACGTGACTGAACATCACTTACATTAAGTCAAAACCAAAAGTTGTTGATTCTCTCTGCTTTTCAAGGCATCACATGGATGAACTGGTACACAAGAGTCTGGCTTGATCCAGCACTGGAGTTCTCTTTGTAGATGAGTTAGATTCCCTTTCTTCTCACAAATAATTTAAAAAAATAGGATTTCCAATTTAGACAGTATAGTTTAATTGCATTAAAATTGTATGTCCAATAGTAAGCAAAAGAAAAGAAAAAACCCAAAACACCACAACAACAAATTTTAGGAAGTTTTCTATGTGTAGAATAGGAAATAGGTTTTTTTATTCCCTTCCTGTTCCCACCAGAGTATTTATACTCTTAACACAGCATGACAGAGCAGTACCTTAATATGCAGGATATAATTGCTTTAAAATATATTTCAGTACTGAATAGGTAGGACTAGGGTACAAATTCACCACAAGTGGTGGTGTCCAAATTACTGCTAGACAGCAGAAGGGAGTCTTTACAGATGATTGCTTGACTTTTGTAGGAGTTTAAAGAACATGTTAGACCCTTTTCCTACCCACATATTTTGTTCTCCCTATTGCTGTTCTTCAGTTGTCATAGCTGACAAAAAGAACTTCAGTTATAGAAGTAACATTGCACGTATTGGGATTAAGGCAATGAATACAAACTTGTAGTCACCAAAAAATTCAAAAACAGTACCCAGAAATCATGAGAATTTGTGTGAGTAAATTCTCATACAGAGACATATGCACACAAGAGAATGCAGGTGATACCTAAAACATCACATGACTTTATGAAGTAATAGGATTTGACCTTTAAAAAGAAAGAAAAAATCTGAAAAAACAGGTGTGACAATGAAAATACAATACCAAGCTACAACCATTGTAGCTGTACTAGATATTATTATATTCTCTTTTTTGTGTATGTGACCTGTATAGTCTCTCCAGAGACACTCATCTCCCTGTGGGCATAAGCTGTCCCATAGACTATACAGACATCTCTGCTCTGTGCGACCGACTACATGTGCTGCTTCAGGAGCTTCTTTGGAGTCACACAGACCCAATGAAACCAGAGGTGAATATGCCAGGTAAGCTGGTTTCGGGGCTTACACCAGGCTACTTGCAATGTCCTCTGCTTTTACCTTCCCCATTCAAGTAACCATCAAAAAAAGAGGAAGAATATAAAATGACAAAATCCTTGAAGCCTACAGAAGAAAAATTAACAAAATAGCAAATCTAGATATGTAGAAAAGCAAGCAGATCCTCATTGCCAGAAATAAAAGAGCCTGAGACAAGTTCAGGCATCCTCAGTATTAGGAAGGATAGGTTTCTTTGCTGTCTAAAATCCATCTACTCCAAATACTATGAATAAATATTGTATTCTAAGAATCTGTGCAGATGAAGTGCATGAAAATTATTTTTGCAATTATATCTTGAAATGTTTGGGGTTTTTTTCCACATTGATTCAAGAACTAACATAGACCTTTTCAAGTAAAACAAAGTATTCACATTAGCAGCCATTAGAAAAGCTAAAAACTACCAAAATACAAGCAAATTGGGATTGAGCTACATCAAGAGAAGCTTAAAAACCCATTCCAAGATGAGATGAAGAGAGCTTTAGCATATTGCACAAACTTTAAAAATCCCATTTTTGTACCGTTTGCAGAAAAAAACCTACAAACTACACCCTGCAGCCACAGTCTGCTCTGAGAGTTTTATGAGACTAAGCATGATTTAAAATAGAGTATTCTTTTTTCCCCCCACATAATCTGTTTCTGCCCATTCTATCTCTATCCCAGAAGTTCATTTTTTAGAATGTTTTCCTGTGAATTGGATTTTAAATACTCATCGTTACAATTTTTTTAAGTAAGACTGCAAGCGCAAATGCCTCTCTCAGTCAGGAAAAATACATTGTGAGAAATAAAATTTTAAAGTTGTTTAGTTTTCAGGTAGCATCTTTGCTTGGATTGCTTTTTTTTTTAAACAAACAAACAAAAAACCACCAAGAAACGCTAAAAAAAAATTTCCATAACTCCTGAAAATCCATCCCATAAATGGATCCAATTTGTTCAAGGATCTCCAATCCCCTGTTGACACAATAATCCTTCACGATCCTTCAGTTCCAACATGTGCCACCTAGTCAATCTCAACTTCGCCATTTTTAATCATTAATAATGTTCTAATATTAATCATTCTTCAACAATAGAGGAATGATGCATCTGCATGGATTTTGAAGTAGAAGGTTGAGTCTTTATTAGCTGCAAGGTGATCCCTCTCTCCCACAAACATGTCACCTTACGGGGCCTAGACTGAGTTAAATTACTTCTTTCATCAGTCAAGGAATCACAGCACTTTTAAAGCAAATCCCTTGGCTCCTCTCCTCCTTATGAGGATAAGAATATATCAGACTCTGTTCATTATTTATCCCTGGAAGCTGATTTTCTCAGTTTTACCTTCCTTAAAAGAGTTGTAAATTGATAAACTATGTCCCTGCAATATGATCAATATGACAAATCCTAGTTTCACCTCCCTTTGAAACAGAACTGTCCCTTAAAATGAAAGTAATGACACAGGCACATGCTCTCTTTTCTTCCAGACAGAGAAAACCAATTCAGGTCAAAAATACAGGCAAACCAGACACACAACCCTGAGATTAGCTCAGTTGGTTAGAGCACAGTGCTAATAATGCTAAGGTTGTGGGTTTGATCCCTGTTTGATCACTTACAAGTTGGACTCAATGATCAGAACATTCTGTGACTCTGTGATATCTTTGTTGTATGGGAGAAGAGCAGGTAATGATTGCCAGTGGCTGCAGGAAGACCAGACCTTCTCCTCCTTCAAAATGTAAGGAGAGTTACTGTCCCATAAACAGCATTTTTAAGGGCAAGGCTAAAAGGTAAACTTTAGCTAGGGATACATTTTAGGTACTCTAATAATGATGAAATGTGTCAATTAATAACTAAGCAGTATGTTAGCATCATCAAACTCCATTGAAACAGCTTTTAATTCCAAAATATTTATCTTTATTCTGATCAACCCCCATTAATGCATGAGGGGGTTCAGCATTTCCTTCACTTTCAGCATTTACTGTGTCGTAATGCTCCCTTTTAATAACTGGATTTGAGATGCAGCACAGACTTCATATCTTTCTTCAGACAACATTTTGAAAACTACTCAACTTTAAATTATTTTTTCTGCCTCTTCGGGCTCTTTGTAGGTCAGACCTACAATTTGTTATATTTCATTGTTATGCAAGCAAAGATTTCTCACACCTCTCTTTCCTCTGCAGGTCATCCCACAAACAACCACTACCTAAAACAGCCTATGCTTCTGTTAAAATGGGTTTTCCATAGAGAAAGCTTCAAATTGAGAATAAAAAAAAAATTAAAATTAAAAAAAAAATCTCTGAAATCTCTCTTTTGATTAAAAGGCAAAATATTTGAGCAAATATTTATTACTAAGTTGTCTTCAGGTTTTCTCAGTGAAATTACAGCAGCCACAACAGACACCAGCTTTAGGTTCTGGAAACATATCTCAACAGATTTTTCCCTGATGGGCTCTGCAGGAGCACGGAGGCTCACCCAGGTGGGCAGTCACCAGCACAGCACATTGCTTTCAAGAGGCCAGACAAATCATTTCAATCACTGTGTTTGAGTAGTAAAACACTGAAAGAATATTGCTGAAGGAAAATGAGGGAAACACTGATACAGAGGAAGGTCAAAGCGCACAAACTGACATCTCAGGGAGAAACTGAGACACTTTTATTTAATGCTATGTTAATAAGAGGTGGAATAGACACCAGTACTGTTTGCAGCTCACATAAATAACATTGTATGCAATAGTTGGTAAAGTAGTGGGTGTTAAGGTTTTGCTGATGTATTTGCTCCCAGAGAAAGAAAAGCCAAAAACCTTTTGTACAATAGCTTCATAAAACACAGTCAAAAGCCTTTTGTAAGAGATAGCTTCATTAACATTAAAAAGATGTAAAAGTATGACATTCTTCTTGTACAGAGAACAGCTACAAAGGTAGTAACCCTCACCTCCTGAACATCACTTTATGTTACTTGATAGCAAACCCCTGTGGAAAACACATTAAACAATATTAGCATAGAGCTTCCTGCTTCACAGAGAACAGAATCTTCTCATGGTGACTAGAGCAAGACAGAAGAAAAATGATGTCGCAAAAGGTGACCTCTGAATAGTTTTATAGAGAAGTGACAATATAAACCTATCCTCCCAAAATAGAACAGCACAAGAATTGCAGTAACTAGCTAAGGAGGATTAGTTCAATTCTCCTATAGCAAGGAGAAAGTATTTTGTTTAAATTTAAGAAACTACAAATTAAGAAATATGATTACATTAGGAAGAATTCAGTTTTGTATGACCTTTCCCATTGACAACAGGGTATGAGTAATCTATAGAAACACCAATCTTGTCATATCAAGCAGTGCATAGCAGCATTAATGCTGAAGACCTTCAAGACTCCCTAATGATAAATGGTTGCATTGCACTAGCACTAGTTAGCATGTAGAATGCCAAAATCCCTTGAGAGCCAAAATATTTCCACAAATATATATCACTGATTTTGGAAAGTTTTAGAAAGTAAACACAACAGATTTCCTACAAACAAACTGAGCAATTGAAGTCAGTCCTCAATTTTATTTAGTAATCGGGTTGATTTATCTTTTTTAGAAGCAATAAGAGTACAAATTCATACAAGTTTTAGTCAATAAAATGCTGCTTTTATAGTCTATAGAAATGCTAAACTTATAAGCTTTGAGGATTTATACATAAATAAAGATGAAGCTCAGAAATAGACATGACATCCTTTCACTCCTGTTTAAAAATATTTAAGAGTCTCTGAGCCAAGCTGAATGATAGATTTTTCATAAATTCAAATATTCATATTTTCCTTAAACTTTTACATTAAAAATTCTAGCTACTTATACTTCCTTTCGCTTTTCACTGTTAAAAAAACAAACAAACAAACAAACAAAAACCTCATCAGTATGGTTCTCCTAATTTTTTCTTTTAAAAAAGAGCTTTGTTAAGAGATGTTGAGAGCTGCAGATACCTTCAGCATCTCCAGTCCAGCACCTTCTGTCCCGCTTGCTGGAGCCCAGCCCAATGCCTGAGGACCCATGGCTCCGCCCGGCCCCAGGGACATGGCTGCTGCTTTCCAAGTTGCAGGTTCAACCAGTAGTGAAGCTACTGTGTGTGTCCCAGACACACACACACGGAGACACACACGGAGGACACTGACACAGCCGGTCACACAGGCTGCCACAGACAAGGCGCTGCCTTCAACGCACCTACATACCGAGCTCACAAAACACAAGGCAGACATCCAAGTCCCCTCCTCCTCTCCAGCTGGTGAAGACAGAAGGTCACTAGTGAAAGCACACAAACATGCCCCGTTGTGGATTGCTCAAGTACCAACACAGCTTCTCCGTCCAACTCCCCTGCCCAGGTCCTGTGCCCTACTACCCACACCACAGGGTCTCTACTCACCAGCCGGTCCTGCCTGGGGTTTGCCAGTGAACACGCACTCACACCTGATCTGGGGGACGTACGCTCACCCCACCAGCAGCAGCCGGCACCAGGCACACAGGCTCTGACCCACACTCCCCCTCCAGCTGCGGGCACTGAGTCCCTCACTCGCCTCACTCACACTGCTCCTGGCCCAGTGGTGGGAGATGAGACCTCTCTGCCTACTCCAGTGGGTGGCACAAAGATGCCACTGGCTCCAGTGGGTGACATCACAGGTCAGGGGTGCCCATACCCCCAGTCTGACTCCAGCTGCCCCCAATCCATTCACACAGGACCTCAGCAGCTGGCAGATGCTCCTTGCAGCCCTCACACACACAGAGATTACAGAGAGAAATCTTTAAAACAGGATTTAACCAGAAGACAGGACAGACTGCAGTGATCAGGTGCAGGGCTCAGCCAGGCAAACATACTGACCAGCTGTTTTACAAGTGACCAATCCCTTTCACACACCTTTCTGTCTACACCCACATTGTTCCTCCTGACCCTCTTCCCCTGCATATTCCCTCATCAGTTTGAGCAGTACCACACTGCAACATCCTGGACCCTCAGGTTTTACAACCTTATCAGTTACAATGTCCCAGTTTGCTTAAAAATAGTTCATTAATTTTTTTTCTTGTCTTTGTACCATTATATTTGTCTGCCAGTCTGTCTCTCTATTTCAGTTATTGCTTCCCCCTTGTCCTTTACATCACATTTGAGAAGGCCCTTAACCAGATAATCTTACAGAAATGTGTTCCCATGTCCTCCACATTCTTTATCAGTTAGTTTGACATACCCCTACCTTCTCCCACATGGCCTTACAAACTGCTGATTGAAGCGAAATCAAGAAATACACTTCAAAAGTATCCATGGATAAATTGTCATGGGAGTCTTCCACCTTTTATTCTCACTTCTGGTGTGCTCAGGCAAGGACTGCATTCACACTCGTGTAGAGAATTTATAGTCCCCGCACTTTCAAAGCAGCTCCATTTTATTCCAACGGATGCTCCAAGAAGGAAAGTAACACTCAGCATAAGTAAAGAGTGCTTTCGATTCAAAATACAAGGCAGATTATACAGATTATACAGCAACAGCCATTCAGAGGGGGAAAAAAAAGCCTACTTAGTCCACAAACCAAAGACAAGCATTTAGTCAACAATTCTATTTCCTATGAGAAGGAGGGGAAAAAAACTATTATACTTTCTCCAACTTTAAGCAAGCCAATGCTATAACCACTTCACTCTCTTTTTAAACCCCTAAAAATGTAGAAAGCTTTTGGTAAAACATAGCATAATTTTAAAAGAGTGTATTGTTTCTTTCCCTCATGTTCCAATATTTGCCCAGCTAACTCTCTATTCAATATGTGCCCAGCTCACTCTCCTCACCTTGCAAAGAAGGGCAATATCAGTTTCAGGGGTAGCACTACACAATAGTGCTTACAACTCCCACAACAGCAACCCTGCTACAAAATCCAGAACAAATGGTAAGCACACTGAGAAGATTTTTTTTTCTAAGTAGTTTTCATTTAGGAGTAGCAATAACATACTCACCAAGGATGGACAGGGAGTCTAACAACTCAGTCAGGGAAAACACATGCTAAACAAATGTAGTGTCATTAAAACTGGGGAAGGAAGAACATGACATCTTTGGAATTCTCTACCCCGCTCCACAGTTCCAGAAAGAGTTTCTAGACCTCAAATGTCTGATCTCCTAAAGAGTCTAACTTAATCCTCCCTTCTCCTGAAAGCTTTTATTGCCAATTTTTTTTTTTATTTTATTTTCTCTGTAATCTAAAGTTCAGAAACACTGTCAGGAAGACACAAGAGATTACGCTTAAAATATATTACACTGGCTAAAGAAATAGTATCCAATATTTAAAAAAAATATTCTTGGAATTAGAGGATTCAGGGTGGAGCTTTCATCAAAGTGTTAATCTAAGTAATCATTAGAGCAGCTCAATCCCTCTAGGCTCTTACAATGCACGGAACAGATAGAGCCCATACTCACTCAGTTTATGCACATGTATTTTAGGCTGAAAGAACAGTTTCTTTACAGTGTCTAAAGTGCTCCATCTCCCTGTTTAGCATGCATTTTGTGTTAGAATTTAATTCCTCCATGTGCAAAGAATTTGACACAACATTGTTGGAAAGATTAACTCTTCCCCCAACCTTAACCCCTCCTAGGAAACTATATACACGTGGCAGTTCATACACGTTACCTCAAAGTTGCTTCAAATATCAGCGTTTCATAGCAATTATACTTTACAAAAAATTCTGCAGCTTCTAATGGAGGCATGCAGTTTTTACGAAGAAAAGCGCTTTATTATTTTTTCCCCTCGTAAAAAACACAGCTTATGAATTCTACCTGCTTACTGATACATTTGACACTATTGGAAAAATAAGGCAGCTGATTTAGGAAACAACAGTTATTAACACTAGGGAGATCTATATCATTAACCATTTTTTGTTTCTTAATCTGTTCTTCATGTGCTGTAGGTAGAGCAATTCTGCCACCTAGAGTAAAATCCAGGTCCAAGATAAAAAGATTTTGGTGAACATGCACTACATGCTTGACTAATTTGAAATGGAAGAGGTACTTTCTATGGCAGATAATTAAATGCAAATATTATGGGTTTATTCACCTTTTTTTTTTAAATCATGCTACAAATATTTAGTCAGCAGTTTGCTATCAAAATCAGCAGCATTGCCAGAGAACCAGGTGAAATATATAATAAATACAGTTGAGATAATTTACATTTTTATTGGCCCTTTCATTACATATATATCCAAATATTTCCACAACTTCACAAAATAGTTATCTATTTCCCCATATAAATAGGATAAAATTCCCTTAACAAGGTTTTAAATTAGGAATTAGCCTATCTGGGCAAATCAGAAAATTATAACCCAATTGAACTGAAAAATGGCTCCAGTTCATTCCTTCATATATATATATATATGTGTGTGTGTGTGTGTGTGTGTGTGTGTGTGTGTGTGTGTGTGTTATATTTCTAAAGATTCCTATTTCAGAGGCCAAAACCTGCTACCATTTGATATGTAAAACACTGCCCGTTAGCTGGGAGGGGAAAAGTGAGGCAATGACAAGGCAAAGCAATTCCTTACAAAGAGCTGATGATCTTCAGTTTAATTTATATAAAAGCTAGGATTTTAACATCTTATTAGTATGAATTAATGCATCTACACCCAGTTTTCTATCTCACAAGGATGAAGAACTTATGTCTCCTTGAATATAAATCTGTGGTTTTAAGGATTCTGATAAATTTAAAGCAATAAATCATCCCATTCTGAGGGCTGAAAGAACATATGCTGAGCTCTTCCATGAGCAGTTATGTCAAAGTACCAAATAGCACATAATTTTTCCACTAGTGACTCAAATACATTTGTCATTATGGTAGATGGAGATTTGCTTGCAACTAAACAGGCTAAAAATATTATTTTCTTCCTCTAGGTTCTCTATCAGAGAATGGAGAAC
Organism: Lepidothrix coronata; assembly: GCF_001604755.1. Classification (NCBI taxonomy): domain Eukaryota; kingdom Metazoa; phylum Chordata; class Aves; order Passeriformes; family Pipridae; genus Lepidothrix; species Lepidothrix coronata. The sequence goes on from NW_016690180.1 coordinate 15,208,720, forward strand.
ACCCTATAGAGGGTATGCAGGGTTAAACCTGTGGCTCACCACATATTGGTTGCAAAGGCATGCACAAGAATTCCCTTCAGAGGCAGGTATTGGATGTAACCTTCAGATCACAAAGTCTTTAAAAATTTGTTGCTAGAAGCCAGGAGAGTTTGCCAGATAAAGCATCTGTCTTTTTTGAAACACCTGCTATTCCTGAAGCTGAAATAGTGAGATAGCTGAACCTTGGCACGACCCTTCCTAGCCATCCTCATGTGGTTGCTTTTGTGATAAAAAAGCACCAAAAATGAGTTGTTGCTGGAATTATAAAAGCCTGTGCTTATTGGCAATAATATGTTGCACCGAATGCACATAGCACACTTCGTCTGAGGATCTAAGTGTTTTGCAAACATTAATTAAGCTCTGCACTGCTAATATGATTCACAGAATGCCATTATCACACCCAAGGGATGCAGGAAAGAAAGCCATTGAAGCAAAGTATAGGGAAGCAAGCCCTTGAAAGCACAATGACTCCATTACAGTTCACATCAACCTACAGGACAAAGAAAGTAAAGTCAAGGATTACTCAGAACAGAGCAGGTGATTTTTATGTGATTTATGAAGCATAGATACTTTTTAAAAGTACTGGTTTCTTCTGACCTTTCTTTCTTTTCTTGTCACTTGCAGGATTATACATTATTAGCATTTCCCAGTCCTACTATTATTTCTGTATATTCTGTTATCTTTCTAACCTTGAATACATACACATTTCTTTTCAAATCTGCTAGTCTTGACCTACTTCCAATCATTTGACCTTTGAGTATCACATTTCCTCCAAACACCCTATACCTCAAATTCTTTCACTTGACATTTCCCTCCAGAAGTCAGAGAGCATTTTTCCTTTCTCAACCTTTACCACATTTTTCAATACTGCACTGATCATTCCTGACTCCCTGGGGAGCAAATCATTTCCTGTTGCTAGGAACAGAGAGTAAATAGACATAGTGGATCTTGGGAGCAAAGAGCAGTAAGCATTCAGTGTCCATTCCTACTTCCTTTCTTCTCCTCTCCATTACAGCAGAAACACACTGAAGAATGTGTCCTGACTTGTTCAGTAACTGGTGTGTTCCGTGTTATGATAGGTCTTTATAGCATAAGTCATGTTATCAACAAGAAGCCAGGATGACAGAGCACCTCTCTGGATTGCCTGTACACCAACACCAACACTCACAGTGTGCAGACATGAGGACTTAGAAGTCTGCACGAAGTCTGCAGGGCTACAATCTCCCTGGGACCATGGAGACATAGTGGGGTGGCTCACACAGCTCACCTGCTGAAAGGAGTGGATACAGGGCATGACGGTATGGTGGAATTGCCCCTGACATGAGAGCAGTGCAGAGGTTGGATAAGAGCTCTGCCTGGGCATGAATGATAAACCACTTGACAGATTACGGGTCAGAATCACTGGGCAGACCAAAACTGGTAGTGCTGTAGTGAATGTTTGCTATCAACCACCTGATCCAAAGTATTAGATATTTGTGGACTTCTCCAGACAACTATAGAAGCCTCACATGCACAGGTCCTGGTGCTCATGCAGGCTTTGATCACCCCAATTTATGGTGGAGGGACAACACAGCAGAGCTCAAGAGATTAAGGATGTTTCAGTAGCACATTAATGATGACTTTCTGATGCTAGTAATCAAGCAGCCAACAAGGGGAGATGCTCTGCTGGATTTCATACTTACAAAGAAAGAAAAAATAATTGGGGGTGTTATGATTTAACCACGAACGGGCATCTCAGCCCCATACAGCCTCTCACTCACTACCCCCACAGAGGGATGAGGCAGAGAATTAGAAGAGCAGCTAACATAAGAAAAATTGTAGGTTGAGATAAAAAACAAGGTTGAGATAAAAATTAGCAAAAGCAATTGTTTGCTAAGTCCCCTAGCAACAGAAACTACCTGGGAAATTCCTTCCCACTCTTACTGCTGAGAACAATGTCAAGTTATGGAATATCCCTTTGGTCAGTTGGGGTCAGCTGTTCCATCTGTGTGCTATCCTGGCCTCTTGTCCATCTCTAGCCTACTCACTGCAGCAGGCACAGTGAGAAACAGAGGCGGCCTTGATACTGTTTTAGCACTGTTCAGCAATAGTGAAAATATTGGCATGCAATCAGCATCACTTTGGACACCCACCCAAAACACACCACCCTATAGTCTGCCGTAAGGAAAATTAACTACATCCCAGCCAGACCCAGTAAAGGGGGTATGAAGGCTGGAAGCAATCATGAGGTGTGGAGTTTAAGATCCAGAAAGGAAGAAACAAGGCAAACAGCAGGATCCTGTACTCCAGGAAAGATTACTTTTGGTTCCCTTAGGGACCTGTTTGGAGGAGCCATGCGGAGTGCAGTTCTGAAGAAAAGAGGGGTTGATAGCAACTGGTTTATTTTTGTTCAAGGATCACCTCCTCCAAGCTCAATAATTGTCTATCTCAATGTGCAAAAACTCATCTATCAAAAAGGAAACAAAACAAGGGATGGCAACAGGGACAAGTGACCCAGAATGAATACAGAGACACTGTCCAAGTGTGTAGTGATGGAGTTAGGTACATCAAAACCCATCTGAAGCTGAACCCAGTGAGGGACAGAAAAGGCAATAAAAAAAGGCTTCTTCAGGCACATCAGCAACTTAAGGAAGACAAGGGCCAGTGTGGACCTGCTGAATGGGGGACACGTTCTATGGTGGCAATCAGCACAGATAAGGCTGAGGTACTCAATGCCTCCTGCACTTTGGTCCTTACTAGCAAAATCTGCCTTTCAGAAATCTCAGTTTCTTGAAATTAGCAGAAAAGTCTAGAGCAGGGAAGACAGTGTCAATAGAGAAGGGAGGCACCCGCAAGTGCTGAACGGGCTGGCCAATGTCATTGTGAGACCACAAATAGTGATCTTTGAAAGGTCATAGTGATTGAAGGTTTCTGAGGACTGGAAGACAGCAAGTGTCATCTTCCAGAAGGGCAAGGAGAAAGATCTTAGAAACTACAGGTCAATTGATCTCACCTCAAACCCTGGCAAGGTGATAATCCTGGAAAATATTTCCAAGCACATGAAGGACAGGGAGGTGATGAGTCAGCACAAACTTACAGAGCAGGAATCATACGTGAACAGCCTAATAGTCTTTCACAACAAAGCGATAAGCTTAGCAGGTGAGAAGAGAGTAGGGGATGTGGTTTATCTTTACTTTTGTAAGGCTTTTGACAGTCTCACATAACTTTCTTATAGATTCACTGACAAAATACAGACTAGATAAATGGATAATAAAGTGGATTGAAAACTGGTTGAACTGCCAGGCTCAGACTGGTTGTTGTGGTCAGCAGCACAATGCCTAGCTGAAGGCCAGTCACTAATGTTATATCTCTGAGGTTGATACTAGGGTCAGTACTGTTTACCATTTTCATTAAAGAACTGAAAGATGGAACAGAGCATGCCAACAGCAAGCTTGCAGACAATAAATGTTGGGGAGGAGTGGCTGATACACCAGGTGGCTATACTGCCATTCCAAGGGACCTACCTCAGCAGTCTAGAGAAATGAGAGAACAGCAACCTGTGAAGTTCAGGGAAGTCAAATCTCAAGCATAGGCTTGGAGGGGCAACTGGAAGGAAAGCAGCTCTGCAGAGAAGGGTTGGGGGATCCTGGTGGACAAGAAATTGAACTTGAGTCACCACTGTACCCTTGAAACATTCAGGGTGCACTAGGCAGAGCCATGCCAGCATGTAGAGGTACTTCCACTGTAGATATACATTGTAGGTGCTGTCACCACCCCTGCACTCCACAGTACAAGGGAGAGATGGACAAACTGGAGCAATTACAGCACAGAGACATTGTGGAGTCTCCATCTGTGGAGACATACAAAACCAAACTGAACGCAGTCCTGAACAACTTGCTGTAGGTAACCCTGTGTTCAGCAGAGGTGTTCAGAGGTGTTCAGCAGAGATTGGACAGTCTCCAGTGGTTCCTTCTGATCCTAAAGGTTCTGTGATTCTGTGATCCATGTTCTGGTAATCAAATAAGATGAAAATAAAATGTTTTTTTAAAAAAGGAAACTGACTGTTCCTCAATATGTTTCAAATTCAACATATGGCAAGAGACCAGAGATTGTTAGACATTCTCATACAGTAACTGCAATCCACTAGCAGGTTAAGCCATCAGACATCTATACCATAAAAAGTCAGAACACTTTGGAAACACTAGGTGGGCTCACTGGGCACGCTGAATTCCAATTAAGTCAAGCTGCAAGACTTTTTCACTGGAAATACAAACTACAGAAACAGGGACTATGCTTTAGCAAAGTCGTTATGTTAATGGCATCAGCTAATGAGCAGAAATGACAGGGAAGCTTGAGCTTTCCTCTCTCCTATTTGTGTGTACTCCATTAATATATAGAGGTTTTTAGAATAACTACCAACATAGATGTGAAATACATAGAGAGCACTATTGAAAGTCTTTTTGATGGTTTCGTACCACTTATGCTTTACATCCTCATACTTTTGTGTCTTTTCCATTCCCCCATCATGTCACTATGAAAGTCCCTGTTTAAGACGAAGGAAGGTGAAACCTGCTTTTTACATTATACTCCTTCCTGGCTTTTCATTTTACTTTCCATTCACTTCCCCCCACTCCCTCCCCAAATATGAATAGGTTTGAGTATTCTGAAAGACAGAAGAGAGTTTAATGTATCTTTGAAAATCAACATTTCTCTTTGCAAAGGAAAATGCTTAGCTCTCAGAAGAGTTTTATCGCTTAATCTGGTGAATTCAGAACAGTTCTTTTAATTAACAGAAGCTCAACATTCATTCAACCCCTTGCAAGAAGCCAGTCACTATTGCATTTATGTTACAGAACAATTGAACTGTCAGATTAAAAGCCACAAAACAAATAAGTGACAATGAGAACTAGATTTCAACTTCTGAAGTTTAACTAAACGTGTTATGTTACCTATTTATATTCATTAAAGCAAAGATCTAAAGGCACTACCTTTACCGATAGTCACCTTTGAAGGGCCAGAAGACAAAAGAAATCTTTCACTTCAAAGTGACAGTAGAAAAAACAACAGAATTTTTCACTTGAAAGATTCATTGCTCTAAAGTAAAAGTGGCAATTTATATGGATACTTAGCCATATATTTATTTTATACATACATATGTACATGTGTAATAATAATAATAATATAATAATAATAATTATTATTATTATTATTACACATGTACATATGTATGTATAAAATAAATATATGGCTAAGTATCATATATATATATATATATATATATAAAAAATACATACACACACATTAGATGGAGTTTGAAGTAGACAATGTCAATTTTTTTTAAGGAAGCTTTTGGAGTTTGGCTTCTTTTTTTTCCTGTCATGTTACTGTGAAGATTGCCATGTTAGGCAGTAGCTATTTCATCTAGACTAAACCTGGTTGATCTGCTCAGGGTTGGGTTCTATCAGGTACAGCTCACAAACCATACAAAGCACAGCCAGCAGCAGCCTAGGCAGAGCGATCAAATGCTAAGCTGGAGTGCACTGGGAAACCTCAGCTGGGACTGCTTTATCTGGCTCCTGAAACAGAAAAGAACAAGGTCCTGCCAGTTCATTAAAAGCAGCTTTGAAAGACCTGTATTTTTGTCAAGTATTTCCAGAGCAGCCAACACCGCATAAGATGAAGAGAGCTATGCAAAGAAAGGTTCACAAAGCAAACTTCTTCCCAGTTGTGAGCAAGGCATTACTGCTATGTGTTATCACTGAAAAAAAAAAAAAAAAGAGAAATAAACACCACTCTAACTCATTTTCACTAAAGACAGGGGAATGACTTGCAATAGTGCAGAATATATGTAATAGTAAATTACACTCTTACACTGTGAGACTGCACTTTGTGTCTTCATACACAACAGATGTTTCCTGTGTACTTCTACAAACCAGTACTACAGTGTTGTGGAAAGTGTAAATAAAGATTCAGTAACTAAGGCTTTAGTTGCACTTCCAGTAGGACTTGGCAAGAATTTGTTGATTTCAGCCGATCACATGGGGCGTAGAAGTGAATAGAAACATTAGTAATAATCCTATCAGAAAATACTTTATTTGGAAGAAACTCCCGAGCTAAATTACATAAGCTATAATTTCAAGTCAGCAAGTTGATGGAGCACTATTCAAGTGTTTCCAGTTTATAGGATAATATTTTAAACCAACTTAAAAATGACAGGTGTTGGTAAATCTTTCTGGTGTTGGTAAATCTTCCTGGTGTCTATACCAGTAAACCATAAAAATTCAAGGATACTTCCAACTATAGTTTCACAATCCAATAGTATTTTCCTGAAAAGTAATATCAATGTGACCTTTGAATTCATGCTATTTCTATTATTCTCTCTCCCCCAAATTCTTCATTGCTCCTATTACACCCTACAGCAGAGTACTGATCAAAGCAGGTGTCTCTTACTGCTACAATCCTCTTTTCTTATCTAGAAAAGCATCTATCAGTAGGACACAGAGATTTCCCTAAGTCTTCAGCAGGCAAATTATGAATGTGCCATATCATGAACACAGCACTAAAACAGTCATTCACCAGTGCAAGGCCCTGAAGAAAAAAAGAGGAAATAGCTAATGTTTTAGCAGAGTTCAGGCTGCATTTAAAGTGAGGGAACTATTTGTTTAATTTCCAAGCCTTTCTGTTCAAATGAATGTTTGACTTCTCCCAGGCAGGGAATACAGTAAGAGGTAAAAGGCTTTTTTCACAAACAGCTAAGAAATGGAGCTGCCTGCCTAGTTTATGTAATTCTTTGCAGAGAAGTCATCTTCTAATGCGCATACTAATTTTCCCTTGTGAAAAGGAGCAGCAATAATAACCAACAAGTTGAACGTTAGCATATTTGCAACCTAACTGTCAAATCAAAATGTGTGAATTACAGTGCTGCTTTCTCCATTGATGTTCGAAATTTAACATATGCCAGCTTACACAGTGCTTGGAGATGGAGTGTGTCTTTAAAGACATGGAAAACATACATCTCCTTCTCCCTACGGAACAAAAGAAGAAAATTATGTTTGGTTGTAATGCAACAAACAAACAAAAAAATCAATCACAGCTCTTTGATGATAGGTTTGTCTGAGCTCCCCTGGAAAATAGGACACTTGAGAATACTTAACTACAGTAGATACAAATCCAAAATAGCCTTTGCAGTCCAGCAAATTAGTAGCTAGGAAGGCTGAATTATTTCCATGCAAACCTCAGAACAGTTTGGTTCCACAGGAATAGTGAAAAATCTGGCAGAAGCTAAAAAAGACATCAGATGATCATCTGAACCAAAAGACACCACCTTTATCTGCAGATGTGTATGGCAAGAAGGCTGCAAGGGGCAAATATTCTTCCCAATTTCAGCAAAGGACATTTCTAAGAGAATCTAGATAAAGGACTGGATGAGTATATGTTATTGGGATCTTACACTTGATTTCAATAGCTCTAGATAAAAAGGGGAGCACGAGCAGCAGAGCTGTATTCTCTGCTACACACCCAAAACCAAGGCATTGAAAAGTATACAGTCTTTAAGCTGTGAAAATGCCAGCTGGAGTTTCTGCTCTTGTTCAGCTCTCCTTCACAGGCTCCTGCAGGACCTTTATTTTTTAATTACAGAATCTCCAGATAATTCTCAAATTATTACCATTCAGTGTTACTAACAAGGCTCTGAACAGCAGGAGTCTCTTCAGAAATGTGGAGGACCCCCATTTGCTTTTTTCTTTAGCTTGCTTAACTGTTGAAAAATACATTACATCTCTCAATATGATTGTTTCAAGAAGAGTAAAGTTAATTCTTAAAGAGAAAGTAGTATCACAGCAGCTAATGATTGCCTTGCTCAACTGGGAACACTCTAAGTGTCTTTAGCATATTTTCTACACACCTAATTCCAATCCCGACATTGGGCAAGTTCAAGTTCATTAGCAGCTCAACACCAAATCCTATATGAGGCTGCCAAGTCTCTTTTTTGAGATCTAAATGACATCTAGAGCATTCTAGGGAATAAAGTAGTTGACATTATCAAAACTGATCATCTAATTGCTCTTCTACACTTTTTTATGCAAATTCCATCTTTCCTATCTTTAATGAAATTAAAGACTGGTAAATCTATCAAGGTGCCTTCACTGTTCCTATCAGCTATGCAAGCATATTACTCCTTTTAGTTTCTTAATTCCTGGCTGCTAGGTCATGAATACTGTCACAAACACAGAGCTTGCAGACCTCTCAGAAGAACTACTATGTTTCCTTTTACTCACACTACTTTGGGATGTTGAAGAACAAAATAATACTAATTTTTTCTTTTCAAGAAAAGAACCTAATTCAAGACTGCAATAACTAGAAATCCTTCAAGGCTTTTCCTTAATTTATATTGGCATGATTTGAAATTAGAGAATTTTCTCCATTTGCCTGCAGAGCCTCAACTAATATTCTTGCCTATGGTTAATATTAGCAATGGCACCAAGTAGCTACAGCAGTTGACTCAGACACACAATTACTAACAATGCCCAGCAGCTCTGGCCAGACCTGCCTGACTGAAGTATTCCAGGCTCAACAAAACAAAATTCCAACTAAAAAATCTGAACTTTCCAGAAAACTTGGGTTTGCTTGTAAGATGAAGAGATATATCACCAACAGCAAAGCAGCAGAGGTGTCCCAGACCTGATTCAGACACTGGAGAATGCAGAGGTAACTGGAGGGCCTACACTGCACTGCAGAAACCTTTATTACACAAGACAAAAGTGAGATTCACTACAAAACATAACTTCACGTTGAGGGAGATGGTGGGACTGAGGGATGAGCTGCTTACTGAAAGAAATCAAGATCACCAACACACAACTAATTGTCATATTTAGTTAGTCTACATCAGAAAACTTAAGAGGATGTATTCTTTTCTATTCAAGGTTTCTAAACTGAGTTTTTTGGAATTGCCTTTTTTTTTTTTACATCTACATATTAATTTTAGAGGTGTTATTGTTTACAAATCAGAAATCATACATCAAAGCAGAAACTACACAGTTTAAGCACCCCTGTGGCTGAACAATTCAGCAATGGCTAGATTCAAGGGCTTTTTAAAGTGACAGGAATCTTATCAGAAAAAGTCTACATTCGGAAGCCCTTTGCTTGTTAGGTACTGGTGACACACTAACTTCATCAACTTTCATCAAAACTCAGTGTGTGTTTATGTCTCTGCTGCTTCTTCCACCCTGAACAGAAATTAATCAAAGTCTCTGACCATGTCAACTGCAATTATCCAGGTTGTTATATGCTCTAACTAGGCAACAGCAATCTAAAAAAAAAAAAAGAAAATACTTTAAGCACTGCAGGATTTGGGGTTTTTTTGGTTTATGGGTTTTTTGGGGGGTTTTTGTTTGTTTGTTTGAGTTTGGTTTGGTTTTGGTGTGTGTTTTTTGTTGTTGTTGCTTTTTTGTTTGTTTGCTGTTGTTGTTGTAGAAATTTAGGGTAGTTATCTATCTTGGCGTGTTCCTGGTAAAAAACATTTTATCTCCAGTGGTATATCAGATTTTACTTCTGGTTTTTTATTTATCTTTCTCAAAATATTTTATCTAAAATTGCTACAAAATTATTTATACAAACTATAGGCTAAGGAGAAAGCAGAATGGACCTTTCTTTTTCCCCACAAAGCAGTATTTCAATTCACAATCCTCCTTAGGATTTTCTACCTAAACCTTAAAAATGGGTGTATTTCATGAAAGCAGGAGTAAGGGAGGGGAAAAAGAAACAAGAGCTACAATTGCATAGTCTGTCTTCAAACTTTGCTTACACAAACCTTATCCCTTCAATCATTCTTCCAGACTCCTGCATTTCAGAGTACAAACAATTAATGGCATACTGTTTCTCCTGTGTCCCTCTCCCCAGTCTCTTTCTTCACCCAAACACATATTCACATGCCTTCACCCCCATGTTGCAATTGTCACATACAATTTCTGGAATATTTCTCTATTGCTAAGTGTCCTCTGTATAAAACCAATGAGAAAAACTGGAGAGTGAGTAGCTTAGTAGCACACAGAACAAACAGGAAATCCAACATGAGGTTCAGAAATCACTTCCAGACTATGACCAGCCACTAGCTGAAAGATAAGGCCTCTTAGAATACATGTGGCTTTTGGAACTCAACTATTTAACTTCCTCTTACAAACACTAGGGAAAAGGTGATAATTTTAAGTACAGAAGTAGGAGAGAAAGGATTGAAGCAGACAAGTACTCCAGCATTAAGCCAACAGAAAATTCAGCTAAGCCTCTCTTCAAATACAGGTAACTTCATTGAATAAAGAAATATTTTCCACTGTATAGCTATGGTTGTGGATACTTAGCACATCCTTATAAGGCATTCAAAATAACAGGAAGTATTGAGAGACCTTTCTGAAACTGCTCCAGAACTGAGTTTATCAGGAGCACTCTGTGCCTAGGAACAGCTAAATGCCCAAAGGACCTTAGAGGAGATTACCTGTCCCATTTCAACCCTATTCCACCTTCTCCATCTCACTGAGGGCAAGCAGGGTGCTATAGAATTTCACAAGTGATGCCATCACCCAGTGGAGTTGGAAAAACTATCAGTTTAAAAGCCTAGTTTTGGCAGGGTAAGGCAAGACTGATTCAATAGCAATCAAAAGCAGTACATCTAGGAAAAAAACCCAACGAATCAAACCCTGACTTCAGTAACTGCATACCAGCTTATTAAAGCTGTTAATTAACCAAAGCTCAGTAATGTCCTATGGGATTAGAATGCTCTGTGTTCCACTTGCTTGGGTGCCAAGTCTTACAGTAAAATAAGACATTTCATATAAGCTGTGCTATAATAGCTCAATCAAAATTTGCAGAAGAAATTAACAGCAGGTGCCCAACAGAAAGGCATTTAGCTCTGAAGATGCTGAGCTGATATAGGCTTTGCCAGCCTATATGATTTTCCCACTGATAAACAGTTACCATTGCTTAATCAAGAACAATAAGGACAAATCAAAGTGAAAGTAGTGATCAACTCACACACATCAAGTTATTGCTTCTGAAGTGGGCTGTATTAGAAAACTACAGCTGAAAATAATTTATACACAGATTCAATTATCCTTTCTCTTTATCCAGGAAAAAAATAGTTTATTTTGTACTGTAAGTTCTCTAAACATGACTCATAGTGATCCCATGGTCCACACCTGAATTGCCACTCACTCCTTTACCTCACTACAATCTTGTCACTTCCACATAGGTGGGATTTTTGGTTACAAGAGAAGCCACTTTTAAAAAGCTCTGCTTGAGCTTCTTCCTTCTCAGAGCCACTACAAGTTAAAAGGAATATTAAACAACAACAAAGATGTTTGGTTTTTTTGGTAGAGAGCCACAGGCTTTCAAACTAATCCTCATGCTCAAAATCACAAGGCTACACATTATTCCAGCAGTCACTTGGAAAGGCTTTTCAGTTTGTTCAGGGGGAAAAAAAAAAGCAACCCACAAAACCAAAATCCCAATTCTTCAAAATGTTAAGCAACTTACTCAGAAAGGCTCTTTCCAGCAAAAGCAGTAAGACTCAGGATTTCTAAGCCTAATTGTAGCACCCTGGTTGCCAAACAACTTTCTCCACCTTTCCCTTCCCAGTAATATTGCTGTCAAGCTTTAATAATAGCATGAAGCAAAGAAATATTGGCCAGAATCCTAAGCAGAACAAAGAAAATTTATCTCAAGATAAAAAAAAAATAAAATTTAAAAAAATAAAATCAAAGTTTTTATACTTAGGGGATAGTCTAAGATTAACACTACATAACATTTTCACTAACACAGTTTCACTTTTCAAAATGGAAGTCAGATTTATTCAACATTAAGTGTAACAACACATCAGAAATCAATAAAATCAATTTCCACTTATAAAATAAAGCAAAGTAACATGAATAAACACAGGAAAATACTGTCTGAGACTCTCCAAGCAGGACATTTCTCATAAGACTCACAGAAAAGAAAAAAAAATATTTTTATATGCAAACAGACTCAATTCCCAAAAACTCAGTTTTTTCCAGTTGTAAAGCAATATATAGCTAATGGGAGGTAAACTAGAAAAAGGAATGAAATGCATCATGCTGTACAACACCAAAGAAATACTCCAAATGCATTTGTGTACAGCATTAACAACATGCAGTAAATGAGGTTAAAAGCAAGTACAGTGTATATATTAGAGACAGAAACTAGTCAGTCTGAGGGTTTTGTTTCTTATTTTAGTTCAACTAATTAAAACAAACAGAAGCCAAGAGCAAGCAGAGGAAGAGCAGAACCTGCATGGAGAACAACATCTCTTCCCTGAACAGTAAAGCATCTTAAGATTCAAATTGTGCATATATTTACTTGTCTTGGTCCTCTTCTTGCTATGTCATTGAAACATACCCAGCTCCAACGATGGGCTTTATGCAAGTATCTACATTTTTATAAAGCAGTAATTAAACAAAACAATGCAAGTCATTCAAATTCTGTTAATCTTTTAAGTCAGGCATTAATATGCTGAACACTCACTACAACTCAATGTTATTTAAATTAAAAATAAAAACAGGGCAAGACATCTCCCAAATAGCCTTGCTGAAGTCTAGGGTATATTAATTACATTTGTTGCTTGGAGAAGAGCAATGTGAAAATACACGTGCTACCCAATTCATTTCATTAAGAATTACTTAAATAGTACTTTTTGACAAATAGCTGGGATCTTTGCTGGTTCTAGGTTCTGTTCAGTTCACAGTCTGACAGATTTCTCTTGCCAGTCTTTTTTTTTTTCCCACAGCAATTTTTTAAAACAAACCCCCAGGATCTCCTACAGCTTTTGTCAGCCATTGATAAGCAAGCAAGCATAGCACACATGCAAGTTATTAGAATTAGAGAGCCAAATATAATTAACTACAAAGTTCCAAGCAGTAAGTACATCTACATTCCCCTGGGGAGACTCCATCTTACTGGGAGATGGATTTGAAAGCTGATAAAGAACACAGGTTACCTGGTTAACTTCAGAAGTTTTCTGCCTTCCACCCAAAGACTTACAGGAATCCATTCTACCACCTAATATGCTAGTACAAATATTCGAGATTGTAATTAATTTCTGTAAGAATGGAGTGATGGCTGACAACTGAAGACTGACTTTTGTAGGGTTGGACATACAGACCTTAATTTTAAATGAATTCAAGTCTGAAAATAATTGTGCAGCATTAACTTTAGACACATATAAACAATCAAAGGATTATTTAAGAAAGATAAATTTACCATTCATTCACAAATTGCACCAGTCAATGCTCTACCTAGTTCAACTAAAGTACAGCAGTGTTTTTATAATATCCAACCATGATCTAGTCTTTAAAAGGCAACTATTTACCATTTATCTATTAGTAATTCCCAACTGAAAAAAAATTATAGTACTCTAAACTATAAACAACTATCAGTACCTGTTTATTTTTTTTAACAGCAGAGAGATCACAAAGAACTGAGTTGAATTAAAGTAAAAGGAATGTGAAGGGAAAAGTTCTAATTTAGATGTCTTTAGCACATATTAAAACAAAATTAAGACACGCTACGGAAATTTATCTTAAACTGCTCTGAAACTGCTCTGAGGTCTGGGAATCACCTAAGTTAGTGCTGTGACTACCAAACTTAATGCTAGGTCAAAAATAGAATAGAAATTAGAAATACAAAGGTAATGCCCTGAAGAATACACCTAAAGAAGAAAGTGGGGTTTTTTTCTTGGATAAAGAGTTACTGATCGGAAAGGTTGAGATTGAGTGTACCTTTCACCTCCAGCAATCTAAGTTGTGAGCGTTCCCTAGTCTTCTGACTTAGGAGCAGATGAAATACCTCTGAACTCTTTTTTCATCCTCTGCAATGAGCAAGAGGAATTTCTTTTTACCTTGCTCAGATGTGCTTTCCCTAACATCTAAATTGAGAACAACCTTCCCACTTTCATTTCAGTGGAACATTAAATACACAGAACACACACACACAATTTGGTAAACTTGAGATTCAAAGCTGCAGAGAAAATCAAAAGGTAACAGAAATCTACTGTGTTTCTGAAGGCCTGAAGTGGACTTGTGAATACTGCCATCTTCCTTAAGCAATGTCAGATGCAAGAGCACTCAGGAATAACAGTTTAAAGGTTAATATTGTTACCATTGTTACCATTAGTGCCTTCTGTTTATGCAACAGAGAACTAAGTGGAGTGTCAGATAAACACCATCTTTACTGGTCTGGAAATGAAACATATGTATGACACCTTTGAACAGCTACTGAAGCCTTAAAGAATGGTTACCTAAACATTTACGCTGTCAGGCAATCCAACTCTACAGGCAAAAGCCTTTTTTGGTTACTAGTTATCCCAACATCTCTGCCACTGGTAGAAAATTTTAGCAGCAGTTAGAATGAAACAGCCATGGTGGGCTTAACTATTAATCAATGAAGATGCAACATCCAGGATCAAAATGCCTACAAGCACTTCAGAGCAGTGTTTCAAACATGATAGTAAGGCACCCACACACCCCTTAAGTGAGAGCAACTGGAACAGATCAGAAAGGTTGTTCACCCTACTTAACATATTGTACAAGGAGATAAGCAAATAGACAAGAGGTCCAAGAACTAGCAATTCCTCTATTTGATTTAAAAAAAAAATGTATTTTATTACATTCTCCACTGCTTGTAAATATACTTTTAATTAAATGAAAAACAAATATTTCTTTGTATACATTATGTAAGGTAGTAATCCCTCTCCAACAATGTATCTTGGAAATGGAATGAAATTATCCTGAAGCTCTAAAAGTTGGTGGTATGAAAAATGCTAATTAGCTCATTTCCCTCCTGAGCCTGCCATGTTCCTATATATTGGGAAGCAAAAGGGCAAAATCTTGAAAGTTTTCTAATTAATTTTATCTTTTTAGACAATCAGTCATAAATTAATGCCTAACTCCAGTTGGCATCTATAAATATCATAACAAAACTGAAGTCACATATTCTTGGCTTCACCATCCTCAAGGCTTCCAAAGGAGGAACTGTATTCTTACTACAACAGTACTACCTAGACTATGAAGGAGAATCTTCCCTCTTTCAGCAAACTGTCCATCAGGAAGTAGAGGGTAATCTGCTACGTAGGTACCAGTGGGGAAAGAAAAGTTGACATAGGCCTGGAACTGTCAATGATCTATTTTAAATTCATTCACCAAGCAGTGAAAAAAAATAAAATTTAAAAAAAAAAATCAACTGCTTTAATCTTTAAGTCCACTGTAAACTGGTCAAAAGTATTTCCCATGGCAAGTAGAAATGCCTTTCCTAAAATCTTTACGCTTTTAGTAAAAAATTGTCATATAGCTTTAGTAAGAACTGCGGAAAGGTTTTTCTTCTTCTTTGTATAGAACCACACACTTGACACTTCTTCATTTTACAGGTAAAAGACATAAACGGTAACCTGTTCAGGGAGAAGCCTTTTAGGCAATTTCCACAAAGGGGCTGTTGTCTTGACAAAATACTCTAACAAAATATTGAAGAAAGCAAAGATCCTCACCTTTTGAAATACTGGAGAGTTTAAAATAAAACACGGATTTTAGCTATAAAAATTAAACAGAACAAAAAAACCCAAAACAAACAAAAAAATATCTAATGACACTAGATGATTGTCTAGGATGACTGATGTGTCTCATGAAATCCCAGTGGTTGGAATGCTGGCTAGACTCACTGACTGCCAGCAAGTTCAAGTTACACTGGTAAGCAAATGGAGTCAGAACAGAGGACCTTCGAAGCACATTGTCTCACTTCTGATGTGTTGATCCATGCCAGGTACTTCAACATCAGGATTGGATTTGACGTTTGCCAATGAGGATCTACCTTAGTGTCAGTGCTCTCAACGTCCCCTTACTAAAAGAACACTAACTGGTTCAAGACAGGAATTTCTGCATTAGCCACAGTAGGAGCAATGGAAGCCACTTACATTGCAGACAAATTCAGGCAGCAAGAAATGAAAGCGGTCTATTAAAGAAATTAAAATATAAACCTAACTCAATTAACTTAAAATTAGTTTGTGCTCCAACATACAATACTCACCACTTCTGACTGTATTAATTTAAGCTTTTAGATATCTAATATTTATTAAGAAGCAGCTATAAAGTTAAGAGGACAGCTGGTAATAAACTGAGTGTTGAGAGCAGTCTGTTCTCCAAAGGTTTGCTATTTTGAAGCCAAAATCTATCACTATGATATTCTCATCTGATTTGTATAACACCATATTTTTTTTTGAAGATAGTTAAATTGTTTATTTTAAAAAGATACTTAACACTTAAACTCACAGCCAGTGATGAGTTCAACATGTCCTCCATTTAAGTTTTTAATTATACTTACTACAGAAAACTGAATTTGCCTGTTTTGGCTTCTCAGTATTTGAGTTTGCCTGACTTTGATATCAGGATTAAGAAGAGCTGACCTCCCACTCCTTGGTACCAGATTTTTTTTCATGTGTAAATATGTTCTCTCCAGTTATCAAAATGCCACTTCATCTTTTTGATAATGATAGAGACAGAGTTCCTCAAACCTTACACCAAGATCTACTACTCAGTCCCAGATCTTACTTTAAACACAATTATTGCTATAGACTTCCCAATTGCATCAACGCTTTTCTGGTAGTAGCCTTCTCCATGTTGTCGGGGAGGCACAATAAGTTCCCTACTTTTATAAAAGTAGTTTTTCCCTTTGTAGATGTTCAAGTACTTCATCAGGCTTTTAACTACATCTCTGAAGGCTTAGCATTGAGGTGGTTCTCTAGCACAAGTCTTTTTGCATCGCTTCTTTTTTTTCTCCGCCATGTACAGGGTGTACAATCTTTGTTCAAAGGGACCATTGTTACCTTGTGATGACTTTTTTTTGAAGCTACGGCTGTTCAACCTGATGATTCAGAGAATAACGGAACAATATTATGCTGTCATTATTTTCTATTCCCCCTAATTTTTTCTTCTCCAAACTCCGCCAAACAGTTGATTCCTCCTATGCTTTTCTGTATAGATGGCATACAATCATTCTTTGTTAGACGGTACAATTCTGGGATTCATTGTGTTCTCTTAAGGAATTAATCAATGTACCAGGACTTTTAAGGTACTTGCACATGTAAGGTTTCCATCCCATTTTATAACCATCCTCTTCTAACCATTTCACAAGCCACAGTAAATGCCTTCCGTTAAAATCACCACCACTTCAAGGACAGAACTAACACACTGGTTATGTACAGTGGAATCTAAGTAGAGAATGATAGAAAATACACATATCACTTAATTTCAACTAGCTACAAGTTTTGAAGACTCCGTGCTAGAAAAAATTTAGGCATTCAGTGAATTAGTTCTTTCGTACAGTACATCACGTACATATTGGCAAGAAGTGAGGCCCTAATCACAGGTCCCTGGCAATGGCACCTGCTACTGAGGCAACTATAACACCCCTATGGAAGAGCTGAAACCGTTTAGTCATCATTGGGTAAATTGCTTGTGTTTTACTAGAGCAGGGAATATTTCTTTGGAATTTGTCTCAAAAGAAATTCCTGCTCAGTATTAATATTTTCAAACTGAATAAAAGGCACTGTTGCTTAAGCAGTATATTTCTTGTCTCCAACTGTTTAAAAAAAAATAAAAAGATGTTTTTGAACAACTAGCTACTACTACTACTACCCTAAGAAGGGTTCCTTGTTACCTCACAGTCATTTCATCTCTCCCTATAAAAGCTTAACAAAAATTGCTTTTATCTGAAGCATGTCAAGTCTCACCTTTATATCTATCTTTATATCTGAAATTATGAGTTAGTATGACAGTATGCATTATAAAATTATATCATTTACTTCAGACATGTCTGAACAGCTAGATCTTCAAACTATACAAAAATAAAGTGTATGAAATCTTACAAAAGGAGGACATTAAGACAATAATAGCTAATTCAAAAAATATAATAATAACTTATACACAGCAGTAAGCATAAGCAATGTAGCCTACGACAGCTTTCAATTAACAGGAACTCTGAAACATGTCTGAAACAAGCATTAGCTAAAATTGGAACATTCCCAAGCACAATAATGTTTCCAATTTATTATCTTTACCACAGTACAAACTTTCACAACCCAAATGTCCGTTGTCTCTCAGTCTGTAAACAAAAGCTACTATTTCCTCTCCTCACTTAGAGAGTGAATATTTTCAGTCTTCAGTCAAGTTTCACAACCATCACTTGCATAAGGAATCAAGAGCCTTTTCTCTTGATAAATTACTTTTTTTTTTTTGTCATACAGCCTGCAGTGAAGTAAAATCACAGTGAAAGTCCTGGGAAAAAAAGATCTTTACAGCAGGACTTGAACCATTCTAATAATAAACGCATCTAACAAAGCTTCCCATAATAAAAGCATGACATTTCCATTTCCAGAAATCAAGTCAATTAGAAATGCTAAATTCTACTTAAAAACCCCAAAAGATCTAAAAGTGAAAAGATTTATCTTCTCAGTCAAATACAAGTCTTTCAGTTTCACTTGCAGAGACTGTTCCAGTCTGTAAAACAGTAGTGCAATTCATTTAGTTCTACTTCTTTTATTTTTGTTAAAGTCCAGTAGACAAATGTCCTAGTTCTATGGAAAGATAGGAAGATGCTCCAGTAAACAAGAAACTTTGGCAAGCCCAGGAAGGCTTACTAGTCCATTAAAGCTTAGGAGTCCAAAGTGGCTTAAAAATGGTTTATGAATAAACTTTAAAAAACCAACAAATTTAAAAAAAAAAAACCACACTGAAAAAGACAAACTAAAATAAAAAAAAAAGAAATAAATAGGCAGAAATTAATGTAAACTGTCTGAACTTTTTAATGGATTTCTCATTGACAGCTGGCACGACCGTTACAGTCAGTTAAATATAGGTGACCTACCGAGCATTCCACTAGGGCATCCAGTCTGGAATGCTCAAATGGAATTACATTCCTAAAGGTGTAAAAAATAGAGTTCTCATAACATTACTATAGGTTTTCTTCTGCCCATCTCACTTACACTTCTTCTTAAAGAGGTTTTTTATTTTTGATGGCTTTTTATTTTTTTCACCATTTTGGCAGAGGTCCTGTGGGATGCTACTTATCCTGGGGACAGAAGCAGCTTCATGGCTGGGTTTACTATCACTGCCGGTTGAAGAACACGAGGTGTGCCGAGGCTTTGGGACTGGGATCCCAGTTGAAAGCTGGTTCATGCTGCAGGACTTCTCCAGGATTCCATTATAAACTTTGCTTGCAGGACTAAAGATCATGCTCTTAGTTTCTGCCATGCCTACACAGTCAGGAGAGCCCCTAGAAATATCTGCAGTTAAAGAAGAGGAGTCTCCTGTAGATGATTCCTCCAGTGAGAATTCTTCTGGGGATACTTTCTGAGGAGAAATTGTCTGGTACATCTCAAGACTTGCTGGAGGAGACTGCTTCCTTCCAATGGATGAATTTAAGGAGTCACATTCCGAACCGGTTTCCTGTACTTCCCTGAGTCAGAGCAAAGAGAAGAGAAAACATAATGAAACTATTTCCTTCATACAGTTAAAAAGGAAATTAATTTAGAATCAATAACGTTAGTCTAAAAGCACCACCCACACTTTTCCTTAGTAGTTAATTAAACAAAAAACATAAAGTTAAACATTAAGTTAAAACTTGCATTACATCATTTTATTCTCTAAACTTAAGGTCATTAATCTGTGCAATCTTGCTTTTGTGGGCAGCAGCATCTGCCCAGATTCAGTCATTTGTATCTCACTTCAAAGAACAAAACTATCTTTCTGGCACATGAAGTCAGAAAAGTTATGAAATGAAAGGAGGAGATTTAAGCCTATCATATATAAAAAGTTTCTTCAGGACAAGTGTCCCTACCTTTCAACAAGCTCATTTGCTCCTTCCAAAAGGAATTTAACCTTTTCCTATGAGGCCATGTAACAAGAGTAGGTACACGCTCAACATGCTGTAAGAATTGTGTTACCATCCATCTTCTCTTCGCCCAGTAGCTGACATTGCTTTTGATCCTAGTTTCAGATGTAAAAGCCAGTAACATATTGTAATGGAGAATCAGGGTTAGTTCAGTGCACCCTGGATTGTAACATACTTAACTGTACATGACAAGCTAGCTATTTACATACACATCCCAGACAAGAACTCTCTGTTCCACGTAGACTATATTAGTTTATATTACCCTATAGATTACTTTAACTTTTGGCTTGGTTTAACCTCTAATTCTAAACTATTAGTCTCAATAATCCTATCAGAGTTCTGAGTGCTGTTTGCTAATCTCCGTACCATTGTTTATCAGCAGAGAAGTAAATGGCTTCCTCCTCCTCTTCAGTTCGATAAAGAGCTGGGCAGCTCGACACAGAAAGGATGTCAGGGTCAGGGGAGTGCAAAGCGTGCTGAGACTGCGGAGATGATGGCACAACATTGCGTCTTGATCGACACAAGCTACTGCTTCTTGCCAGTGTGCTGCTGGGAGGTTTCACAATGGACCCTGAGGCAGAGAAAAAGCAAACCATAACCCTCCAAGTAACACTGATGTTAACAATATCTACTCTGAAGCCTAAATAGTAGGTATCTGCTTCAGTGACAGTGATTTTTAAACAACTTTGACATTGTTTGACTGTTGCAGAGCAAAGAACACTGAACACCTTATACATTCTACAGTTAGATGCAGCAGCTAATCAAGATGCAACTGCAGAGATTTTGTGCCAGCCAAATACTACACTAACCACACACCAAAGCTCTGGCTCACTATGCTCTCTTGAGAAAAAAAAAAAAAAAAAAATATTTTATTGAAACTCACAACCCCTTATACACTAAAAATAGCAGGGCTGAAATTAGTATGTTACACAATGTCCTGGATTTTACATGTGTGGTGATTTGGAATTTAAAAAAAATATGCAAAAGTTTTGCAATGTAGGTATGCATAACCAAACACCCAACTGAAATACACTGCATTAGTTGAAAAGTAGGTTAGACATGGAAGACCAATTTCATTTATGTAATAGGATAGAAAATATATAATTCAACCTCTTTTTAAGCTCAAGAATTTCCTTTCAGATAACACTTTCTTTTGCCAGGCTAACTATGAATTTCCAGAAACAAAAATATAAGTATGGAGGAAACAGCAACACACGACTTGACCAGGAAAGTCTCAACAGGAAGTGACAAACTCAAATTTTCCTAATCCAATTCCTCCTTCAAAAGGTTATTAGGCAGCAATACTAGTACAGAAAAAAAGCTGCAGACCTGTTTTCAGGCTAGCTGTTATGAGTCTCAGGATTTTTCATATCCCTCCTCAAACTGTCCCATAGAATGCATCACTGCTTACGTTAGACACACCAGACCCTTACTGATGTTCAAAATGTTTAACAAACACAACACGATAAAAAAAATCAACTATTTCTGTCTAGCCTGACAAAATATATTTTATTTTTCGCAATACCAGTTTAGCATCAGGTAAGTTATAGATTCGCTTCCTAGAATCTCAGAAAAGGTTGTCAGTCCGTTTTAGTACAGGAAATCACAACTTTTAGAAAACAGTGAGTAACTGCACCTTTGCCAGTACATAAATTCATTTCCACTCCTGAGCAGAAAAGAAAGGTTTATAAGCCCCAACATGAGAGTTGTCATGTATCTCAAACTTTTCATTTTACTTTTGATGAACTCCCTATTGACCCTAAAAGCAGGTGCTGGGAGCTCAGAAATCATCTTGTGTCATTATAACAGTACTCCTAAAAGAGCAAATGTGAACTGAGATAGAAATAAGAATCCCTTCAGTAAATTTGTGCTACATGTCCAGGTAAATCAGATGCCATCCTACTCACTGGTATAAAAAAAAAACCCCAAAGATTGCATCATCAGTGAATTTCGAGAGAAGTTAGAAGCATTTTAATTCCTTGTAGGTGTATATACCCAGGAATATGAAGGGTTCAGCTACGACAATTTAACACATAGAATTTTCTAGTGCAAATGAAAGTCACTAAATCCAGGAACCAGTTGAATCCTGATCAGTCCATGGAAGAGTAGAAGTTTCACTATCACCCTCCTGTAAGGTCTTTGTTCCCGTGTCATACATCTATTTCTTATCACCTTTTGTTCTTCAGCTTGAGATTGACCAAACCACTCTATTACTTGACACCATTTCAGCCTATGAACCCACCTGCTCTGCCACAAAGAAGCCTGCCTGACAGACTTCAAATTTTGTCAATCTTATGAGATCAAAGGGCGGGGGCAAGGTAACAGCCCGGTTCAGTTTAGATCAGACTGTAATAGTCTCACTCTTAACTGACCTTCTGCATGCTGCATTTTCCCTGAAGCCTCATGAGCATGACAAGCCATTTTGCTTCTATCCTTCCTTGCGTGCATTTGTTATTTTTCTCTGAAGGATGGGAGTAATTCAGCAGTTACCAAACTAACCTACAATAATTTGACTCCTAAACTAGTTTCAACAACAGATCACTTAGCATATTTTCCCTCTCCTTCTCCACTCTGAAATGTTTACAGGTTTTTTTTACTGAGTAGAAATTTTAAAAGCTAGTAAATTAAGGATAAACTACTTCCTTCATGTGATCACTTTAACAACATCAGGCTCTTGGGCCTTACTAAAATTAAAGTTTTTGTAGTGTTATTAAGATTCAGATAACTTTCATCACTGGGACAGAAACACTTCCAAATGAACTGAACTTTAATACACAGAAATTAAACCATAATTGAAAAAGCATAAAGTAAAGTTTCAGCTAAGTACGCTCGTACAAACTACAGTCCTTTTTTACTTGTAGTTGCTCTGAACCAATTGCACTCTCTTCTCTGGCTTCACTTTTAAGCAAGAGCTGAATGAGAAGAGTGACCAAAAAAAACCCACAAGTCTGATGTCTTATATACATATACAAGTGTTGTCATTTTAGACTATCTGGAAAATCGTGGTAATAAATGGATCTCTTCATTTTGAAATCAGACCAGAGGTTTCTCTATATTGAATTAGAAGTTTAGGCATCCATATTGTATTGGGCCACCCAATAAATTTGTTCCTAGGGTTTAAATCAAAGCCTTCACAGTGAAGACAACTAGAGAAACAGCATGCCTTAAAAGTGATCAGAACTTGTAGTAAGTAGTGTTGCAAGGGGATCAATGAACTTTTCAATGTGGTCTGTAGAAAACAGGTTGGTACACTTAGAAGAAAAACATGTGCCCAAGGCACGCTAAATGAAGCCAGCGAAGTGGCTGGCTTAAGCTATTTTAAAATACAGTTTGTACTTCTTCTGAGAATCCCAGCCCTGGAAGAAAAATATACTCATATGATAGCTTTTTTCCCTACTTAGTCCTCAGCTTGATATTGGTTGTTTGAATAGCTACATGGGAGCTCATCTTTTTGATTTTCCTCTAGAGTCCAGTTAATCAAAGCTTCCACAAAACAGGCTCTTGTACTGACACAATGACTCATGATACCAGGGTGGTCTGAGTCCCCAGTGTATATCTTCTGATCTTAGTTTAACCAAAGCTGAATTGCCCTCCCTCCAGCACTTGGCTTCTTTGCCTTGCACTCAAACAACCCACTGTAACCAAACACAAACATTCTGCCTGAAAGCTTTCCTTGTCAACAGGATTTTGCTCCAACCACTAAAGAACGTTTGCAAATCTATGTAGCATGCGGCCTCTCAAAGGGTGTGATCTTCCAAATAGCTCAAAGGACTCTAGATTAACACTATCTCTTCCATCTGAAAAAATAAATGTGCAAATAGAAATTCAGCATTATTCATTACGAATTTTTGTAAGTAGCAATCCAAGCTTGACAAGCACTTTCAAAACCTTAGCTGGATTTGCCCCACTCCACCACTGAAACAGAATAAAGGCATTTCTTCATGTTAAGTTTATTGCAAAACTCAGTTTTCAGTTCATTAAATCCCACGTGACCTAGCATCTGAAATGCTAGATAGAGTTTTGACTTTGATCTAATCCTGTTTGATTTCAGCACTGTCCTCCCACCTAACTGGGAACTCCCATGTCCCCTCAACTTTTCCTCTTTTTTTTACTGAGCTCACCACTTACCATGAAACTGTGAAACTATTGGAGGAGTATCTTCATCTAAGTCATCAACTCCCCCCGCAATTGGGTAAGGAGGAATGGAGACTCGAGGCATAACTACCCAGCTGTGATCAGAGTAGAGAGAGGAGGTCAAGCTTGGTAGCCCAGAATTGTGTGCGATTTGAAACCCGCAAATCTTCTCAATCTGTTGCCATCGATAAAGACGCTCTCGCAAACACGTTGTCAACTCAGAGAGTGCTTTCCTGAAGAAAAGCACACATTAAAATTACACACGCTGTTCTTAATGATAAAGCAAAGCAACACAAGTGCATTCATTCCAGCATACCAGAAGATCCATTAGGACAGTTCAAATATTCAGATTTTAACATATTTTAAGCTGCTTTTCTTAAAATGCAAACCCACTATGACACTCAATTCTGTAACTCTCAAAAATGCCATTGTTTCAGGAATAAGTAAGCACAAAAGACTATGCAACCTGTCCTGGTAATCCTCTTACTTTGCTTCAAGAATTTTATGGTCCACTTCATCCAGGGAGGAGCTGTGTGCAACATGTAATGTTCCAAATACAGTGCTTCTCTTCTTTTTTATCTTTTCTGCCTAAAAGGCAAGATAAAATGAAATGCATAAAACTAGGAGTAATTGTGGCAATGGATTTGCCATATGCAGGATGGAAAAACTCCTGTCAGAGATGGATTGGTGAGGAAAACAGTCCAAACATTATGGAGACAGAAGTTTTTACTGTGGTTTAAACATGTTTCAAAATGGCTTTTTGTATTTTCTGCAGTGTCACTGTCTCCTTCTTCCCGACACCCCCTGTGAAGCTCTTGTCTCACACAGAGTGTCCTGGGAAGGTGTCCTGAGGTGTTTCTCATTGGTCCCTTGTTAACCCCTTTCTATTGGTTGTTGACCCTTTACCTGATGGTTTTTTCTGTGTGACCCTGACCTTGCGATTGGTCCCCTTTTGACCCTCCTAAAAGCCTTATAAACCCCAACCCCACAATAAACTTCCTCTTTCGTCCGTCCCTCCCTGGTGGTCTGTGTGGGCTCCTTGCAGGGTCGCCGGGCCACGTGCAGGGGCGGGGGGAAGGGCATTCACCTCGCAGGTTATGGGGCCAGCATCCTAAGGCCTGGAGGTCTCCCCAAATCCCACTAATCCGCCGTAAGTAATATACATAACAGATGATAAAACATTAGCAATATTGAGAGGTAGCAAACAATTCAGAGAAGAAAAAAACACCCAAATGCTTATCTGCTTTGTGTTTACTATTTCATGTATCTAGCAACAGATCAGAAAAGTCTTTAAGTAGCTGAAGAATAAGTTATTACCTCATCTTTGGCAATTGTTAATTGCATTTCTGCATGCTGTCTTTTGATGTTGTAATATTGTACTTCAACTTCATGTGTTAACTGAAGCCACTTCTGCAAAGCTTCAGGAACAGACCAATTACTTCTCAACTCAAACTCCTTCTCAGCCTTTTTTAAAGCCATGCGAACCTAGCAATCAATAAGAAATGAGAGTCACCAAGAGTATCATTAGAACTGAAAGAAGAAGAAGAAAGTGAAGTATTAGCAGAAGAAAGTGAAGTATAAGCACCCTTATACCAGGAAGGCAGATCTGGCATTTCTGAAATCTGGCATAAGACCTTCCATATACTGTACTATACTCAGATTTTTTTTTTCTTTTGATATATGGTTCCTAATTTGAAGCTTAAAATTTTTTGTAAGACAGCATTTTTTTAGTACAATAAATCCAAATTTATTGCTTTTCAGAGGAGACAAAGTTACTATCTCTCTTCTGATAACAAGATAAAAAAAGCTTTTTTATATATTTTTGTTCAGTGAATCCAAAAACGTTACAATAAGCTAATATACAAAGTTTATGGCTTTTTATAGTTTCAGGATTATTTTACTCGATAAAATCGTACTTTTATCCAGTATGATTGAAAGACAGTCATTAAGCACACTTAGAATTTTTCCATTAAAACCTAGCATTTGAGGAATGCTGCTTTAAAAACTCCTAAGGATCTAATAAAACTACAACCAATTCAAAGTCAACACTAAAGTTATAAACAGTTTGCAGATACCTGTACTAATTCTTCCTCTGCATATTTGAGCCTGCTGAGCTCACATTCAGCTCCCTCCCTTAATTCCCTTAGGCGATGAGCTTCCCGTTTTGCATCATTGATCTCATCCATCATTTTGCGCTCCAGATTTTGCTTTTCCACAGCAACATTTCTGTTCTCTTCTTGTGCCTTCTCAAGCCTTCAAAATTGAACAAAAAATATAAGAAAATACACAGCATATTTGTTAAAAGTTGTAGTCCTCAGAAGAAGAAAATGCATCCAGCAACAGGGCAAGAGGCAATGGCACAAACCAAAGCATGAGGTTCCATCTGAACATCAGGAAACACTTTCACCATGAGAGTGACTGAGCACTGGCACAAGTTGCCCAGAGAGGTGGTAGAGTCTCCATCCTTGGATATATTCAGAAGCCACCTGGACATGGTCCTAGGCAACCTGTTCCAGATGATCCTGCTTGAGCAGGAAGGGCCGGACAAGATGAATTCCAGAAGTCTCTTCCAACCTCAACCACTCTGTGATAATAAAGACTCTGCAAGCTTCATGAATCAGCAGCAACTGCATCACACAATGTGATACCCCCATCAGGCAAAATACAAAAGCTTTTAAGTGAACCATCCTTAAAGGTGTAATATCAAAATACAAGACTCTATATACAATTGAGTTACAGGTGCACCGGAGAAGACTTTCAATTCTCACACTGCTATATAAGCGGTCGAAAGTAATCAGTCCTGGTTTGTTTCAATCTTAAGAGCTTAAAAGCAGGAGAAATGTTCTCATTCCCCTGTATGTAAATATTCCAAAGTAAACTGTAATTATATGAAAATAACAATACATACTTGTAAATCTGTAGGTAAAAAAAGACAGCCTCTATTCTTTACCTTCATCCACAAGTTCGTACTGCCTGCAAAAATATCCAGGTGCAATTTCTACCCATAAAACCAGTATCAATGAAATTACAATTTCCATGCAAAGGGAAGATGAACAAAATCCAAAGGCAGTTTAATGCAAATAATTTATGACTGTAAAGGATCTATGTTTGTATTTAACCTCAAAACAAAAGGACAACTAGACATTAACTTTTTTTAGTTTTAGGTTTTATACCTTTCCTGCAAGTCAAGAAGACTTTGCTCTGCTGTTTGAAGACTTTCTAAGTCCTTCATCATTTTTGTGATATGTTCTCTTGAGGTTCTGTTCTGTGTATATGCAAACCAGCAGCCTCCAAAACCAATAACTATAGAAACTGTTAATATAAAATCCTTCATCCAGTTGTGAGGGGGACCTGTGCAGAGAATAATACCATCATTAACTAGTTCACTGATACAGACAACAGAGCATTTTCCATACAACATAAGCAGCTCTGCTCTAATACAATTTACTTAATCTACACTAAAACATTCATTAGATTGAGAAAAGCTTATCAAACCTTTACAGTACATACTCTGTATCTTTATTTTTACTTATTTAAATAGAGTTCCCCAATTACACTTTATCAGGTCAGTAAGAGCTTTAATTATGTTTGAGCAAATTTTCCCCAGTTTGCACCCTCTGGAATACCCTATGCTGGGTTAAAAATGCACTTGGAAAAAATAAAGTACATTTTAAAATGGTGAGTGGCTAACAGCAGCCCTTCTTAAAAGTAAAACTTGGATCGTCAAATTATCATATCCAAGATTCACGTACACATCTTTGTTAGTACAATTTTACTCATTTGAACTTTTGTAATACTTTCTGCTAGCATTAAAGGTATAATACAAATAAAAAGTGCTTTTTTCCCCCCCTAAAAATCCCCAGCTCAGATCTGGCCTGACTGATTCAGGAACACCAGACATGCACAGCACCACAACAAATCTGTAGCTGTGTACAAGCAAGAATGCAGAGCATTGGTGATGTGGTTATAGACATGTCTGCATATGGTAAAATAGGTCAGATGTGGAACTGCTGCGTTGAATTTAACCACACTTAAACTCAACTCTGCACAAAAGACACAATTATTGGATTTGCACCACCCTCTCCTTTTTTCTTCTTGGGGAAGGTTATCCCCTCTCATTTCAGCATCCCAGCTGCACTGTCCAAGCTAATTGGGAAGTGAATGTAACATTAGCTGTAACTGTAATTTAAACAGTCAAAAACATTTAGAGGACACTTCTTGTGACACAAAGGCCAACTTCCATCTTTGAAGTGGGGTTATACTAAAATTTCTACATGATCTTATATACAGAAGTGGACCTTTGTCCTGGTCACAGCACCTCAACAATCTTTTTTAATTCACTGCAGACTTCCACAACACATGCCAAGCAATCTATCAGTACATCCACAACATAGATAAGCTGTCCTATCTACAGTATCAAGTGTCATTGAAAATATGCTCTGTTGAATTCTTATAATTAAGAGATAAGAAAAAACTCCATGAAGTTACTAACGGGTAAGAGGTCCAAATAAAACCACATCCAAGGCTTTAAGCTGAAGCTTCTGTCTATGGCTCCGGTCAATTATTTTCAAGTGAGAGATCATGAAAGCATGTTCATTTACTGCTATCCTGTTAATGATAAGACAAAACATTACCTATACCATAAATTATACTCAGAATCAGTCTATGCAAAAAAAAAAAAAAGACATCATAGTTTTATAGATTACAGATAAGCAATTAAGAGTGAGAAATATAATACGACAGTATGGCTGGAAAAAAAAGCATATCAGAAAGTGGCAAAAAGGAACATAAAATCATTTACCTATTCTTTTCTTTCTGGAAAAATCGTGAAATAAATCCATTTAACAAAGTTAAAGGTAAAGATATATTTGCAGACTTGTGACACCAACTCTGTAATACATGCAACATACTCAGATGTGGTAGTCACACTCCAGGAAACAGGTTCTACAGATAGTTTGTTACATATACCCATACAATAGACTGGAAGATGTTCAAAAGAAAGTTTGCTACCACACAGAATTATGTGACCTTTGATAAAAGCTTCCACAGCAACAAACAAAACTTTTATGAAAGTCATATTTTAAAATATTTTGGCAGGAAAAAAATGCAGCCACTTCTTCAAAACTGCAAGGATGTTTTTCTTTTCTAGCATTTGACCGTATCTTGTTAGACTTTAGGTTCACATCATTGTTCCCACACACAGACTAAAAGAGAAACCTACAAGGAATTATTTGAAACCAACCCCGAAGAAACATTCACCTGGGAAGTGTTGTTCCATTGACATTGCTCTCTCTGAAATTCTTTTCATATTGTGGCAGTTCAACAAATTCTGAAAGCCACTGAAGAGTGTCCTCTTGAGTCCAGTTATGAACTGAAAGAAAAATTCCATTTAATTACCTTACATTTTTGTAAAATTTAACAGCAAGACATAGAAGACAAGCAGTAGAAAAGCAGGCTACAATGACCAAGAGAGTTTAGTCAAATATAATTGCAGAAAAATTAGCACTAAGGTGTTTCTGGCATTTTGCCTTTTTCATTATATGCTTCTCAGTAAAAGCTTAGGCAAACTCTAAAAAAAAACAAGCATGGAACAAATAGAAACATTTTTTTATTAAAAATTCCACAGAATAATTTAGTCTTTTGCTTTAGTTTAAATCAGGACAGCATTTTGTGACCTCTTGTGACTTTGATCTACTTAAACTGATCTCAGCCTCAATCCCT
The DNA here is from genome assembly GCF_001604755.1 of Lepidothrix coronata. Lineage (NCBI taxonomy): Eukaryota > Metazoa > Chordata > Aves > Passeriformes > Pipridae > Lepidothrix > Lepidothrix coronata. The sequence goes on from NW_016690180.1 coordinate 15,238,531, forward strand.
TTGTCCTTGTTACCCTTGCAGAACTAAACACACATCAGCTGGTGATGTAGTCATTTGAGGCAACACACCAAGATCTTTCCCTGGATGGTAGCTTAAGAACTTGTTTTCACAAGAAATTTCTTACAGGCTCATGCCTACCAACCACAAAATGGGAGCCGATGAGAGATGAATAGAGAAGACTGAAAGAAAACACCAAAAGACAGTGATAATATAACAGGAAAACACTTAAATCTCTCTCAAACCTGCCCAAAAAAGCAGGTTTAAATGCAAAAATACTTCCACTAAGAATAATTATTTAAGTATGTAGAGAATAATTAACAGTTTTCCTCTGTAACATCAATAGTATATATAAACTTTCATACCTACAAATGCTCTAAGAAAATCCTACCCAGAGATTTTAAAAAAGGGGGGAGGGTCATACTTGTGGTCCTTACAGGCCACCTGCTACAGCTTAAAGCTTCACACTGACAAAATGGAAGGGAAATTGTTTGCTCCATTTATGACTCTGCAAAAGTTTGTCTACACATGAAAGAAAATGTGACAGCCTCCTTTTCAAGACAATTCACACGAAAAAATTTTAATTTTTTTTTTAATATTTCTCTACTTAGAACTACCTGCATGTGACAATGCTAGGTAGAGGTTTCTGTAGAAACCTTATCATAAAGACACATTCGACATTTGACATTTGACAATGACCCTTTCAAAAGAGCTGATTGGTAAAGCTGCAGGCAATGGAAGTTTTTGTGAGTTCAAATTCATATTTCACTTCAGACTGAAACTGAAATAAGGACTTCTAGGTCTCTTGTCTACACTAGCATAGCTGAAAAATAAGCTCAAACATTTTAGATTTTCATCGTTCCAGAAAACCAGAGACAGAACACTTAAGAAACAAACTTGCAGTACAAACCGCTTGTTTTCTATCCATAAGAATGCCTACACAACCTTCCCAGTGTACTGTCCCATTTCCTTCTCTCCTTCTGAGCCACGATCAGGTATTGATTTGAAACAGTTTTATCATATTACTCTAAGATTTTATGCAAAATGTCTGGGCTCTGTTTGTTCCCATTGCAAAGATTCTTAACTCTTTTGTGAATAATAAGCAAGACTTACATGTCATTCAAGAGCGGTCATTATGAGTCTCAAAAGGGTGGTAAAATAATCCAGAAAAATATCACCTTAACTGCATTCTAGAAATAAGTTCAGAGACTGGTCCAAAGCAAAAGCATTGCTTTGATGTGACATGTGAAAAAAACCTACCTAAAATAGCCACTACACACTACAGACTATCACTGACAGGACAGAACATGCAATTTCAGAAGCCACACAATTCGCTGAGTTCATAAATCTTGGGGAAGGGAAAAAAATACCATTGAGACGTTTCACTTTTGTTACTGAAAGTATTTGGTAGACACTCCATCAAATTTTACATAAATTTGTAGGTTTTTTACAAGTAAGTAGTAATTTCAAACATGTTATTTTGTAAGAAATTAGGTACATATTTAAGTGATTTACCATAGAGCAAATCATATCTTTTCTACTGTCTAGACTGGTGTGATGTTGTCTTCATAGAATATAAAGGATATTTTCCCAAACAAATCAGTTATATTCAGGAAAACTTTATTATTCATTATCTATCAGATAATTCCATTAGTACAGAGACTGCAAAATGAAGCAACTAAAGTCTATCCAAAAATAGAATCAGAACTTGTACTTCCTGTATTCTTCTTACACTGTTACCTGTTTACCAAAAAATTAATATCATTTACTTCTTTGATTATGTTGTGTCCTTTTAAACAACCACTCATCATTTAGGCTATCAATACATAGTCACCTCTTATTCTGAGATTTCATAGTCTGAATCTCTCCTCATCCACGTATTTTACAAGAAATTTAGATTTATTATGTAAACTAATACTTCATTCACAGATGTTTACTGTAGGTGTCTGCAAATCCCCAAATTTTCCAGGTTGGCTCAGACTAAACTACTCTGTTCTCCCTTTCCGACTCTGTCAGTGAATTCAGTTTCTTTTTGTTGGTATCTTCTATACGCTGTATGTTGGTAAAAAGTATTGTTTCACTTATCTCGAATAAGACCTTATGAAACACATATTTGTTTATTCTACAACAGCATACAGTACCGAAAAGCAAACTGGCCTTTCTTCAACAGAAGCTGTTCCAGCCCACTGAAACACGACACAAGGCAAGTGTGATATACACCAGGTGTACTGAAGGGCAAGCAGGCCAGCTGAAACTCATCTTAATCAGCACTGCCAGTTATAATGTGCCAACTCCTACTAATTAGGTGGGGTTGTAACTTTTCCTTAATTTAGTCACCAAAAAAGAATACAGTGCCTCAGACAGTGGAGTAGCAAGTCACATTACTCCAAGTTAAATGCATACAGCATTACAGAGTAATTATAACATCCTTCCTTCTCACACCTCTTTTCACAGACAGATATCTTGAGAGAGAGGATGCCAACAACATGCCTTGGGAAGGCAGGTGTAGAAACTACACCAGTGTTTACACCTCAGAGCAGCACTCAGTCTCTAGAGTTGCATCAGCTGTTCTATTTCAGATCACAAGTTTTGAGTTGGGTTTTTTCCTACTTTTTTTTAACTGCCCTATCAACATACTGAAGATGAAGACAGCCAAAGTAGCTTTAAACTGGCCCTGTCTGGAAGTTCGTCCTTGCTAACCCACATTAATGGCCGATCAGAAGATCATTTTTTAATATTTATCACATAGCACAGTGCTTCCAGGCAGGGAGGCTTGAAATAAAATAACATTGCAGTGTCAGCCTCAGTACTCTTATGGGCCTCCTACTCCTTTCAGAAATCAAATTACATTTTATAGGAGTATTTCATGGCAAGGAGTGAATGACAGTCATACATTAGGCTTAAAGTTGAGAACAGGCTGACCACAAGATTGTTCTGTATCAAGCATACAAAACCATTCAAAACTTAGTTTTTAGCACCTTCAACAGTAACATTGGCAGTACACAGCATTATGTAACTCATCCTTAGCCAACCCCTGCTTGCATACACTTCTAACCTCCAGATATTTAAAACCTGAGAAACCAAATGTTTAAAGTGCAAGGCAACCACAACACCTTTGTGGTACATGGTTTAGTCCCAGTTGCTGCAATACTTGTGCAACAGTAAATCAGAATACAACAGATGATCACACATACAAACATAAAACCATTTTTTTATCTTTTGACTCTAATAAATAAGGTACCAGACTTTAGTTCACTATCTGTTTTTCACAGAAAAGGAAAGAGTGAAAGAAAATAAAAAGGTACAAATACAAGGCAAGGGAGAAGGTTTTTTGTATTATAGGGCAGTCTGCAGGACATACTATACATTAAAGTTCAAATATGCCATAATGCTAAAAAAAGTTACTTTTTTCTAAGGCAGTTTGTAACAAGAAGGTTTGGAAGGATTTAAAGTAGTCTGACAATAGCTGGCCATTCATGAACTCCAGGTTTACTTTACTAAAAAATCAAGTCCCAAGGGACAATGCTACATCACCAAGAATGCAGCTCTCACCAACTCAGAGACATGTCAGAGAACTACCCAGCTGAAGGCCCTGCACTGATTTTACAGTCTCTCTTGCTACCGAGACTAAATACCTACCCACCCACCTTGCACAGACAGAAAATTCGTATGATCATGGCCCATCACAGGGGCAAAAAGAGAAGGCAGGCACCTCTAAGTGAGAGAACTTTCAAATATAATTGTACAGAGACTGGTACTGAGATATCAAAACAAATGCGCATCTGTCCCCTTGTCTGCACTCAAAACCTCTACCTCTTCAAGGATCTTGTAGAAAAAAAACTGAAGATGCTCCTTTGATTTTAATCTATCAATAGCTACTAAGCTTATTACTTTTGAATAGCTGAAAGGCTCTGTAGTGCATGTATAAATACTGCTTAGTTAGAAGACAAGGCAGTCAAAGAATACAACAAGCATATACTGGCATTTACATTTAAAGAGCAGTAACACACAGTAAGTCAGATGACTCAGAGAGCAGTGTTTTCTGTTTTAAACAGGTGTGCTAGTTCATAGTCACTCCTCTAAATAGAGCACTCTGTAGAATCAGACTACGAGATTAGAAAATTTCAAAGGTCACAAAAAGCATATCATAACTAAACTAAACTAAATTAAATTAAAATCTTGTTTTGTACTCAAGGACTCATTTAAACTGTGTGGCAACACAGCAACAAAATGCTGGATGCTGATTCAAGTTATGATATGATTCCTTCCATGCAGATAAAACCTACAGCAGCCTTGAAATTCCTTTAATTTGCACCAGCATAGACTATGCCTTGAAGATTCTGCACCAGGTAGGGACACCAAAAGCCTGCCCAGCGTCAGAAATATTAAAAAGCAATATTCTGAAGCTCCTTCTTTTATTAGGCAGTTTTTAAAGCTTTGAATGGAGCCAATCCTCAGGGTTCTACTCACTGTATAAGATCTTTCCGAAGCAATTACTTAAAAGGAAGCTCTGTTTTCCTTAATGCTAAAAAGAGTCACCAAACAGCAATGGCACGTTTTCACTTTCTGCCCTCAAATCTTATCTGTCTTGCATCCCCAATATCTTAAACAGAAAGTACCTTTAAGCTATTTGACAAATACTTAAGACAAACATTCACATAAAGCAGCTTTATGGCAAGGAATGTGCAATTCTACTCAGCATAAACTAGGCAGCAATCGATCCATAAGATGCTTCTGCATACACTGTCAAGAGCGCTATTTAGAGCTTGTAATTCTCACACAGTCTCAATAGAGTACTTAAAAGTTTCAAATTACTGATGCTGTCATTTACACTACCTTCCCTCCTCTTGTTTAATGTTGTCAAATTGCATTAAACTGGCACTATAAAACAGCAGCACATAAGAAAACAAATCAATCAAAATTCCTAAAACATTTAGAAAGGTAAAACAGTACTTTCCATGTCACCGAAAATCAAATGAAGGTAGTTCATTTTCTGAGGGGCTTTCTGCTTTCTAACAGTCAGCACAGCACTGGTAACACAGCTCAGGAGTCTCATTCCAAAGGTCTCCCTGTGGTGCAACCTAAGTTCTCTCAACAGCATGCCCAGTAAAACCACTATATGCAGACACTATGAAACATGACATTCCTCTCAAAGTCTTTTGAGTCTTACTCACACTACTCACTGTATTCAAGAAACATGAAACAAAGATATACGCAATAGACAAATTAGATACTTCTGGGATCATTATAGCCTACATTTTTGAAGAGTTACTCATGAGTTAAATCAACAATTATGGGGAGATAATTTTTTCTGGTAATTCAGTTGTAATACTTTCATAGAACAAGAATTTCAGCAAATAAGTCTTTACAGAATATTTGAAGAGATGAGGCTAAAAATCACTAGTTAAAACAGATATTTACTACATAGCAAACACCTCTTACTTCAGACTGCACTTAAATTACTTCCTACATAAGCAGAATGAACAATGGCATGTTCCTAGCTCCATTCCTCTCTTGTTCCTACTTCTAGTTGTTTGACCAATACCAACTTTTAGATCTCTCTATGTGCACCATTAGCACATGTCCTAGTTTAGGAATGGTATTCTCATATATAGTATTTGGTTTCCCCTACAGCTCTAACCGAAGGCACAAAAAGGAAAGCCAGAGGTTGAGATAAGAACAATTTACTGTAAGAGGCAATGAAATAAGAAAACTAACAGTAACAGCAACATTAATAACAAAAGGTATAAGAAAAAGAAACTATGTACGCAGAAAGCCCCCCCACAATAAACAAATATGGGTCCATCCCCCACATTTCTCATTTCTCCCTTCTCCCCAGAAGAGAGACAGAGTTCCTTTCCCATCCCCCAGCAACAATGTTAGGGCATATGAACAATATATGGCCTTAGCCACACACCCTCCCAGCTACTGCAAAAAATTAACCCTGTCCTGGCCAGAACCAGGACAGCACAACACCTTTAGAATGGTGTGGGGGAAAAAAAAGTTAAGTATTTTTCTCCTAACAATTCTAACATCCTAGATATCTGGAATTTTTTTTAAATCACTATATCCTGGAACATATTTGGCAATGAATACTGTACTGTACATTAAATACTGTCTTTTGATACTTGGAATATTTGGTTCAACTTATTTCATTTAAAACAGCATGAGGGAGGGCTGGTGGTCTTGTCAGTCCATTTTACTGTGCTTCAAGTTTAAAAGGATTTTCAAAAATACTTTAGACTAAGAATTCTAGCTCTTCATAACCCAAATAAAATTTACATTGAAGTAGAAGTACAGTGAACTTTCAACTCAATACAACATGCAATAAATATTTAAAAATAGCTTGAGAGCAACCCTTAGGGTTTATTAAATTAAAAATATGCTAATCTGGAATTCAGCACTTGCACCAGTCACCTTGATAAATTAGAACCTTATACAGATGAATGTGTAAGCTATGTTAGTTTACTTACAATGCACCAAGGACATGCAGAGAAAATTAACACTAGCTGTACTAAATAAGTTCTTAGTCAGGTTTACACGTGCCTATAAATAAAAGTATCAAAATGGATTAATGAAGATGCTTCAAGTCATTCATTTACTACTCTATACTTGGTGGAAAAATTCTTGACTTATGTCTCTGTCAGTAACCACCATCATTTTTAGCTATACCTCTTTACCTACCTTCAGATGTTTTCCAGCGTTTCCACAGATCCTCAATGGTGATATGTTTGTCTTCTCTGTGCAGGTGACTATGTTTATTAGAGGCATCCTTGTACTGCATATCTTCCCTTAGAAACTGAAGAAAAAGGAAAAACGTCATCTTAAATGCCAAAATAACAATTTCTGAACAGAAATTAGAAGGAAATCGGGTAGACAAGAGTTCTTTGCTATCTCTTCCACATGCAAGCGACACAGAATTCATCTAAGTTCTCTAAAAAGACTCAGAAAACACATTATCAGAAATCTCTTCTAAGATTTGTTTTCACCATGATTATATCCTAGAAAAACTGAAGGTTCAGTTGCTAGTATACTAGATTTAACAACATTTTTAGTATGCCTTAGATTTACAGTGATTACAAGAATGCACCACACAAGTCATACTGCATACTTCTGTACTCTGAAGACATTTAACCAACTTTGTCTACTTGAAAATAAGACCATGTAAGATTTGAAAGTGCATCACTCCTTTATGGATGAGTAATCCTTGAATGCGAATGGCATAAATTCAGATATAAAAAAAATATATACACAAACATGCACATCCATGAGAAATATAGGATAAATTTATTAAACATATGAGAACTGAAAAGAGCAGCCTGTTGGGCAAGGGCTATTACAGAACTTCTGAAACATTACGGATCAGCAGCAGTAAAAATGTTTAATAAACACAGAACAGTATGCTGTAAATGTATGCAAATGTAGAAATATTTGCTGCATATTCCATAGTCCAAGCAGGAACTCTGAAACCTTCCCACACTGGCAATAATACCATGAAGCTGGAAAATTCTACAATGTGCAACCAAAGATGGATTATCTTATTCATTCCCATACCATGTTTATTAAAGGGTAAACTGAAAAGCAGGAACTAAACAGTAAGAAAACAAGCAAAATAATATTCTTATCCACTTGTGTCTGTAAGCCTTTCCAGATTAAAGTAGTCTCACAGCTGGAACATCAGAAAAGAATTGATGTTTGCCCACCTCACCTTTTCCCTCCAGACTGCAAGTACCTATTAGCAGCTGACATCCCCAGCATATCTTTTGTGAACTTGGAAAAAGTATACTAAAAATTCAGCAAAAAAATATATTCTACGTCCCTCCCTGTAAAGATTGTCTCTCTTCATGTGAGGGTTAAGGTAAATGCTAACACTCTTCAGCTTTCTAGTGACTGATGATAAGATTGTCCTTGGTGACTCCAAATGTCAGGTACGGACATTTGTTTTAGAAACAAATTGTTGTTGTAGGGTGATGGCGTTTCTGAAGAGGAACAGAATGCATACATGTACATATGTTGCATGTGCAGGCTTAAGCCCATTTTGCATCTTCTCAGATCTGCAAACTCAGAGCAGTTTTGTTTGTACAAACTTGTTCCTATCTTTACTGCTAGTTGTCAGCAAAGGCTGTAAAATATTGAAGGATGAGAACACTTGTGCAGTTGGAGGTGCTGTCAAGGAAAATCTGAATTGCTGTTAACAATGGTTAATACGTGGTCAGAAGTAAAGGAGAGAAGGAAGATGCCAAATGATAAACAGAAAAGCTTCAATGTGTTCCATCTCACCCCAAACTAAGCACTACAAGGAACTCTAAGAGAGCATTGCGATTTAAACACGGGACGGACACCGGCTGCCTCGGCACCCGGACGAGCAGCGCCGGCAGCAGCGTGAGAGACCCGGAGCCGCTCCCGCCGTTCGGCCCCGGCGCCCGCAGAGGGCGCAGCAGCCCCCGCGCTCCCGCGCCCACAGCGGCACGGGAAGCACGGATCCAAACCCGCAACACGGGATCTCCCGGGAGGAGAGGGTGACAGCGGACCTCGTTTACACGGACAGATGGATTTGACTAACGTCCTTTTTTAAAAAGGGACTGTCAGCACTCAAACTTGTGAGCAGCTTGCAGTCAGTAACCAGTACAGTTATTGCTCAGGGGGAGAGGTTCTACACCCACGAGAACTTCTCCCAAGTGAAAAGCCCCTCTTCTGTTCTATCCTACCCACGCTGCTCCCAGATCTGTGAAAATAATCACGATGGCTTCCTCAACAAGGTTCTCTGGCACCACATGGTCCCAGCACTAAAGTTAAGAGTACACATAGCTAGAAAGAGGCCATTGTATTTCCAAGAATGAATGCATTTACTAAAGAGGAGGTAAATAACATCAAATATCTTTCTTTAGTTTAAAGGATCTTCGTTTTGAAACTGGCCTAATATGGAAGTGCTTCTTCATGAAAAAGAACCGTGTCCTAAATTGAAGAAAGACAAAAACAGAACAACTCTAGTAAAAAGAGGATTTTTCTGTTCCTTGTCATGGCAGCTAATCTCTCTTCTGTTGCCCTGGTCATTAAGTATACAAAGAAAAGGTTAGAAAAATAACTCTAAATAGGGAGGCTAAAAGAATAAGCTCTAACAAAAACACATCTAGGGATTATCTTAGCCAACATAATTACTCAGGAAGGAGAAGTCCTTTTAAGACTACAAAGTTGAAACCAAGAAAGCAATAGATAAGTTACCTAAAAACTCTGTGAGAAACAAACAAAAAAAATCATTTGTCAATGTAGTTACTTCAAAAACAAGTAGACAGTAAAAAAAACACCACACCTAGACTTGAAAAGGAGTCTTGATCCCAAAACTCCATAACAACTATACCTCTACAAAGATCAACATCCTAAAGTCCAAGGTTAGGCAGTGTAATAGCTAGAGAGGAAACTTCTGCCTGCCTGGGGGGACAGGACTTGTGGAGCCCTGGAGAAGTTACAGAGTCAGGTACATGCCACCTTCCTTCCTCTTCAGAAAGGCTTTAGTACTGTAACTTTCACCAAAATCCAGTCAGCTCATAAACAAAGACCAACCTGAAGCAAGAACCACCAAAAAAAAAAAATCTGACCATTGTAAAAGAGGTAAAAAGACATCCCAAAATCCAATACAAGTTTGACTGGTATCGGAGAGAGTGCTTACAAACTAAACTCAAGTTAAAATATGGAAGCTGTAAGAGACACTCCTTGAAGAGCAAATGAGAAATTGCATATTTTTGCAAATGCTGGCAGAAAAGTAAAATTAACCACACTCACTAACAGCAGCAGGAAGCATTCATATGCTGTTTATATTTTGTCCTGGGTGAAGGCTCAAGTTCAAGATTTTCAGTTTCATCAACATAAAATAGACCCTCTAATTGACAAGTTTACTTTAAGAGTAATTCATAATATTTCCTGCCTAAGTATTACTCTATTCCTCAAGCAGTGTTATTTCCTTCAGTTTTATTCCTTGATTCAAAGGGAAACCTGCAAAAGTTACAACTTCAGTTCTCCTATAACCCTTCAGATTTCCTATAAACCTTCAGATACACCCAAGTCATTGCTAGACAGCCTTCTCATCTATTGTAACCAGACTTGTTGCAGCTATTGCAATGTCACATGTACTGAATAAATTATAATGACAAATATGCTTTTAAAAGGCAACATACTATAATTCAGGCATGACAGCTTTTGCAACTGCCTACCCTACAGAAGTGGCTTCTAAAGGTGTTACACAGTAAAATAAGAAAATGTATTCAAGCATAATAAAAACATTACTAGAAAAATGTAGGACATAATAAGGAAAGTTCTACCAAGTATACCTTAAGTAATCTACACATTCTACTGAAAAAAACTTATTGCAGCTCAAAACAAACTGCAGCTATCCTACTGCAAAGTAAACTTTGCAACCCTTCAAAGCCAAAGAATTTCCAAGAGGGCATTCCATTGTAGCAGGACTAAATGCCCGCAGTGCTACATAAACAGGTGCAGACAGCTACATATTATTAGCTTAAGTACCTCCAAGGAGGCAAGGCATGAGGTAGGTCTGATCCAAATCACGTTGGAATAGGTTTCCATGCAACTGTACCCATGATAACACACACTGCTTCTCTACAGGACTTAGCACAAGTTAGCTGTCAACTAACACGCTCATAATGTTTTCAGACAAGTCCTGGCTCCTTATCTTGCTCTGAAAAAACAAACTCTGTAGACACATTCAGAATTGCTCACAAAACTTTGGGGAAACTAAAAGACATTCTGCCTGGGGACAAATACAGCAGTTGAATGAAAAAAATTAATGCACAAAAGGCCTCTATTAAGAGAGTCACAAGAAATAAAGGGAATCAAAGTAACCAAATAGCTTTGGGGGAAAAGGTTTGAGACACTGGTTAGGAAGTTCAAAATACTTATTTGAATGGACAGCGTTTGTAACAGAATGTTCTTGTACAGTGAGATGTAAAACGTGCTCAAGAGCTATCCCAGTATCATGAAAAGAACAGTTCTAATGTTTTCAGTTTCTGAACCACTGCAGCAGGTATTTCTCCACATGCAGAATTTTGCCTAACCAGCCGACACTGAAATATAAAGCAGTTTACAGAAATATGAACATCAGTTTAAGGACCTCTATTATACAAATGACAAGGACAAAACCAGAATACTAAGGGAATTTTAAAGGACATTTAACATCTTAATGAGAGCATATTTGCAGAGAACAAAATGAACTAAGAACTTGGTCTACAGCAGAACCTCTCTCTGCTGAAATAACACCTGAGGTAGGCTCCTGAAGTTTAACCAGGGCCTAAGATGCACTAAAGAAATGGAAAGCAAGCTTCTGAACTACATCATCTGTTACACCATTCACAGCAGTACTTCCTCCTCTTCAAAATCTTCTGCTAAATCTTTACTCCCCCCAAGATCAAAAGAAAGACAAATTTTGCACAAGAACTTGCTTTTGTTCAATAAGACAGAAGGGCTACTCAATTAGCGTCATTCCAAGTTTAATGTTAAATTCTCAAAATGTTTTTTCACCTCACACTTTATGCTCCTAATATCCAAAATGCACATACTTAAAATGGGAGCACCACACCAGCTCAGCATCTAGTTCTTCAAGATTTCCTGTCATGGAATTTCTTGCAATTTTGCCCTAAGTGTTTGGTGCTCACTACTGTCCAGAGCAGATTATTCAGATGAATAGGTCTCTGGTCCAAAGTAGTAATTCATGTCTCATTCATTTTTTATATCTCTTAAGGAACTAAATAAAGAACAAAGATACCTACAGTCTTCTTTCACCAGTTCATCGTCATAAAAATTGAATAGGCAGATCTATTTCAGAAGTAATTCAGAAAATAATTTCACATTGCAAAGTTAGATGTTCAATTTTATTTCTCCGGGTTGTTTAAAAATAGTATTGCTGGTGCAAAATAATTTAATTTAGTAAGCTTATAAAATAGATTATGATGTACCAGTGCATGTACCATTTTAACTGCTAAAAGAAAGGATGCATAAACAACCAAAAATATGACTAGCAAATTAATTACATAATAAAAATAAGTATTAGCAGCATGGACTGATTCTCCTCTACTATAAAACTTTGCATCATAAATTAGCACTAAAGGCAGGATATACTGAAGCATATGCTTCTGAACCCATCCCAGTTCTACAAATTATTATTTTTTAACTGAGTTGTTTACACTTGACCTCTGTATTTTATCAATTTCTATTTCCTTCTGGATTCTTCCTTTGACCTTTTTTCTTCTCTCAAAAAACAAAGCATGCTCTCTCTCAAGACATCACGTTTGTTGAACCTCTCAGATTATTTGCATCATGGATGCAAATATGAACATAAATCCTCAGACAATATCTTCACAGAGCCCATCCATTCAGAAAGGGTCACTTCAAAAGGAAGATCTTGGGTTATCAAACATTCTGCCCCTGGTAGAGTTACTATAGCCAAAGTGCTATGTTACTATTACTGTTCCAGATCAGATGATACTAGCTAATTTTCCTGCTTTAATCACTGTATAGAAGACAATCATCTTCCCTGGTTTAGGCAACTAAAGCGAGATTCTATTTGATTCTTGTCTCCAGACAACATTTTTAACTCGGGCACTTCTGCATATCATCTCTGCAGTTTGAACTTCTTTGACCATTCTGTTAAAAGCCATTCAATGCTTTCAATGCTGCAGTCTTTTCCTCTCCATACTGTACTTTGTCTTTTGTTTGTTTGTTTGTTTTCTGTGGGTTTGTTTGGTTTTGGGTTTTTTTTTGTTAAGTAATAATGCAAATTCCCTCATTAAAAGAAGTTAAACAAAATATGAATACACTAAGTGACCTACCCAAATATCCCATGCAAAGATGTAAATTTGTGGCATTAGCTTGGTATGACATCAGACACACAGTAAGATACTAATATTTCAAAAATGTCAATTTATTCTAGTACTGTAGAGAGATTCCTTGAGGAAATTACTTCATGTACGACCTACATATGGAGGTTCTTTGGAAACAGGAAGAACCTATGTAAATAGTGAACATATGATAAGTCTGCCTTAATTCTTGTGCCTCCTCATCATTAAAACAAGTCACGTTCACATGGTGCAACAGATGCTTCCTGAGGTGGATAACCTCCCACAACACAACTAAAATCTCAGTTAGTAATATTACATTCTCCCTTTCAGTTACCCATTTACAGCATATCTCTTGAAACCAGTTTAAACAATTGCAATCTTGTACATATTAATAATAAAATAATAACAGCAGGATCTAGATCTGATAGAAAAATTCATATTAGACTGCCCTAACAATAAGCACAGGTTTGGGGTTTTTTTCACATCCTTCCTTTTTCCTTTTCTCTGCTGTACCATACCAAAAAATAAAGAAGAAAAAAAATCTAACTAGTCTGTGCTCAGACTAGAGCCCCTCTAACTTCCTCAGAAGACTTCAACAAATCCCTCATGTGTTTCCATAACTATTAAATCCCGTGCTAAAAATGTAGATCAGGTTTCCCCACATTAATGTCGTCAAGGTCAAATACAAGCTTCTTTCCAGCCCATATAAAGTAGGTCCAACAGGCTTCCAGTATCAGATCATTTCTGAGAAAATAAGAAATTTCTTCTAACAAGTTCAAATTTTCTTATATCCTAAAAAAACTCCTTCTCTACAGAATGATTTTATGTGACCCTTCATTTTACAGAGGAAAAACAAACTACAACATAAAACAGGGCATGAAAACATTAGGAAAAATAAACTGTGTGCAGATGAAGTGTCTGAAATCACTGTTGGGAGTTAACTGGATTAGCAAATTAAAATAGTTAAAATAAATAGTTCACCTTTAGCTCTTTTTACCTTCCCTCTCAAAATAACTTATTTACAAGAACTTCCTTCCTTGGTGTAAATATACACTTGTAATAGTGTTGTAGTGCTGGTAAAACAGCAGAAAGTTATTCTACTTTGTGACATTCTTCCTGCCAAATATAAAGCTGAGGAATATCTAACCAACATACTCAATATGCCGCTCTTCCAGGACTCTTGCAAGTAAAAACCATGTAGCATAAAACAGAAAATCCATTCCCTGCTGTTAAGTAAAATCCCTGCATTTCATGTAAGCTTTACTTCTAATAAAGATTTTTTAATTATCAGTCCTCATTTTTAATCAAGGCAAGCAGCACTACCCACTGTGACAGAACAAAAAAAAATCTGGTTCTGAAATAGTGTATATTAGGATATACTTAGCGTATATTCAGACCTACTGTAATCAGAGAACTATGTAACTGTGTTGTTGAAATGTAGATCTTTTAAGATTATTGTAAAGATCCAGTAAAAGCACTACTAAGTAAAAGAAGAACATACAAATTACTAGCTGAACTTGCAATTAAACTGCATTTCTTATTAATTTCAGACTTGCATTTAACGTCTTAGAAGAAAACACCCTATGCAAATACATATTCATCACCAATTTGCATGGAAAATATATGTAGAGCTACGTTGCAGGGAGGGGGTTATTAAATATTTCTTCAATAGTTTAAAATGAACTAGCAGAAACAAGGGCTACATTTCGGTCATCTTATTTTATGCACAATGAGTAGTTTGAATACACAGTTTCACTCATCTGTCACTACCCCAGCTGAAACAGCATCCCTCATCAACTGTTCTAATTTCAGCCTCTTAAACAGGTCTTAAGAGTAGCTTCTGTTGCTTCCTCTGGAACAGGAAGAAACTTAAGGTCAGATATAAAGATGGTCCACTGAAAACCAGGACAGATCTTCTGAATACTAATAAAAAGTTTCCAATGTATAAATATTTCTGTATTTTCTTCCAACTTTCTCAGCTTCCATGTATAACAAATGCAGTACAAGTCAAGAGAATCAATCAAAGTGCTGGGAAGTTCATTAGGAAGATCACACTCCATCACTGATGTTTCAGTTTTCAGACTGGACTGTGCCTATCCCAAACATTAATGACAACCACCCAACATTCTGCAATAACAGAGCTAGATTATCTCCATTATATTATAAAAGCCATGGTAATCAGGCAAAATCCCTAACTGGGAAAAGGGAAACATCACTCCTATTTAAAATGAGAAGAAAGGAAGACAGGGGAACTAAAGAACAGTGAGTCTCAGCTCTGTGTCTGGAGCAGATCCTCAAGGAAACAATGTTAAGGTACACACAGTGATGTGATTTGAGACAGCCAGCACTCAGAGAAGGAACACGAACCCATTTTGTCTGCCTAGACTTCTGAAAGGCTTCTGGCATGATCCCACATAACATCCTTTTCGCCAAATTGGAGAGAGATGGATTAAAAGGGTGGACCACTCGGTGGATAAGGAACTGGCTGAATGGACATAGCCTGAGCTGAGGTCAGTGGCTCCATGTCCAGGTGGAGGCCAGTAATGAGTGGTGCCCATCAGGGACTTCTGTCAGGACAAGTGCTCTGTGATATCTTCATCAATGACAGACAGTGAGATCAAATGCATCCTCAGCAAGTTTACAGATGACCCAAAGCTGAGCAGTGCAGTTGGCACAACAGAAAGAAGGGATGTCATCCAGAGGGACCTGGACAACCCTGAGAAGTAGGCCCAGGAGAACCTCCTGAACTCCAAGTGCAAGGTGCTGCACCTGGGTTGGGCCAAGCCAGACATGAGCACTGACTGGGAGAACTCACTGAGAGCAGCCCTGCGGAGAAGGACTTGGAGGTTCTCATGGATGCAAAGCTGTACGTGAGCCAACAGTGTACGCTCACAGTCCAGAAAGCCAACTATATCCTGGGCTGCATCAAAAAAAAAGTGGCCAGCAGGTCAAGGGAATTGATCTTCCCCTTCTATTCTGCTCTTGTGAGACCCCCACCTGGAGTACTGCATCCGGTTCTGGCATCCTCAGCACAAGAAACACATTGACCTGTTGGAGCAAGTCCAGAGGAAGTCACCAAGATGCTCAGAAGGCTGGAGCACCTCTCCTATGAAGACAGACAGAGAGCTGCGATTGTTCAGCCTGTAGAAGGCCCCAGGGAGATCTTATTGTGACCTTCAGTACTTAAATGGAGGGTATAAAAAAGAGGGAGAACAACTTTTTACACAGGGAAGTAGTGATAAGAAGGGAGAAAGGTTTTAAACTAAAATAGGAGAGATTTAGATTACATGTTAGGAATAAATTCTTTACTCAGAGGACAGTGAGGCACCAGAACAGGTTGCTCAGAGAAGCTGTGGATGTCCCATCCCTGAAAGAACTCAGGATCAGGTTGGATGGGGCCTGTTGATGCTGTTTGCACACAGGCACATAGAAAAGTAAGTAGCATCATATTAAACTTGACAAATGATAATTCATAACCTAACTTATTCAGTGAGAGCAATCTTCCCCTAGATGTAATAAAAAAGGATGACAAAGAAGGGCAAGATTCTTCTCCCATTCATCTACAGTGACAATGGGTATCAGAGCCACATGGCAATACCCTTATTTTTAGGGGACATCTTCACTCTCCTTCCTTTCTCAAGCTTGTGCCTAACAACTGCCAGAATGCAAAGTAAACACAACGAAACCACAGATATTTCCACTCCAACTAGTAATTTTGAGAATCCTGATGGTAAAGTTGAGTAAGTGCAAGGGCATGTCCTTTGCTAGGACCACAAGGAGCCTGCCTACCAAACTCATTTGAACGCAGACACAAAAAACTTCAGGCAGGTCTGTATAACCTTCCTTAGTTCATAGGTCTTAATCTACCATTAGCCTACAGCAGGAGGTGATTACTACTTCCCTGTAAAATGTAAGCAAAACCAGAAATCTTTCTAAACTGCTGTCTGTAAAAGGTATTGCTTTGCACCATGAAGTATTTGCAACAGATCAAAGGCAAATAGGAAAGCCAGAGATGCCCTAAGCAAGAAAACTTTGAGCAAAGAAACTGTACTACCAGGTGATGGATCACATCAACCTCATTGCAAGCTAACCCAACATCATTTGCCTACGTCTTACACCAATCACAAAAATAACAGCTTTTATACATAGTCATACAAAACTTTCCTGTAGGCTAGAACAATGGACAACAATATGCCATTTCAGACAATTACAGAAATTAGACTTTCCTTCCCTATTTGGCTAAGGGAAGGGCTGCATTAAGAAAAACAGCAACAACTACTCAAGTGCTGGAAGATAAAGACCAGCTATACAAAACAATGAAGGGAAAAATGAGACCTCATGCATGCACAAGTGAAGATTTTTTTATTCGTACCTCATCACTTTCATCTACTTCAATACCACCGTCTTTGTCATCATCCATTTGTTTATGGATCATGCGGAGAGCTTCTAGGCTGAATCGGTCCTCCTCAGTAAAGCATGGTGGGCTGAGTGAACTGCAGGGATCTAAAGTGGGGAAAAAAAACAAAACCAAACCATTAGTTAGAGTCACTCCAGAATATAATTCTCCCAAGCAGAAAAAAGGGTTTAATTCCTGTATTGTGTACCTGTACTTCATTGCACATAATCACCAGGTAATAGACATCAAATTTAACTGTAAAATAATAATTATTACCAAAAAAAGCGAAAGGGGGGTGTGTGTAAATCAACTCTTTTTTTTATCCAGGAAGGAATCCCCAAAAATAAGCTGGAATAGTTTTGACACTTTGTTTTTTCCACCCCAGTAACTTACTATTTCCACTTTTTCTTCTATCATCCACCCTCAGTAATATGTCACTACAATAGCAAATAAAGTCACTGCACTTCCCAACCTCCTTTCTGAACCTCTGGGCTACACAGAGAGCAGTGGCTGAGAAGGAAAAGAACTGTCATGTCATACAATCACAGCTTCATAAACAGATAAGAAAGGGATGGTAATCACATTGCAGATAAAAATCTAAGTCAGTAGTATTACTACTGAACACAAAATATTCAAAGAGGACTGTAAGAGAAGAAAGTGCACTGCAAAAAAATTTCAGCTGATATATTTATATGACTATGTAATACATGATATATCGCTCATGTACCCTCTGATTACAAACGGCAGTCGCTGTGGAGCACATTTCCAAGTCAAAAATAGTATGTTTTCATTTGCATTCATTACTGAAGGCTCATGATTCGTGCACAGCTTATGGCTCGGCTTGCACCACATCAGCCTGTTAAGTCTCTGTTCTTTCCCTTCTACAAGGCACACGCCAAATGCTCCAAAAATCTGCAATGCATGATGATCAACCATCATTACACTGGTCTTTCACAGACCTTGGCATTAACTAATAGCTAACTATTTCATTAATTCTGATGTATCCAACACCATCAAAGAACAGAATGTGGAGAAGGATACAGAAATTATTTTTTGAAAGTTCAGCTTTAATAAGATAGTGAATTCCCATCGTGATAGCCATTATAAAAATGCAGTGACTAGTCCCATAAACTGGTGCACCACACTTTAATCAAAGCAAATACAAATTGAGGCAACATGTGAGTAATTTTTGCTTCTTCTAGTCTATCAGACAATTAAGCTTTCATATTGCTACAGAATTTATTAAAAGGCTCATTTATATAAGTAATGTAAAGGAAGCACAGAAATAGAGAGAATGAAGAGTTTGCACAGAAAAACTAATTTATTGTTTTACTATGTCATACTAGTTGGATTATCATGATTCTGCTTTTCTATTATGAATTCTAAAATAATCAAAAATCAAAAATAATGGAATGCATAAGGCTACAAAGTAGAAGAATGAAGATAACAACCACAACATAGTTGGAATCTCAGATGCATAATTAGCATAACTGATTCCCAAGGCTAGATGCAAGTCAATGCATTCTTAATTATGGTCAAGTTTTATTATACAGAAATCAACAGAAATCTGTCTTCTATGTCCATGAACAAAAAAAAACAAACAAAACCAAAACAAACAAAAACAAACGAACAAAAAAAAATCAACATTAAAAAAAACTCAAACACCTCACTGACACTGTCCCAGAACAGAGATGCTGCTTTTAGAAATAATTCATGTAATTCAGAAAGACAAACTTCTAAATCTCTTCTTTACTAAATTACTAAGTATTAAATATTACTAAATAATTCATTACTAAATATTAAACCAGGTCAATCGCAAACTATAATTTTCAACTTTGGAATGCAACTAATATTTTATTAAGAAAAACCAAGTAATTTTTTTTTACTTTTAAAAAAATATCTATTTTATTTTTCCATCTTTGTTTTATCACAAAAGGTTTAATTTCGCAATACTCAGCCTTTAAATTTTTGCCCTGCAATTAAAACATTAATATGGCCAGGGGCATTAAAGGACTCAGCCCTGAAATAAAGGACTATATAGAATTGCTGTAGAAAGGCTTCCCTTGCAACTGTAATGAATCACCTCTGCTAGTAATTAAATTCCAGTGGCCAAGAAAAAGGGATATGAATTTACTTAAAATACAACCATAAATTAGAAGAACCATCTTTTTATTACATGTTTAGATCTATACTGTATTTTAAGTTAGAAAAAAGCATAAACATCAAAAACTGATAAAGAGGTCCCCCAAACACACCCAACTTGCTTAATTTGAACTTAGTTCTATTCTTACATAGAAGAAAACGTCAGATAGTGTTCACAATTTGCAAGCACCCACTCAAATGTTCTTCCATTTTGTTCAGCTGAGAGCCCAGCTTTTCAAATCAAAAGGTTTTCTCTAAGTACAATTTCACACAGTTGAGCCTGATCAGTTCCTTAATCAGAGTACTTATCTTAAATATGCCTTTTTAGGATATTTAAGAATGAAGGCACTTTAAGGAGCTATGGTTCTTCTTGAGAGAAGTAAACAGGCTGTTAGTGCTTCAAATGTCCCACGAGCTGGCTCCAAGAACACTTGATCTCTCTCTTAAGAAACGATAGAGTGCCAATTGCTCATTTTGAGACTGAGAAACAGAGTAGGACCACATGTTAACTGTAATAAAAATTAACCCACTCTAAACAGAATCCAGATTTACTTTGAAGCTACTTACTATTATGAAGCTGGTAAAATTAAACATTCCCAGACTGACAGCACGGGTCATCATCCCCTTCTTCAGAGAACAATCTCAAAACAAAAACAAATTAGAAAGCCACTCCAATCTAAAGAACAAGTGAAAAACATTTCACAAGCACACCTATGGAGCCCTACCAAATCCAAAAAACAGCTGACAGAAACTGAATCAACTGCAGCTCTGCAGAATATTCTATCATGCAGTATTTTGCCTCAATTGCATGGTAAAAACGATTCAAATTAATACTAGATGAAGTATGGTTAGTTAAGTGGCTATTTGGGAAGTCTCCAAGATAAAAGCCAAGAGGAAAAGTCTTAAGATACAGCAAACACCATAGATATAGCCCTGAGGCCCCACAAGAAGTCATAAGACTAGTTGATAATTTATTTTTCACTTTGAATCCATCCTATTGAAGGTGTTCTGGGATTCCAAACCTTCTACTGTACTTTAAGGACAAACCTAATTTCACGTCTGGACCAATTTCTCTGTCCTAGTCTGGTGTGTTGTCATAAATACACTTAGTCCAAAATGATCATCACAGGAAAAAGCAGAGATGATAAATTCGCCCATGGAATGAACAGATAGCTTGGAATTTGAGCCTTCCTTTAACAAAAAGCACAGAAGAATTAGCAAAAGCAAACAAAAGAGAGAAGGTGGACAAGAGGCATAAAAGCATAGCATATGTCACTCCAGGCACCAGTTATTTTACAGCCTAGTTTTTCATGTTGGTCAGAAGTGACGAAGTTTCAGAACTACTGGTCATAATAAGGAGGTAATTTCTTACTAAAAACTAAATGCCAAACTCATGGCTCAACGAACCTGGCACAGGATTTTGAAACAAACCCCTCTCCTGCCTTGAGGCAGTAACTGCCTCTCAGCTCTAAGGCAAGGGCAGAAGGTCTTCACCAGTCCACAGGAGTCTCTCACGAGAGACAGTCTGATAATGAACAAAGCACAGTTAACCAACCCAAGATACAGGAAACTTTGTATTTACAGGCCAGGGGAAAATACAACAGAAGTTAAACTTAGAAAGTGACACTGTCAACACAAGACATTAAGGAAAACTAATTACACTGATATCTTGATATCTTCAAGAGCTCATGTTAGCAAAGCCCTTGAAATTTATTTAGGGATACATCATTAGAAATGGTTCCAAATCAAAAGGGTATATGCACTGCATAGTCTTTCATCTATCCTGCATTTACTGCTGTGAGTGTAACAGACTTCAGAACGAAAAGGACTGACAGATCAACAAACGGCAGTTCTTTCTCACACACTTCCTTTGCATGTGGACCCTGGATCACAAAAGCTATGCCTATGCCAAAGCCTGTGACAGTGACCCCAACCAGGTGTTTGCAGTTCCATTTGTCCCCAAAGTGCCTGAGCCTTTGAGTGTTTTCAATGCCTGAAAGAGCCTTTTTAAGAATGAATGGACAAACAAAACCTTCATGATTTTTCAGGGCTACCTGGAATCAGGTACAAACCATCAAATTTAAGATTTAAATGCCTTTAAATTTTCCCATTAGTTCACTCAGAATAACTTAGCAGTTGGAAGTTATTTCAAACTTAGCAGTTGGAAGTTTGGAGACTGACTACTACGTATCCCTTTTGTTCTGTGAGCGTTCACCAAGAAGGAAGAGCACTGTTTTTACGATAACATATGGCCGTCCTATGGAAACACGCAGTGTTTCCATGACTGCCTTTTACTGATGAATTCAGCACTGTTGTGCTAGGTTTATGATTCCTCATTCCTAAAAAGCCATCTGGAATAAAGGGAAGCCTCACAGAAAAGGCAAGCACTATAGTGTCAGTTTCCTAAGTACGTACTCTCAGCTTAAAATAACCATGTTCCAGCATCCCATGATGACAGAAGTGGATTTCTTTGCATTTTCCAGAGACAAAGCAGGTATCCGCAATACCCCCAACCCGGTACCAAATGTATCTTCCCCTAACTAGAATTTCTATTTCCTTATATTTCTGTTGTGCTTTAGTTTTACATGTACTTCAATACATTACAGTTTCATCACCAATTCAAAATATGACTCCTTTCAATGCACAAAAATCTGTAAAAGAACAAAAATTTTTGAAGACCTGAGTACAAATCCAAGTGTCAAATACAAGAGGGATTAATGAAATTACTGAAAAAGCAAGTGTTTTCAAGAATTTTGCCTGACATTCAAACAGCTATTCACAGTAAAGGCAATAAACATGTTTTTATCTTAAACCCTTACATAAGTTGTCAATAAAAATATTCAAATGCTTGAGACACAGCCTCACAGTGAGCTTCGTTTAATCTTTCAATTAGAAGCTCCCAAAGCAAATCACTCCTACTCTTAATAATTAAACTCCTCCATATGGCAAGTAGGCTGAGCAGGATCTAACAGTTAACTTGACAAAGTAATTTGTGGCATTATTTTTCACTCCAATCATTTCAATAAAAGTCCATCACTGCAACACATCTTTCCACTAAAAACAGTTTAAAAAAACAGACAAAATTTTGACAAAAAGCATGGAGTACCTTGTCTTCTAATCACAACACTGATGTTACTTAACTGAGCTTCCTGAAGAGGAAAATGCAATAACCCTAATGACAGCAGGGCAAGGGGAAGGGGTGCAACAGGAAAGGAGATTCAGAGTAATGTTGTCTCCAAAAAATTTGAAAGTGTTAAGTTTCACATTAGGTTTTTCTGCTACTCTGTATTAGAAATTGAACTAACTTCTGAAACTGTTTGTAAACTCGTTCAATAACAGCAGATTAGACTCTTAAACTCCTGACTGCAAAGTCTGGTATATGGAGCACTTATTTCTGAATACAGATGTAATACTTAGTAGCTGGTAATGCTGCAGTTTAACAACAAATATATATATATATATATATATATACATACCACCAAAAAATCCCACCTATTTACAGTCAGGCCCCATGAAAGCTGCCATGATTCTTTTAAAATCCACTAAACATTCTTCATTTTAAAAAAATGACACGTCAAACAACCCTAAAATAAATCATTACAACTTCACTATGTATACAACTGATCTTTGCATGAGGGAGTCAAACCTGGTTTTGTCAGTACTGAAAAGTGTCCATTTATTCTGCTACTTCAGTATCTTTTAATATATACAGATCAATTATATTCCTTCTTTCCCCCACATGGAAACTTGATGAGGCAAGCAAGGGTTTGATTTTTTCTTAAATCACCACTAGCTCATCTCTGCTTTCTCCACACCCACAAAAAATCTGTCTAATTCTGAACTTCAACTTCATTTTCTATACACGGGGGGGGGAGGGGGAGGAGGAAATCAGTGAGATTGGTTTATTTAAAGCAGAAATTCAGTCAAATAATGTCATTAGAAAAATCAAGTGTTAGGATAGGTTTAGATTAAAGTTTTTCTAATCTTTCCTAAATAAAAAGCCTCAAAACAAACTGCAGAACAGCAGACACTTAACTTTCTGATCACCTGTTAAGACATTCAAAACATCTTACGCTATCTTAGATAACTATTTAAGAACTTTGTAGCCAGAAAAACATTTACTCAAAGGAAAAGATACAATAGGAATTCTCCAGAGAATTGTATTTGACGGCAAATCTAATTTTCCTTTAATTTAACTGCATTAAAAGCAACTATTCCAAATCAGCAATGCTTGTTTTAAAAGGAAACTGCAAAAAGGGGTTTGAATATGTTAATCATGCCAAGGATTATTCTGACAAGACAAAAATATCAGTATAAACACTTCATTTAGACTGATAGGAAATTAATTATAAAATTACAACACTGTTCTGACTACATGAAAATCGAGAAGATGGATTCATGGCTTTTCCATCTCCTTCCCACACCCTCCCTGAGCAATGACACAGTTTGAAGGGAAGAGGAAGTTGGACAATTATTGTATACAATGGTCAAAGTAGACTGATTTAGAAAAGGAACTCCTGCCAACCCTAACAAAGCCGGATGAGAGGAAACTGGGAGATGCATCTTACACAAGGCCTCTAAAATTCTGTTTTTTCCTCCTTCCAACCTTACCTGTACTTCTATGATACTTCCTATACAAAGCTGCAAACATATATGAATATTCAGTGCAAAAAAAAGTTCCAGATGTCTCATTCTTATTCTCAGCAATAGTAAGGTCTTTTTCACTTTACTTATATTTATTAGTACAAAACCAAGAGGGGAAGTATTTAAAGTAGTTTAAATCTAAGTTTTCATGATTTGGTAGTGAAAACTACTTTATGCATCATAAAAAATGTATGATGTATTCTTTGCACATTAGAGCAATTATCAACAGCTAAAATTATAATAGCTCCAAGAAAAAAAAATTTACAGAGGTTCGAATATGACCTAAATTCCTAACTTCACTTGGAATAAACACACATCCTTAACTCAGACAAAATTAAAAAGGACAGTCAAGTATTTC
This sequence comes from Lepidothrix coronata, assembly GCF_001604755.1. Lineage (NCBI taxonomy): Eukaryota > Metazoa > Chordata > Aves > Passeriformes > Pipridae > Lepidothrix > Lepidothrix coronata. Next base: position 15,262,916 of record NW_016690180.1, read on the forward strand.
TGCCTTATATTCCATACGTGTTCAGAAGCTACAGCTATTTGAGAAATACGATTGTGAATTTTGAGTTCATTTGTCAGTAGAACATTCATTAAGCTGATGAAGTTACAGACGTGTATTCGTATATATTCAGTGACAATGCATAATATGCATCTAAGCACATATAACAAAATATATCTAAGTTTTTATACATTTTAGGTCTGACTGGTTCTTTACTGCTGTTCTATTCCCTCCCTTTTCTAACAGCAGGAAGCTGGAAAAGATGAAGTATATCGCTGATGGTATACTTTAATCTGCCTGAGAGCTTTTCAGTTCTTCAGAAAGAACAGCAGCGTAGCATTTAAGCCACTTTCTTAATTTGGCCTGGAAATCAGAGGACTGATACACAAGTGATCTCCAAATATGTTCATGTGATTTCCAAAGTAAACTTGCTAGTAATCATTTTCTAACTAAAACCTCATTTTCTTGCTTAGAATTTCATCCTTGTTAACACATTAATCTGGAAGCTGGATCTTCAGCCTCCTGGTGAAAGCCTATAGTCAATATTCAATGTACTAATTTCTATTCAGATATGGCTCAAGAGCTAAAAAGAGCACGATGCACTAAATTCCTTTTTGGAATACAGCAACCATGATAGTATGGTTTATGATTTAAAAATTTACAATTTTTTTTATTCATACTGAAAAGGTAGTTCACAACTTTTAAGACTGAAAAAGTGGAAGGGGAGAAGAACTGGAAAAGGATTTTATCATGTTATAAATTTTTGTAAAAAGCATAGTAAAAGGCATAAAAAGTTTTACAGATGTAGTTTTAGGATTTAAAAGCCATCTTACACTTTCAGACAAATAAACTGAAATTTGCTAAAATTAGGAGTGTAATAAAGTCAAATTAATTATTTTCATATAAAATGTTTTATATATATAACTTTAAAGTTTTAATCACGTCATTGTTTCCTCTGATATATTTGTTTTCACATGTGATTCATAATCATATCCTATATCCATGAATCAGGCATGTAAGCATGACATTGCTGGCATTACTGAATTGCTTCACTCTTCTACACCATCTGATCTAGTACGCATATTATTAACTGTTCCAACCAAGGAATCAAATTTAATCCTCTGTGAGCACCATCTGTAGATCATCAGTTCCCTCAAAGTTCCTGTAACAACATGTTGTCAGGATGTATTTATACTTTAAGAGATCATATCAGAATTATACAACTGAAACCTAAATTAAAAAGACGTAACATAGTACTAACAATAAAGGAAGATTGAAATAAAGCATCAGGACCTTTTTTTTGAAGACATAATCTGTTAGGATTCTAGCATTTGAGTATTAAATTGCCAGCCTATGTTTATACTTTCAGAAATACAGAGGCACTGAGTGCATAGATTCATTTTATTTAATCAGTAACAGCATAATGAAACACTTCCTTTTAGCACCATTCAATATATCAGTAATTGTAAGTATGTAAAAATATCAGTTTCTTTAAATAGTCCTATTAGCTTATGCAAAAATTTAGTGGTACAGATTGCTGGCTAGTTAAGGACTAACCTACTTCCAGAAGCTTACGTGAACTGCTCTGCTGTTAGCACTCCAACTCCAGATTGCATAACTGGCAGTTTTGCTCCTACTAATATGCTGCTAAATATTTTTCTCATGATGAATTTCACCAAGTGATAAAACAGGCTGACAAATCTACTTATGGTGTCTCAGTTCACCTTGGCTTATTTGATGCAAATGAGATTTAAAGAGCCTTTTAAAAAAACCAATCTTTTAAGGAAGCAAAAAAAATTTAAGAATTAGATACTCACACATCTCTGGAGATAACATCATTATGCTCAGGCTCAAACTTAGCACAAATAGTAAGATTCACAACTATCAGAATGTTAGAAAAAGCCATAGTTGCACATATCTCAGATACATCTTGGTTGATACCGTTCCAACAAATGTATTTCTGGGCCCATAAAAACAGTAGGAAATGCTGTAGTTTTCCAACACGTGTTTTGTAGCTGTTAAAGTGGTGAATAAAACAGAAGGCAATTCTTACAGAATGAGCACACACTCAGCACATACTCTGTGCATAAAGTCATGCACTGGAATCACTCAGAGTAGAAAAAGAGAAACTCAATTCAATTAAATAAGAACTCCAAAACCTAGAATAAGTCCTATCATGTTAGAGATTTAGCTCAGATGGATTGTTTTTAAAAAAAGTTCATACAAGTTCACACATGGCTCTTCCCATCAAAACGAGTTAGATACAATTTGGATACAAGTTTAAAGTATAGTATTCCCCCTCTACATAAACCTCAAATCCATGCATAGAGAAGGAAACAGTAAGGTCCCCAAAAACTCTGCATTTGCTTGAACAACACACATTGCCAAATACTACTTATACAGCTTCAAACAACATCAGTGCTCCCCAACAGCACAAGCATATTCAGGATGCAAGGAAAAGCCAAGGAATAATTTCACATATGTTTTAAGGCAGAATAGGCCAAAGACTAATGCTAAAAGGATTCCTAATTGCTCATGCCTCCATCATCCCACCATTCATTCCTGTCCCTGTATTATCTCCTTTCTTGTACCAATACAAGCACATTTGTGCAATCATGATGCAAGAAGGATCAGGAAACTGATTCTGTCTGAATGTTTTCTCTATGCGCCTGCACAAGCACTTGTGACAGCAACGGTGCAGGGGAGGAGGAGGAAATCCATGTAGAAGCAGAGAGAAATGCACTTTACAGCCAGTGCTGCTGCTAAACCCTGGTCCTGACGTGCCCCATGTTACAAGTGAATCTAACCAGCAACATGCTAGGTGACCAATAAACTGAAAAAATTGAATTAATGTAGTGGAACAACATCTACACTGCTTGAGTGAAAAACTCCACCTCATTTTTTAGATCTTGGGTTTTGCTACTAGGAGGCATAGGACAAGGCTGTCTCCGAGACAACTTGTTGCAACTAACTATCAAGTGTTTTTCCAAGTTTTTTTCAAGGATCTTGTGGCCTTATAAAACCTAAAACAGACTTGTGTAACGCTATAGGAGATGAAGTAATAGCAAACACAAATAAAACTCCACAACATTTGACAAAACAACTTCTACCACCACTGCCAGCAAAATCAGAATTTGTCCTTTCTCCAAGGCTCTCCCCGAGAGCCTGGAGAAAGCTCCAGGCAAAGCCAGCTTTGGTGGCAGTCAGTCCCACATCGTAAACAGTAGGTCTTGAGAGACACCACATCTCTACAAACACACACCAGCAAGCTCAAGGTGCCTGCTAAGTGCATGTCTGCCCCAAATACTGCTGTAATTTATGTTGTGCCTTCATTCAAGATTCATTTTCCAAAACCTTGGCGCCAGAGCATGCATTAAGAATTAAATACACAGGACTATAAAAAAAGCAGCATAGCAGAATCCATCCCAAGGCTGACAAACTATGACACTTGGCTACACAAAGCCAAATGAGTTTGTGTTTCAGGATTTTTTTTGCTTTCTTCGGAGCCTTTTTTAAATTTTTATTACAGGCAGCACGAGATGACAGCTTTCTCAAGACAAGAAACAGCCAGAAATATACTTAGGGAAAGCTTAAAGGGAAGAACAAGAAAGTATAAAGATCTTTTATAATTTAAGACTGTGATAACTGAGGTTACAACCAACTGCAAAAGAATATCGGTATAAGATATCTTTAAAGGTAGCCACTAAGTGATATATAATCTACTCTTAAGTCTTATGTCTTATGCTCCTGACATATACTGGGAAAAGTCAAGATGAAATGAAGGGTAGTATGCTTTTTCCAGATGATGACTACTTTTACTTCCTAGAGTCATTACAAATACTTTATGACATATATGCATATAATTTATTTAAACGTAAAATTTCAGTCTATATTTTAGAATCTAACATAAGAGTTTAAACACTAATATTGATTTGTATCTATCATATTTGAAAATAATAAAGCATGAAAATTTATATCCTAATTTTTTTTTTAAACTCTGCTGGACGCATAGTGTGAACAGAGCTGAGTTGTGTGTCTCATGCACAGCATTACCAGTGCTTCTGTTGCTATTTGCTCTCCGTAACAGACAGCAGTAGGAAAACAGGCACAGAGTCAAACTGCAAGAGACAAGTGTTTCCACTACATTATCTCCTTTTAATATATCAAATATCAACACATATAGGCAGTCCGTCATTTTCAATATCAAAATCCAAGTGACCTCATAAAGTAAAAAAAGCCATTTGCCCATCATTAAACATAAACAAAACCAAACCAGAACCATGAAAGATTAATTCTACTTCAATACGTTCAATTAGATTCCATTTTCAAAAACCCAGGAAGTTAATTTCACACACCACTTTCTGCTTCCCACTGAAACACATTACAAATAGACCAGACAGAAAAAAACACCTTTACTAAACCAGTAGGGTTTAGTGTTGGGGTTTCTGTCTAGTTTTGTTAGGTGTCCTGTTGCTGGTTTATGGCTTTCATAGACAATGAAGTGTATCTGAAGTTCTTCATTCCCATCTCAGAGAGGCATGTTTTGTAATACTATTCTGCTTTGTAATTTCACTTTGGTTTAATCAAATACAAGGACATATATACTCCAGGTTTTATCTCCAGGGCCTACTCTCATGCCCTAAATGCAATACCTGACAAAGCTGACATCCAAAAATCAAGTATTCAATGTCAGTCATATTTATCAACCAGCACAAGTGTTTTAATATTTTCTATACTAACACAGTGATTTGTTATAAAACGTTACTTTAAATCTTTTTTTGTCTGTAACAATTTTAAAGCAATTTTTATACCAAGTCATCAGCTGGGGGCAGGGGGACAGTGTTTTTCTATTCTGTATTTCTGACGAATACCAAGCACCATAGACCTACAGTGAATACCAGAAAATGGGTAGCATATTTATGCCTTACTCTCCAAACCAAAATGCTACGTTCTCTATTTGTTCTATTAAAACACAAAGGAAACAGTTTCCCTCTTTCATTAAATTTCATTACTTTACTAATATTTAAATTAACATCTATAAGGTATCACTTGTAAAAGTTTCCAGCTACCATGAAAAGAGAGAAACATAAAAAAACCCTCTTCTAACATTTAAAACATTTGCTGAAGTTCTCTTCATGCAAGTGAAGTTTTACTACCTGTGCTAAAACAAAGCCAGGTAACGCTGCCTCTAAAATATTTTTAAACTTACTCAGTTAACATTATCAAAACAAAAAGAATTAAAATTTTTCAAACTAGGAGGATATGTTCAGGGAAAATTTCCCTCCTACTCAGAAATTCTCTCTGGAAAAACATGCTGGAGACAGATCAAAGAACAGCAATATGTGTATATGCGACAAAGATGGGGCTGTGACAAGAAGAGAACAGAACCCAACTTTGAAAACCATGATTTTCATAGTTTACTTCAAAGTGGTAGTGTCACAAATCGAAAGCTTAGTATGCTCACCATATTGTAAGCAGACAACAATCTCACAGAATTATTTTCTCACTCCCTTTACCTATGGTAACATTACACACAGCCTATGACATGACATGACATACCAGACAGACAATGCTACTGACCCACTTCCCTACTAGCTTAGCAATTATCAGTTAAATTCTCAGTTTGTCCTTCCTTTCTAGTTTAAAATTTAAATTTTGTATTCTTTAGATATTTAAAGGAGGAAGTGTCATAGCATTAAAGGAAAAGTCTTCCATCCAGGCATATCAGAAACTCAATCTGAAACCTTTCTTCTAAACAAGTCTACAGATTTACTTCTCTCAGCTTTCAGGACCTGGTCAGATGACATCATCTCACATTGGTGACATTCTTGCTCAAAGCACAAGTTTGACATTCAGTGGTCCCTCTTCAATCAGCATCTCCATCACCTCTTCTGAAAGGCCGATTCTACAGTAACAACTGTGGGTCATCCTCACTTCTGCTCTCTTCCCCCCATACTGGGGGCTCCAATTCACAAATACAAATAAACAAGTAATTGCAGCAGCCAACCTTATTTACAAAATCTTAATTGTATCCTCACCCTATGTTCCTAGGATGCTCCTAGGAAGCACTCTTTATTGAAGAAGTTGCTTACCTAGCATATTTACATCCCAAAGTATGAAGTAAATACCTAATACAAACAGAAGAAAGAACAAGCTAACTCTGAAGAAGCCCTTGGAAAATCCTGCTTAAATCTCAAATCTGTGCACAGGTTCTACTTCTTTTCAACATGTATATGTACTCCTCATGTCAATAGTAAGTATTCATGCATACAAATCAACTTCTCCTAAGCAATGCCTTGTAAAATCTGTATGCTTTTACCATCACATCAGCTATAACCAGTACATTGTATATAAGGAAGAGAGATGAGTTTCAGCTGAACTTAAGGCATGCTAAGGAGAACAGGGTGTCAAGAATTGTTATGCCCATAGAAGCCCAGAGCTTGAAAATCTACCTCAACAAGAACAGGCACATTCATTTCAAGAATAAGGGGTTTTTTTAAAGCTACACTATGTTGTATAAAATTGCTTTGCATCTTGTAGTTCCATAAGAAATACTTTTTACACAAAGAGACATTTTATACACACAATCTTATAAAGGCAAAAAAGCTAGAAATCTACTTTACATGGCCATGTCTAGCCACAAAGGAATGACAACCCACACTTTTAAGTGAGATCAATTGCAAAAGTCTACATTTGTGCCATGGTTAGAGCAAAGAAACATCGACACGGTTAGTTTTCTAAAGCTCCGGTAAGATTCCATGTTGTTTTGGTAAGAAACCCCACCTTTCCTTTCAGTGATTTAAAAATTGAGACATCTGAGATTCTCTAGGGACTAATACATTAAAAAAGTTTTAACGGTCGTATACCATTTACAAAGTTTAAAGGTAAATATTTTGAGAACGATTAGCAATTTTCATATGCAGAAGAAGGGACAGGGTTGTTTCAAAATGCTTTTACTGTTTTTATAACCTGCAAAAGTAATTAATGAAAAGTGTTACATAAGTTACTGCACTACAACTGCAATCTTGATCAAAAATAAGATTCAAGATGCTGTTAGCTAAGTTGCTGTTAAGAGCAGGGGGAAGGGAAAGAGAAGGGTGTGGATAAGATAGTAAATCATCAGTTTTACTGATTGACTTAGAGCAGTGTAAAAACAACACCTCACAAAAAACATTTAATATATTTACAAAAAATAATTATTTGCCATTTTAGGTAACAGACTTTAGCCATATTTTGACTGGAAAGCTGTAGAAATTATTGCATATATCATTGCACTAAGAAAGAGAAACAATCAAAATCAGATAAACTGAAGTGGAATTAAGGAGATATGCAGAATTAATGCAACCAACACCCTGAAAAGGTATCCAAATCTAATCAAATAGATCAGTTCTTAAGATGAAACAAGTTCTACCTCAACATGAAAAATACTGAGTTCAGTAGTGTGTAACTACCCACAGCATCATCTTAGGGAAGGTGCAAACTCTGAAACACATTCAGGGCTAAAACAGAACACCAACAAGAATTCATTCCAACCTTTTCTGAACAGCATCAGCTGTTCCATGTAACTGCACACTGAACTTGGGCATTACTTAAGAGTAGGCTTTAATGCAATCAATTAAAACCTTTTCTCTAACACTTGCCAGGAGTAGCTTACCTAGTAAGCAGAGTAAAGCTATTAACATTTTTAAGTACCAATATTTAATCAGTCTCAAGTAGCAAACTAACAGAGAAATCAGTGCAGCAAACATTGCTTAAGTTTACTAAATGTAATGGTGTAAACAACTGCAAGTTTCATTGAGCTTTTAAATCTAAAGGTTTGGAGAATGCAGAAGTCAGTAGGTAATGTAAATTACTCGTAGTAAAATTTAATCTCAGTACTAAGGGTTTCTTTGTTCGGTTGTTGTTGGGGTTTTTTTTCCCCCCAAGAAGCGTAATTATTTCAACAGAAGTTTTAACAAACAAACAAACTTAAACACTTGGGTTCTTTAAATTCCCTTGTTTCATACAAAATCACATGGTTATTGATTTACTGATCCCTTACAAAGGATTATCTGTTGTAGTAAAACCTGATTATTAGAATTCCTTTACCTTGGCAATTACAATAAATATTATACCACAAACTTAAAGCCATAGACAGGACTGCAAGACTCCTAGACGGCAGCAAAAATTAAGTATATACTATTCCAAGTACAGAATACCAAAAACTTACAGAAACTGTCAAACAAGTAAAAAAAAAAAAAAAAACCTAACTTTAACAACAGGAAAGTTGAGAGCCAAGTACAATTTTTCAAATTACAACAAAATTCTGCAAATACCTACAGAGATAATAAAAAAAATCTACGTTACTAAAAATACAATCCTATGTTGCTACCAAAGCACAGCTTTGAAAAAAATCATTCCTTTTGCCGTCATTTACAGTACTTTTCCAGAATAGGCCAAACAAATACAGGAAATTCCATACATGCAGACCAGTGAGGTGACAAATTAAATACCCAGCTCCATGGATAAATCTAGAACATGGATTTTTACATCCTTTTATTTTAAAAGCAAGTATTCCATTTATTCTAAAAACAAGTAACAAGTAATTCCTGCCCACACTCCATCATATGCAACATCATATATTCACTTAAAAAAAAACCTCCTTAAATGAACACAAGAACACGCTTTTCTTATCTGAAAGGGCTTTCTACCTGCGGGCCTATTTGAAACGACTCCAAAAAAGAGACAGCACGAGGGTGAGGGCTGTCATAAAAAGAAATAAGCTTTTATATGCTTAAACACCCACCTGCACTTTTCAAATTAGATCAGCATTTGTCAGAATAATATAATTCTATGTATGCACAAAAAACCCCAGTATACTCATCAGGACAAATAAGAGTGTAGACAATTGCTAAATAAAAGATATCTGAAATAACAGAACACAAGCAACTGCATAAAATTAAAATAAAGACAAGCAGGATTTTAGCTCCAGTTTTTCACAGGGACATCTTGATGCAAATGAGGTCTGAAGACTTATGTTTCCTCTAAATATTTTATTTTTATTTCTGTAGGTATTGCTACACAATAAACAACATCAGTACATGCCAAGTTCATATAACAATAACTGAGCACAGGCCTGTTGACCTACATATGAACAACACCTGCAGTAGCCCAGTAAAACACAGAAGCAAGAATGGTTTTCCACCTTGTCAAAATTAGGCCAAATGGCAACTTAAAAAGAACAAACCTGGACAACAGTTTCATTTTACATTTTTCCTCCAAAAAATGTCAGTTAGAATCTGTTCAGACATCCCCATGATCTTGATCCAAACCTAGAAATGCCACCCCAGCTCTGCCTGCACACTCTACATTAGTTTAATCTGTCTCTGCAGTGTAGAGTTACCCACCCACATGAAGATGTGGCTGATAGAAGCCACACCTCAGAGAGGCTTCAAGCAAAAACAAGGAAATCAGGCCAAACATACAGCTATGTCTGCTGCATCATGTCTTCCTGTCACCTCTGAGATTGCAAACTAACTCAAAATCCTCTCTCTTCTCATTAGCATCTTTCCTGTCCGGCCAAAGCCCCACTGCCAAGACACTCCCAGGTCCCTGGCACAAGCTCGAGACAGGAGAATAAACTGCAGCACAAGCCCAGTCCAAGCTGAAGCTGCAGCCTCTGGTGCGTCAGTAACTAATCAGGAAGATAACAGAAAGATGATTTCCTAAGTCAGTCTTGAGATTTTCTGTATGGGTGTAAATATTTAACTCGGTTTGCACACGCCTCAGGCAGGACTTACAAAGTGAACATAATCACTTTTAGCACATTGCTGAGCAGTACAACTAGAACCACCAGCCTGTGGTTTTGCACAATGTTCAATTCACAGGTAGGAAAATACTTTCTCTTCTGTTAGGGGACAAGAGAGACAAGAAATGTGTTGAAACTAAAGGAAATAATATCCCCATAATTACATACTCAATTGGATATACTGTAACTCACTAGAATCTAAGCAACCTTACCAAAGAAGGTTTGTGAAAAATGTGCATAATATGTAAATAAAATGTTGCTTCTTAATAGGAGTTAGTAAAAAAAAAAAAATCATACCATTCCTCATTTGGTATGTAAAATGTTTTATTAGCAGAAATCAAGAAAATTTTGCCTTGTTTCAGTTTGAATCCACAGGAATTCTTGGACACAAAGAGCCACAGATTCCTGATACGATGTCCTCCATTTGTTTGCTATTTAACACATTTACCAAATATGGGAAAATTACCTCTCCCCTTAATGCCTTTTTTTACTCAGCCTACCAGAGTGCCTTGAGTTTTTCTCTTCGCTCATCAATACACTAAATATTGCATAAATATATTCTAGGAGAAAAACAGCTACATTCAATTCTGCCTGAAAAGCTTCAACTTTGTTTCTTGAAGGTGAGATAGTATTTTACCTGAAGACAAATTCAACAGCCAGCAAATCATACAAAATCCTTGTCATAAGCTGTTGTACTCCACAGAAGAGAGAGTACAACACGTAAAACAAAACAAAAGACAATTTTCAGAGACAAGATATAAATGCAGAAGAAAAATATTGAACACAACATATGGAGTAGATCTTTTGTACTCAGAGGCTTAGAACCATGCAGTTTATACCTGAAACAAACACTGAGACTTCCTTTTTTCCTGTCAGTGCTGGAAAGCTACAAGTTCAATTGCAGAAATGACACCGAGCATAACGATCTTCTTCCTTCCTACTGAGTTTTGCTGTTGACAAAGGAAAGTATGTTAACAGAAAATGCCATCTACGACAATTTGCAGAGAAATCCAAGCCTGAGCTGCAGAGAGGGAGATGTGGAGGGGAAGGGACAGAACAGCTGACCACTGCTGATCTCCATACTAAGTCACCCAAGGTAATTAAACATATTGGAATGTTTTAGAGAATTTCTTACCAGAAAGACTGCTAATTGGTGTTAACTACATTAAGTTATTTGCTTAATAAGCAGCTATTAAAAGTTGCTAAACAGAGAAAAGCAGAGGTAATTACACCTTCCTTGCTTGAGTACTGTGTGCTGTTCTGCTCATCTCTAAACAGAATGAGCATAATTCCAAAGGAAGAAAGGGGAGATCTTCATATGCAAAAAGATTACGATAGAAAACAAAGTAAAGGAAAGTAAACCAAATAGTGAGGTTTTTTCAAATTGATAGTATTTTGAAAAGCTACTAATTTAAAAAAAAAAAGAGAGAGAGAGACAAACTGCCTCTACGTGTTGTAATACACCATTATGACAATAAGTTCAATTGATCATCATGTCCAAGACATCAAACTTTTTTCCAAGTGAGATCTACATGCTGGAACATAAACATGGCATGTTTATTTTAGATAAGATAAAAATCAAGCAGCCTGGAACAAGTCTTCACACTTCAGGACACAAGGCAACTAGTGAATGTTTTTTGTTAGGAAGAGTTATACTAAATTGCTGTGCTGCAACTATGTGCTAGACTTCCTGCAGTGTCCTTTCTCAAGCTCCAGGGAGAGGTTATTTCAAGATATTAGATAAACTATTTATTTTTCTGAATTTGTAAGGTAATTATTAGGTTCTTAAACAAGGTTTTAACCAGTTACTTCTGGACCAGCAAGGGGGGAGAAGCACACCATAATATGCCTAAAAGCCTACTTGTGAATAGCATCAATTATTGTCTGAAAGAGCAGTCTTTGGAAAAAAAAATACAATTCCCTAAGGAGTCTCCATGGATTTCTACATTACACCATCATGGATAATACACATGGCTTTTAGCTTAAAGAAGCAGACACCAATGTTTTAGTTAAAGTTGATCCCACAGGAATTGAATCCTGTCTCCTATCAGGAAGTGAAGTTTTACCAATATGGTTCTGAATAACAGATAGTGATAGATGTTCTGTAGAAATGCAAGTAAGTTGGCTCTTTTATGAAAGCAGTAAAAATATTGCCCAAGACCACTTTGTTCTGAACACAATATTTTGATAGTCTGCGAAGATCTACAATCACATCCAAAATTTGCCTCCATTAATACTTTTTAAAAAACGAGGTAACAGAAGAATGTGATACATGCATCGTCCTTGTCTGTTATCCAAGTCTTTGGAAGTAAACAAATAGTCATAAGTAAAGCTAAATTATGTACAGAAAAGTGAAAAAAGCATTCAGGGTTTTTTGCAGTGTATTTTCAGTACTAGTAATTTTTGGACAATCCGTTCTCATGCATACACTAACATAAATTCTGCTAAATGAAGGGTTTTTTTAAAAAGTAAACCTACCCTAAAAACAAAGGTGCTTTGTCAATGAATTAGCTAAGAACTTTCAGTCACGTAACAAAAGTATGCAAGACTATGCCATGAGTGGAATAAAGAATACAAAATGTAACCTGCCAGGCGCCCTCAGAGTGGAAAGTTTCAGAATCACCACATTTCTCATATAAAAATAAACTATGTAATTAAAAATGTTTCTTAATTTAGCACTTCTGTTTTGCTTTATAATTGTTTCTTATGCAGTTATAAACTTCATACAGCTAAAAAATTATTATTTAATTACATGAACAAACACACCAAAAGAATGACAGACAAGGAATAATCCTGAGCAACATTTCACAGCTTCCTGACTTGTTTACTGCTGGGAACTGCATATGCAACCCTTTAAACCCTGCACAAATCAAATCTGTCACCACTGCACTTCTCTAGGATAGCATGTTGTTAATGCCAAGAGGGTTTTTTTCTAAACACATGCAGCCTTTTTACAATGGATTGTGCATCATGGACAATCTTTGCTACCCTCCCTTTACAGAGCTTTTCCCAACCCATCCCTTATTCCTCTGGCAACTTTTACTTAGTTTCTCTATGCATGCTCAGTCAGTATCCATCTTCTGTTCAACATTCATAAGGCCAGACTGGCAAACTCTCCTTAGTTACTCTTTTCTTTCTACAATCTGGTAGGGCAACAGTGACAGCTGCTTGAGACATCACATATTAGTCCAAGCAGGTGCATGGACAGAATGGAAGACTTAACTTTGACATACTTTTTGCTGAAAGTTGACTATGCTACTTTTAATTACAGAATATTTAATATTCATGCAATATACAGCATTACTATACCTAAGTAAGGTCCCAGTTCAGAGGAGATATTAACACAGTCACATAACATATAAAGGTCCTTTTGCATATATTGTGTTAAACTGAACACAAAAATCATTTCCAACATTAAGTGTTGGGTCAATCATCAAACTCCAACTGCAATGATACAGGCATTCACTAATTGGGCAGAAATCACAAAAAGTCAAAATAAGTTCAGATAGTAATGAGGCCTTAACTAATCTAAATTGCTTTGCATCATATTTATTAAGAACAAGCTCCAGATTTCTCAAGTACTCACTCTCATATCATAAACAACATAAAAGCAAAAGCTGCATAGAAATTTACTCCTGAAATATTTTTTGAACACCTCGCTTAGCAAGTTTCATTGGACATTCAACTGAAGAAGTAAATAACAGGTGTGACCAAAAGGAAAGGTCATGTTGGACAGGCATCCAAAGACAGAGTTTTGCCCAAGGAAAAAAAAAAGACATTAAGTTAAAAAATTACATGACAGAATAAGTCATTCTATACTAGAAAAAACAGTATTTCTAAATATATTATTTAGTTATTAAAATATTTGCATATAAAGAGTTACCCTGCAGATTTCTAGAAGTCTTAATTACATGAAACACATTCAGCTGTGCTCAAAATTACAATACTGAACTTAAGCATAAGTGTTCACTTATTACAACTTGAATTAATCAGAGATAACAGATAAGACTTCTCTGCAGATTCCAGTGTTAGTCCAAAAAAAATGAACAGACACTCAGGAGAATCCTATAAAATATTCCCAACAACTTTTAAAAGATCCTCAAAGGCAGAACAACTGTAGCCTCCTAACAAGCTTCAGATTATAATATAATGTTATATTATAACATTCCTGAAGATTCTGGGTTTTCTCTGTCTCTCTGATATCTTTCAAAGACAAGCCTATGCCATCAGAAGAAAAGTCATTGCCCACAACTCTCATCCTTCCAACTGCAAAACACGTTTGAACAGGAATGAACCACTAAGAGCAACTCCAGGGCTACGGTAGCTTCAAAAGCAGAGTAGGCAGCACAGCATTCTGCTTGTGACTAAACCAATCACAGTTGCATGATACTGAACAATTGTGGGCGAGGATATCACTACTTCTAATTTAGTACAACATTCTGCTACAAAGTACAAAGTGTTACTTGAATTTCCCTGATGCAATTAATGCAGAGGTGGAATTGTTCTTTCCTTTTTCCATAGCTGTGCTTCTATAGCTTTTAAAAAACTGAAGTGCAGTTTCTGGTAGAAAATAATTACTTCTGTTACAGATCTAAAATATTTCTGTTAAGAGTTTTCAGAACTACATTAGCTGATGGCTACTCTTTAGTTCTGATATTCCTTATGAACATAGGCAGCACCAGCTGTGCATCTTACACCCACAAAAAAATAAATTTAGCAAAGCAGGGAAATTCTTTCTGGAACCTACACAGCATTTTCAGTTATGTAGTACTGCACCCAGCATCTTACAAGACCCACACAACTCCTGCAGCAAAAGTTTAGCAGTAGAGAAATGCTGTATTTAGCTTTTCAATATTCCTTTTCCATTCTTAAATTGGAGCAAAAAATAAGGGGTAAATCAAATGAGTTGAGAAAGCCTGTTAAAGAGGGTTGGGGTACACAATCAGAACATACAAAACACGCACAGGATTTGTTGGGGTGAAGTAGGCAAGGTAAATGCAACAGATAAAACATTTTTTAAAAATTTTACCAAATATATTATGAAACATTACGTACTAAAAATTTTCCTTATGCTGCAATCCAAACATTCAGATGAAGCCAGTAAAATGATTCAAAAGGTGAAGAGAATGCAAACATAGAGCATCTTCTCTAGTAATAATAATGGCCAGTCTTCGCGAGCGAAGATTTGGGAAAGGTCATCCCTTCGAGCCTGTGCAGTGGATTTTTTAGGTGAGACACAGCGTGCGCTGAACTGAGCCCACCCTTTAATCCTGAGGTTCATCTGC
>NW_016690180.1:15277994-15369922 GCF_001604755.1 Lepidothrix coronata
TAAACAGGGAAATACCGCTCAAAGAGGAACAAAAATCTCAGTGTTTTTTTCTCCTGCAGGCCGTGGATTATTATTTTCTTTTTTTTTTTTCCCTCCCCACATCCAACCCACTCGGTTCCTTGTCCTTCCGGGAGCACTAAATTCATCATGTGAATGCAAAGCGGGGCTTGTGCGGGGAAGGGATCTTCTCTAGTAAATAAGTCATATACTAAGAAGTCTCAAACCTTCTGAAAGTGATAAATTATTTCTAACAAGGCTATCAAAGATGGGGAGAAGGAGTTAACACCACCTCCCTTTCCCTGAGTAACATATTAATTATAGCTTCCTAGGTAGTATTACTGATTGGCTGAAACCTTATCCTGCAGCATTTGAAAGCTAAATCACATAGAAAACAAAGCTTAAGTGCACTTAGAAAGCACTGCAAACATAAATATCAAATTAATATCCAGTCTGAGCAGTAATTATTCATTCTGTAGCATTAAAAAAACTTAAAGACATGAAAGAAATATGACAAAAATACCTGACTAAAAAGAGTTTAAGTTTACATATAAACCTAAACAGATTAGAGGCTCCTTAAACAGAATAAGGCACTGCTTCTAGAACAGTTCTCTATATATAAAGCCAGAAGAGCAATATTTTTGCACTGTATCTGAACTAAGTGTCCTCTTCACACTCAACAGAAATCTAACAGTGAGCAGACTTAGTGACAAGATCCATATGTCGAAACAGGGCTTTCTACCTCATGGCAAAACAAGTTTGCTCTGTTAGAGAAGGAGCCCAGATGGTGACACCTCAAGAGATGTGAAATGAATCCCATCCTTAAAGCTTCTGATCAAGTAACACCATGGGTATGTGCTTCAACACCTCTGGGCCCTACAAACTCGACAATGTTAAACACCAAATTAAAGTAATATGAATAGGTGAAGCAGAAACTGTGCATAATAATGGCTACCCAAGTATGTTTTTCTGACCACATCTTGAAGTTTGCATGGTCTGAATCACCATCTCCCAAATGATGCTGGCTTTCTCAAAGTCTCATTCATTCATGGCTGGGCTTCGCTAACGAACATTTGGGAAGGGCTCTACCTCCGTTTGTTACCAGCGCGCTGGTGGCTAAAAAGGCCAATACAAGATAGACATATCCAATTGCAAAAGGCACAGCAGAAAGACTCCTTAGGTGGTATATCCTGCAAGACACGATTCTTTCTGCATTAGTATAACAACAATAACCTTGGCATGAGCAACAGCCATTCAGAAAAGCCAAGGAGAAGGAAGCAGGCTCGCTGCTGGATATATCCAGTGTGGGCAGTAGCAGCTGCTGCTGGGCTGGCTGCTTTCCTCCACTCTGGGCCCTGTACCTCACCAGTAACCACCACAAATGCTTCACCCAGCACTGAGGCCAACAGCAAAACTTCCTGCCTGCTCTGCCAAATGCAAACTATTATTTCCCTATTTCCTCTGAAAGGAACAATTGCACAAGAGCTGCAGGAGGCATGAAAGCCATCCTTTGGATGATGACACCTCAAGAAAAATAAAATATAATTTCTCATAGAAGTATTTAACCAATATTCAGATATATAGGTATACCTATTGTCTTTAAAATCTTTCAGGTTAAGAATTAAATAATTGAAGTTATTTTCATTACAATTAAACTTCATATCCATTTTAATTGCTGAACAAAAAATTACAATCAGTAAAATCAAGGGATTTCTCCTATTTAACAAACCAACTAACTCAAACTTGTACTTTGAAGTATTCTCTATTTAACAACAGTTCAAGATAGGCCAAAGAGGTAGCAAGTTTCAAAATATTTATAAGCGAGAAATCCAAGACCATCAGGTGAGGGTATTTCATAAAACACGTGAACATGTCAGAGCCAATGGCTCAGGATTCATGCAAATACTACAGGCTACTTACAGCTCTTGGACAAGATGCACAGGACAAGTACAGCACTTACCTTGCCCTAGCACTTCCAACTGCAATACTTTGAGAACTTCATTATTGGTGTTGGCGGTTCTACTTGACACCAGTATGAACGTCATAATTCACCCTTTACAACATCTCTAACTTACTTCACACACCAACACTAAGAAAATACTCAGGAACTATGCTCTCCACTAGGTGTCCAACAACCCTAGAGTTAAGTAAAATACTTTAAGAAATGCCTTATATGCTTTAGCTCCACACAATACAGAAAGCTCCGTAGTCAAGTTCTGATGTTAAATTCACTACCTAGCCAACCAAAAGGAGGTCTTTGAAATATTCAAGCAGTTGTACAAACGGCAGCCTCTGTGCTGATCCCAGGACATAAGCTGTTGTTTTCATCCATGTGCAGAAAGCGATGAAGAATTTTATAGATTGCAGTCTTCTTCAAAATTCTGAATGCAAAACTTGCCAAGGAAAATATAATTATAGCTCTGTCTTTATCATGAAGTACATGCTCCTTTCCAGCTGCTAACCAGTCTCTTACTACACTCCCAATAAACTAAACATACTAGAATTAAGCTTGTACTTTACGATCATTAAAAATACAGCACGGACATGAAAAAGCAAACTCAATTTTCTCTCCTTGGAACACCATACTTTTCTTAATTTTCATATGCAAAATGTCCTTGTTACCAGCAGATTGTTTCACTTCCACTTTCGTTTTAATCGTGTGCAAAAAAAATTTGAAAAAGGCAAACTAAACTAGACATCCATGAAACGTTTCTGCAGTCGGTTTTCAGAGCAGAACCCAAGGCAAGACCAGACAGTTTCACTTCAAGTATTGACAATCATACAAGAAGCAGTGAAACAATTACTTTTGTTCCACGAAGCCTTCTAAACCTTTTTTTTTTTTTGGGGGGGGTGGGGATGGTGGTGGGAATAAAAGATACAAGAGGCCACAAAGTCTGAACAGTTAGTGATTTTCCCTCAACACCCTGCAAATAAGAGTGGCCTGGTAGGAACTACAGAGTGAATGCCCATTTTCCAAAGCAAATTGGATGAATGATCTTCAAAAATGGGTTGATCAACCTCTAAAATTGCCACATTACTATCTAAAACACTACAGCTGCCTAAAATCTTCACCCACAGTCAGATCGGAAGGTGAAAGACCAGAGACTGGTTCTCCCATCACAGATAGCAAGGCACGATATCTAGTCTTTAACTGAGTATTCTGAAAATTACAGTATTATTACAGTATTCTGAAAATTCAGTATATTCGGTTGGTATGATTAGTCCTCTGCTTAAAGCCTTCTCAAACACTTCACAGATCCCAAAAATACAGTATCAAAACAACAAATTACTAGAATTAAAGCAACATTTTTTAAAACATTTGTACTAAAGCATCAAAAAAATTCAATTCAAAGGAATAATCAACTATTATATTTATATTTAAAGAATAAAAGCAATAATTTGGGTAACAAGACAATGGTTGTCTTGTTCTTTGGATTCTGTAAGAATGTTAATCTGCTTCTGACAACCCTTTGGGCACAGAAAACTAACTGTGATAAAAAAATCAAAACCAAAAAAGTCATTGTAATTTTGCTAACTCCTGGCAGGAAAGAAATTTCAGTCTTAGGAGACTGAAAACCAATACAAATCAACAGAAGAAACACAGTTCAATAAAATCAATTTAAAAAGTGAGCCAGTGCCAGCAAAAGTTTTGCCAGTCCTCAAATTGAAAACACCCACCTAGTTACACCTCCCAAAAACTAACCACATAAATTATGATGCAGCTTACTACAACATTATGACATTCTCCTTTAAGCATTTTATCCTTATGCTTTCCACTTTAGCAGTTAATTTAAACATTTGCACAAAAACAAAACTGAAGTGCTAATGGAAAGAGCAACTATTTTGTCAAAGTGTCTTGTCTCAAACAACACAACCATACCTTACAGTTTCACAGAGGACTAGCACAACTATGTGAATTGGCCACACTGACTCAAAGGTGTCCATCTAATTCAGCCTTGCAGAGGACCAGTTAGCAGCAAACGGGCAGGACAAAGGGTGATGGAAGTACAAACCTTCCCCAAAACAACACCTTTTTATTTTGCAAAACAGTCTGCTGTAATGAGTTTTCTAGCTCAATTCTACTTGTTCATGCAGGCATGTTCTGCCCCTTTGCCCTGGAAACTGGGAAGTGGGGTGGGGATATATCTATTTTTAAACATTCTCCTGATTTTCAGTTAATGCCTCCAGGCCTCACAGTATGAAAATAAGTACCAGTCTTCCTATAGTTGCCTCCCTTACAATACTCAAGATTTCAAAGAGGTCTACCACATCCTCGCTATCACCTCCTAAGACCCAAAACCCATCTGGCTGCCACAGTGCTTTTCCATCCCCCCCTCCACCTCTCCTTGGCCTTCCTTGCTGACAGTCCACTGTTCAACCTTTGTTTAGCCAACTTCAGCATATTATTCCAGAAAAAAAGGAACCCAACAGCTAAACTGAAATAGCTCAGCATGAGAAAGAGGACAGGCTGAAGGCCTAAACCACAGCCGCCAACACATAATGTCTTAAGCTTTTGAAGAACTACAGCCACAAGGCAGGTCTTTTAACACCAACAAGTCCTACTTTCCTTTCTTAACAAAAACATACATATAAAAGCACTGACTGGTAAACTTTATTCAAGCATTTTCTAGTTTTACATATCCTTTCAAGTGACAATTATTAGTATTTTATTTCCCTGTCTTCATAATTTGTAGTATTTCTTCCTGAGCAATAACTAGGCTTTTTCCAAAGAACAATCCACTATTACTCCCAAAAAATCTCAAGTATAACAGCTAATCAGAGATCTAATTAATCAGTTAAATCCAGTCCAAGTATACACTTAATGGTTTGAAAGTACTGATTAAAGTAAGCTCCTTCCTCTCTTCTCTCCCTGCACCACTTTTTTGCACTTCAATACTACCATCTCATCACCCTGTCACAGTCACACATACTGTGAAATACCAGAGACCTCTGCAAGCAATAGCAGTTTATCTTGAGTCCCACTTCATCATCCTGCTACACACCAAACTTTCACTTCCTTCTAATGCTCCATCTGTAACCTTCTAATTCTGTGAAGATGCATCCTTTTGCTTTCCATTAAGATAACACTGTACCTGGGACTGCTCATCACTCTTTCATAAGGAAATTGCGATTTCCGTGAAGCTGCTCACAGGCCAGGTTGCACACAGAGCTTCCATTTGGTTGGAATAAGGAAGTCTTACCACTCGTCAACATCAAGAGAAATTAGAGCCTTGACTACTGTTCATAGGATACTATAAACAGACATGAGACAACATAAAACAAGCTTCCCAGTGCTTCAGAGACAACAGAAACATCACAGATGCATAGTTTCTCAGGATGTTTACTTCATAGAGGAAACAAACCAGTTTTACTTGCATTCTTTTATAATAGTGCTTAAAAGTAGTCAATTGGATGCATTTAGAGTTCAGATAGGTGGAATTTTTTTCTTTCAAACATCTATAGTTGAATCAGAATGGGACATGTTATTATTCTGTATTAATAAAATCATATTTCATCAGATTTACTTTACAGAAGAAAACAGTTATGCCAGACATGCAATTTTAGCTTTGAGAGTGACCTCTATTACAATAAATCAACTGGCAAAACCCAAATTAATTCCTGAAACACAGGTTTCATTCCAGAGCATGGATTTTTATATAAGCTTACTACCTACTACCATCTAACATCAGTTACTATCATCTAGAATAACTAATCTCTTTAAGAAGCCCTACTAAAATCATGACTCTACTGCTAATCTAAAAGTCTCCCTCCACAAATATTATGGATAGTTTGGTACTTCCTTATCAATTTTGAATGTCATTTTTCAGATTCACAGTTGGTATGACCTGTGTAAAACACTGCTTTTTGTGAGTACCTAAGCCTCCCTTACCGACCTTTCTCAGTCACTATTTACTTGCCATGAGTGGGCTTCCACTAAAATGGTTAATAACACCTTCCTCCAGCCCTGTTACCTTCTCACAGATGCTGTTGTGCAGCTGTGCACTGAACTGAAGCAAAGACCTGATACTGATGTAAAAAAAAAAATTAAAAAAATCAGTCACAACTTTCATCTTGATCAATTCCCCCAAACTAGTCCAACTCCAGATGTGATAAGTGAGCAACTGGAACACACAGAATAGGCCGGGAGAGAGAGAAAGCAACAAGCAGAAAGCAGGAGCACCCCTTTCTGAGAAACCGCCGATGCCAAGGTCAGGTTAAACCAGTAAGGAAGTCACATCCTTTAAAGGCTGCAGAGTTACAGGTCTGGCACTGCTGCCTGCAGCACTAACGCAGTAAGGCCAATTATCCTAAGTGGAGTTTCACAAGACCAAAACCAAAAGGCAGCCTTAGAATGAAATGCCAGTGAATAAATACATAATAGAGGTTTGTACACTGAAGTCAATAGAATCCATTTCGTGGGCTCTTATCTGTACTTTAGACTGACAGATAGCTGTGTTGTTTACAAAGTAACTACAATACCCTCTATGGCACTGATAGTTTCAGTAAATATACATAGGGAACACAAACCAGGTATGAACAAGAGACTGAGGCAGCCGTGTTCAAAAAAAATACTGACAAAGTTAAGTTTTTGAAATAAAAATTAAAAATATATGGAAGAAAGATGGAGCTGTCTTCATGCATTTCATCTGCAACTAAAAACCACAACTAGGAAAGGATATAAATATATTTTCCCTTCCTGACACATGACAATATAAATTTTGGAACTATATGACACTATGTAGTCCAATTTTCATATTTAGCAAATCAGTAAACAATACTTGGCACTAAAAAAATCTTTTAATTTTCACTTCAAAATAATTTTTAATACTTCAGGCAATGAAAATAACTAAGACAAAGGTATTTTGGTATACAATGTTACAGCAAGTTACCTTGCAACCTTCTATATATAGCAATCTAGAATTAAAACTACAGTAGAGGGAAGTCTCCTACTCAGAATAACTACCTTTCATATTTGTTTCAAAATCATCCCAGAACACATGATTTGGGTGTGGGTTTTATTTGTTAACACTATACTATTTTTTGGTTGTTGTTATTCAAAAAACAATATTGTGTAGCATTTCAAAATGAGGAAAAACTAATCAAGCTCATTATTTTAAGACTACTAGAGAGAAACAACATAAGACATTCTTTTTATTTGCTTTAGATATGGGCATACAAACAAAAGATTCACCTGCTTACTGCATCTAGTGAGGGCAGGGGGTAGGAATGCATTTCAAGTACAAATCTGTGGCTGGCAAAAAAAAAATTCAGCAGACTGACAAAAGTTATTAGTCAAAATTGATAATTTCCTAGAAAAGCTGACTGAACATATTTCTACATATGAACAAAATAAATCCCAAAAATAAAAAAATCACTTATTGAGCTATTCACTCATTCATCAAATGCTACACATAGGAAAAAAGAAATAAAACACACAAACAAGAAACATTCAGGAATTAATGTTAACCAAGCTCCAGGGAAGCCAAGAGGAGGTATTTACTATTAGGAATAAAACAGCATTTGTGTGAAAATTTCCTTTCTAAACAACATATTTAACTTGCAGAAAACTCTGAATTTTAAGTAATTCCGTGCACAGAGACACTAGACTGAACTGAGAAAAACTGTTCCTCTATCTGTGTCACATTACTACACATGCTTAATAATTACATACAATTAACTCCTTACTTTATTCTAACCCACAAAGCAAGAAAGCATTCATACAACACCTTCAGGTATGGAAGGTTTCCCTTTCCAAGGACTAAGTACACAGAGCCTAAAAAACCAAAATGTCTTCACCAGTTTTTTATTCAACATAATCTTGCTTAAATTAATACTCTACCACGAGGTTTGTTGGCTTTTAAACACAGCTTTAAATAGGTTCAGCTAAACTACTGCTTATTGCTCATCTCAGTTTTAGAAGCTGAGAACATGCCAACTTCTTACAAATGAACACTAACCACAGAAATATGGTACACACAAAAAAATTAGGTATTAAAATTTTAACTGGAGACAGTACCAGAGGGCTGGGTTGCTGTCCACTTTTAAAAGCTTCATGATGCAGAAGAAAAGGCAGAAAACAAAAAGTGTTCCCTAGAGGAAAAAGATCAAATCTATCTTTGCATTCCTATAAATTCTCAGCTACTGCAAAAGTTAAAGCTTCACACAATCCAAGTAGCCTCAACAACCATTCCAGTGTACACAAGCTTCTGTGGTGCTGCTTGTGGTTGGCAATACAAGCTGCAATAAGTCAATGATGGATTTCCTTCCCACCTCAGCATCCAGGAATCACTGGAGAAGCAAGATTCATCTGCAGTAGCATAACACTGTCTGCATAGAGAGTAAATTTTCTCCAGATATACTTCAAGGTCTTTGCAAGGGACCACAGGAATAAGATTTAAAAGGTCAGTGGTTCTTACCTGTTAATTCAAATTCTGTTGAACCAAATGAGTCAACAGTTCTGAGCACTGTGAGCTCAAATTCTTAACTGTTCTGACAAGCACATTACCTTCAATTTCCACGACAGTTTTTAGTTAAAACTCTAGAGTACTTCTCATTACACAGATTTCAAGATATTTGTACCAGGTCTCTGAAAAATGCCATGATTTTTGGATTTGAAAGAAAATGAGCAAGATCCAGAAGGGCAGGGGGGAAGAAAGCTATCACAAATATAACTCCCTTCAGTTGTTTGAAGTGCTCAGAGGAATGAAGTAAACAAATGCAAATTTTCTAGTACCCACACAATCATCACATTCTGTTTATGCTGATTCTAAATTTTAACAACGCATTATCATTTTATTCACCCCTCCCCTTTCAGATATGCAAAGACAGTTTCCATAGTAACAGGAGAGACTTAGTAGTAACCAAAGGCAGAATAGCACTAACTTATGTAATAACTTGAAACTCACCTTGGTTTCTAAAATGTATATGTGCTTATTTTAGGACAACAAACACAGTGGCTATTTCTTCTTTATACACACCCTATTATGGTCAAAATAAACAACTCAAATCCCTGTATTTTAATAAGTCGGTTTCACAGATAGGATGTAACAGACTAATCCCAATGAAGCCTTTTCAGACATCAGGATTTCTGCAGTAAATTACTCAACACTTATGTCTAAAATAACATATTCTTGACTTCTGAGCACTCTCTGACAATGCTTTAAAAAAAAAAAAGGGAGCACTACTAATTTTCTTAGCTTTCGCACATCACAACTCTTTGCTACATTTTCCTTAATGCTGATTGAAAACAGATCCTAAATACAAAAAAGACATACAAGTTAGAGCAGGCAAGCTAAAAATCAATTAAAGGATATCAAACTGCTTACTTCACACAAATATTAGAAAACCCCTGTATTTTTAGGTGTTTTTCATAGTGATAGTATCATCATGGGAAATCTTATCCAGATCAACTGCGCCTGTCACTGGGTACAGTCCTCCTTTGACAAACATATGGCAGCTCAATCTAGTCATGATAGATCAGTATCCCTGGAGTTAGGCAGAAGAAAATGAGTCATGCCCAAGTTGCGTAGGACCAGTCAGCCAGAATCTGGTAGGAGGTCCTCAGAAAAGCAGAGCTGTCTTCAGAAAGCTTGTAGCTGAAAGGGCAACACAAAAACCTGCTGAGGGAGAGATGACACAGAGTCCAAATGTTTCAGGGAGAGAGGGGTTTTAAGAAAGGGTCCACTACAGATTACTACTGTAATCTAGAACAAAATACCAGCTAAATAATCTGACTAAATCACAACAGTAAGACCGAATCTTCAGAAGAGGTGAAGCTGATGGTCAAGGAAAAAAGCTCACAGGACACCAGAAGGTGCAGAATGCACTAGCAGAAGCACAGAAGAGTTACAGTCAAAACACTGGAAGGCTGGAAGGCAAAAATACTCAACTATGGGCAAAGGAAGTTACAAGTGCTTGATATCTTAACTCTGTGTGGGAGTCCAATGCCACTCAGCTACTTAAAGGCCAAGAATTTTCCTGGTTAATTGTTTTTTAATAATTGCTTCAAAATCCTCTGCAAATCCAGTCATCCACAGCTTTTTTAGCTACATGCCATAGTTACAACAAGTCAATTGCTGACTGAGTTATCCAAACAGATCTCTCCTGAATTTCTCCTATTCTTTATCACTAAAAATAAAGAATACGATAAGAAACTAAAAACTTAATTAAACTGAGAAACTAATTGGATTTCCAAGACAGATGACTGCATTGAGATGCTATCAAAAAGTAAAGGACAGCTTGAAGTCATCGTCCTTTAGAGGAGAGAGGACTTGAAAATTCTGTCCTCTCAACAGAAATGGTAAGACCAGACCATGATAAGTTTAACTAGAGACAAATAGAAGTAATGGAATTAAAAATATCCCAAACCTGTAATGTTGAGTTTTCATCACTAGCAAAATCTACTAGCCGTAAAAAGCAGTTTACTAAGGAAGCAGCAGCAACCTCAGCTCACAAACTTTTAAGACCACTGCATGCCAAAATAATCATGCAAAAGCATTTTGCTATGTGACCAAATTCATCATCCTCTTTATATTAGTCCACCACACATGAAGTCTAACACACAAACACCAAATTCCAAATGCATTATTCAAGCCTCAAAAGGTCACTGCCACAGTTTCACAGTCACCTTAGTGATACAATTCTATGGGCAGCTCTGTTCAGACCATCACTTGATTCCATCACAGGAAGCAAACCATCCTTGTTCACCCCTGTTGACCCCCACCCTCACGGTCCTCCCTCTTCTTTGCACTGGTGCTAGTGCTTAAAGCAAGTCAGGATAAGAAATTCATAATTTTTCCAGTTGCCTGTGGTTTTTTTCACATCCAAGCAAGTTAAAGCAACAGACAGTGCTCATCGGCACTAAGGGCAACCCAGGTACAAAGCAGAAAGGGAGCATGAACTCCTTCCCTCCTCGTGGGTTTCAAGTCTGGGGTCAACTCCAGAGAAAAAAGCCACACTTCAACAGTCACTCACATGAGAGTGGCTCAAGCCAATTGTAACATTGCATCTAAAAACACGTTTTCCAGAAACCTTCGCTTCTCAAATGCCAAAGTCTGATTAATTTGAAGAGCTCAGAGTGTTAAGATGATGGCTAATTCCAGAATAGAAACTCAATTGAAAGAAAAATCTTTGAATTACTTTAAGGAAAGGTTATGTTATGGAGTGCATTGTTCCTTCAGTAAATACAATGTAGTGCTGTATTAAAAACTGATCTAGCTCAATATTATAAGACATAATTTGAGAGAAATTTATTAGCCAAATACAGGTCCAGGTTCTGTGTCTCACCTCAAAGGCAGCAAATTAATCCACAATCATGGATTAAATTTAAACAAGAAAAGAATCCAGAATTATCCAAAATTATCCAGAATTACAAAGCAACTTAAAAGTCAATGAATAAACAGCATGCAAAAACCCAGTGTCATCTGCAGGCTCAGAACAGAAGGTTCCTTAAAACTTTCTACCAAATTAACTAGGGAACAAGCAGAGCCAGCGTGAGTAGGGAAACAGCCTCATGGTGTTCCTTCCAGTGGAGACACAGTTTTTTTGATCTAATTTTCATAATCACAACTAAATACCTCCAAGCACAGTGTCAGATGTTACCTATTCAGCTGTCATTTAAAAATACTGTTAAAAAGGCATGTATACACAGGCAAAACAACAGTAATGATAATCTATATAAATAAATAAATAAATCCTTGAATACCTGAGGAAATATGCAAAAATAGAATCTTAGGCTCTTCCCTAGTCCTAAAATTCATTTTACATCCCTTTTCTGTCAAGTGTTTAGATTATCTTTGCCAGGTTCTGCTCTAACCCACTAATAACCTCTGATAATGGGAACTTGTTTAAAAATCTATGTAATTTGACTGCTATAGGTAAAAACTTTCCAGCCTATATTTAATCTAAATCTCACCCACTAAAATTTACTTCCTCTTAATCTACATCAGAACCACAGAAAAAAAAAAAAAACGGAAAAAAAGTTTAAAAACAAAACAGTGCTTCTGTGAACTATTTCTTGCATGCATACATACCCATCCCACAGCCTTTTCCACCACACCAAAATAATGCAATACTTCAACAAAAAAAAAGAAATTATGCATGGGTTTGGAGCCTCTCAATTCACATTGCTACTTTCCTCTGTACTTTTTGGATTGCTTAATACTCAAGTATTTAAACACAAAAGTGCAATCAAAAACGAAAAATAAAAGCCTTCTGTAACTTAAA
This sequence comes from Lepidothrix coronata, assembly GCF_001604755.1. Classification (NCBI taxonomy): domain Eukaryota; kingdom Metazoa; phylum Chordata; class Aves; order Passeriformes; family Pipridae; genus Lepidothrix; species Lepidothrix coronata. Next base: position 15,290,217 of record NW_016690180.1, read on the forward strand.
CTGATTTCACATATCCAAGGATAACATCCACTTTTGCCATCCAAATGTTGCTCACAGACCAATTTGTGACCAGGAGTCCTGAATTATTTCCTACACCTCTGCTTCCCAAACATCTGTATTTGAACATCCTACAGCCTCTTCCTAGTGTGGCATTTTGTACATAGCAGCTTTTTAACTTTTGGGTTGTACTTCCCAAACCTGTTAAAATGATTGAATTAAAAGTTTATTCTATTCTTCTCCAGACAAGTGTTGGCATTCCCTCCTAACTCAATGGCACATCTGCAATTTTTAACTTTCAAGAAAATGATAGATAATATAACTAAAATCACCCTCAGAACAAGTCATCTGGTTTTCTCCCAACCTTCAAGAGATCTTCCAGCTTTGCAAAAAGTAATTTAAAGCTATTTAGGGATTAGTTACTTGACATGCAAACTTATAGGATCAACTGAAATACCGTATCGATCAACCAGATGAACATGGAACTACGTTGAAACCTCCTAAAGTTTAAAACTGATTCTAAGATGGCTTTTAACCATATTTATTTTCCAGACCAAAATGTTATGTAACACAATAAGCCCACTTATAACATGTTAGATTTCTCAAATAATTGTATTTCTTCACCAGAGAAGAAGGATTGTATTTCTTCACTGCTGAGAGGGAGAGGGCATGGCTGACAGGCATCTCAGTATTTTAGTCCATAAAACATTAAAAAAAAATTACTTTTTTCCAAACAGACACATCAAAATTGATTAAGCACGAAATGTAGAAAGCATCAGCACTATACATAGTAAGAAACATTTAATACCACCTACAACCAGATTAATTACGATTAAAAAAAAAAGAAAACAAGAGAGAGCGAGCTGTTCCGATATAGCATTTTCACAGCACCCTTGGGAGGTACAACTGCTGCTTCACAGACTGCGGATGTTCCAACTTCCTTAGTTTATACAGCAAGCCAACAGATTAGACAATTCAGAATTCAGAAGTGTCATGTCCTCAAACAAGACCGCTAGATCACGTAGCCTTGCATCTCCATCTCAGAGTTATTTCGTGAATACTGCTGAAGTTTCATTAGTTATAATTAAAATTCATGTTTTTAAGGTGTTAGGCTGGGAAGAAATCCATGCATGTCCCATCCGCTGAAGTTCAGTAATTTTAGCTCAGGGTGTCAATACTACTCCAAACAACATCAGAAGTTTTTCTCTGATAAGAAACCACACTACTGTGATTATAAAGGGGCACGGGTTATTCTTTTTCTTCCACCTTCCATGCTCCTCCTTCCAATTACAGAGCTTTTTAAAAAGCACATTATGAGATATGACAAACTCCTGAACGTTTTACAGCACTTCCCTGCATGCAAATCCCATTTTCCTAAGTGAACTGTCGGAAAAACTATAAAGCTTCCTACCACTCATTACAAGACAGATTCAGAATGCGTATAAGCAATTCAAAGCCATCAGAGCCTGCTGAAATTGGATTGTTTAAAACGTTTTCAGCCCAACTGCTGGTTTTAACTGCAGGCATTACCATTTGCCCTAAAGTACTTTAGTATGAACATACTCACTTTTCTTAACAGAATTAAGTGAAGGCTGGAATGCCTTCCACACTTTCCTGGAGAACTGAACGCCCCTGAGGGCAGGGATGGACATCCCTGCCTGTGCAGCGCGGGGCTGCGCTCCGATACCGCGGGACCCGCGAGGTGCCGGGGCGGGTCCCGCCGCGCCGGCCCCGGGCCCCGCAGCCGCGCTCGGCGCTCACACACAGACCCCGCACGGGCGGCACCGCGGGAGCCAACGCGGAAGCGGAGGCTCCGGCTCCCAACAATATCGCTATTCAACAGGACCCGGCACACATCCTGCGGCGGGCTCCTTCCCGGGAAGGGCCGCGTCGGGCAGTACCGCAGTGCCGCCGCCGCCGCAGCCGGACCCCCCGCAGCCCGGCCCGGCGCCCTCTGCAGAGCCGCACCGCGGCTGCCCCGCGGCGAAAGGGGGCGGCTCGGAGGCGCTCGGGAACGCCGCGGACACCGCGGGAAAGGCTCCCTCCCCTCGCCGGCAGCCCGGCGGGACCCGCGGGGCCGTTACCTGTCGCCGGCTCCGCCGCAGAGGCGGCGGCACCTCCCCGTCCTCCCCGCCGGCCGCCGCCGCCGGCCGCAGCCTCCAGGTCGCAGCCCGCGCCCGCGGCGGCGCCAGGCAGGAGCAGCCCCGGCAGGAGCAGCGCCAGCAGGAGCAGCCCCGGCAGGAGCAGCCAGGTCGGCACCGGCCGCACGCCGGGCGCTCGGAGCGCGCTCATCGGTGCCGCGCTGCAGCGGAGCGAAGGCAGGAACACGAGCACGGGGGGAAGGAAGGAAGGAAGGGGCAGGAGCTCCGGCTGCGCCGCTGCCGCCCCGGCGGGTCGAACCCGCTCCGCGCCGGCCCCGCCACCACCCGCCGCTTCCGGCGGCCCCCGCGCCGCCGGGCGACACGTCACCGCGCCGTGACGTCACCGGCAGGAGGCGGCGGGAGGAGCGCGGGTCGGGTCCCAGTGCTGTCTCTCGGTGCCGGCTCCCGTCCCGTTCCCGGTCTCGACCCTGATCCCCAGCCCCGGGCAGACCGGACCGGCGCGCCCGGAGTGTGGCAAGACGGGGCCGTGCCGGCGGGCGGTGGGAAAGTTGTGTCCGGCTGCGGGAGAAGCGGCCCCGGCCAGCCCGCCCCGGACCCCGCCGAGGGGCCGCTCTCCCGGGCCGCTGAACCCCTCAGAGCAAACCGGGTGCTTGGCCGAATTCAGGAAAGGCACAACGGGAAAACAAGGCATTTTGGGCTACAGCGCAAAACCGAGACCTTAGACTTTGTTAAAATTGCCCTTTTTACGCCACCGGTCAGGCACCTGAGAGGAGCGTTCTGAACGGGAAGTACGAAAGGAGTTTCGGTGTGTGCTGCAGCACGCTCAAAACAATAACAAAACGAAAAAAAAAGAGGTGTTTCAAATATGATCCGACAAACTGAAATCAAGAAAACTAAGTCTTCGCAGAGATTAAACCCCGATTTCATTGTGATTAAAACCTTGACTGAAAAAAAAGGCTTTTGTTTAAGGTGTTTCCATCAAGTCACTGAATGGGAGTAAAATCTATTTCTGGTGTTGAAACCTGTGGGATTTTCCACCATTCTGTTTAGAGACATTTAATGAGAATTACATAGCCTTTAATGATCGAATTCAATCTAATATTTTAGGTACACAATACATGAGAAAATAATGCAGCACAGATGCCAAAAGCTATATAAACATTACATTTCCTATTAACTGTCGCAATTACCTAAGAAATAACAGAAGGGGGTTGAAAGGGTCTTGAGAAAAGCCTTTGTGGGCTTCATAGACCCTAAGCAGACAGGAGCATGAAATGGAGTGGTACAAGGTACTTCTGCAGGTCAGCAAAATTGTGAAGCTAACTGTGAAATCCTATAATAGTATTAAATGCAGCAGGAAACAATTTCTCTAGCAACATAGTTGGCGTGCGTACTCCATCCCAGCTGAACCATATTTTTATGGGGAAAAATAATACCAAAACTTTAAAGTACTCATATATCATATGAAGATTCGGAAAATGTGTCTAAACCTAATGAGTTGTGTTTGAATTGTGAAGTCCGTGCACAGCCTTATTATTTCTGTTGGTTAATACAACAGCCTTTAGAGACCAACAGTATCTGAGCAGATCTTGTGCAAAGAGAACAATGTAAAGCCTGTATCTTAAGAAAGCTTGTTCAGTTTGTTTAACTTTAGGGAGGGGAGCTGGAGCAGAGTAAATTTCCCAGCTGGAAATGAAGAAACCAGCTGTTAATTAAATTAATTAGTTAATTTTAAAATACAAACAGAGAGGTATTCGTGAAGGGTACATGAAGAGGCAAGTTTCCTGGACTGTGAACTGTTTTAGTTGAGAGCCACTGCAGTCAAAGGATATGGACTTCATGGTTCTATGAAGAAAAGCCATGCATTAGAATAGCTGTGAGATGGGGGCACTAACGGAGAGCACTTCAGTGAAAACGCCCTGGGCCTGAAATAGAAAATTATCCTTGTTAAAAATCCCCTTTCAATATCAGTTCATTTTCACCTCTTGCTTTCAACTACGACCCAAACAGGGAAGCATTAAAAGGATTGTTCTCAAGCAGTGCCTGTGTTCTGGAGCTGGAGGAAGGTCACCCTAGCAGAAGATCTCACAGGGAGAAACACATTAACTGGAAACACCTCATGATGCACTGCCACTTCATATTGTGCAGAATCAGCTGTATGAGCTCAGAATCAAGAAAGGGCTTCAGCCTAACCCGTTAATCCACAGTAACCTAATCAACTTCTGGTTTCAATATGAGGACGCAAATTCTGCTGAGTGCCCTATAAGGCTTGATCACAGAATCAGAGAAAAATATATGACCTTTTGAGTTCATCTGATATAACCCCCCTACTCAGGCCTGAGGAACACCACTCATAACCACATGGCAGTTTCATTTTGGACTGTTGATGGCTACTTTTCAAGTAGAGTGGTTCAGACTGGTTTCTGCCTTCCTCATCCACTTACCCAGTCCCTACAGGACTACAAAGATGCTCTGAATACTGTGGCAAAAACTGTGCTAAAAATAATGTGTGCCGCTCTTATCACCTCAACCATAGAGCCAATCATCTCATGACAGAAGGCAAATGTGTTGATAGAACTGTGCGGGTTTGTCTGTCTTAACTTGTCTTTCATCATCCCAGAAAAGGCTTACAAAAAGATTTGCTCCGTTATCTCCTCTGAGAGAGATGCTAGGTAAGGATGACTGTTCTGTAGTTTCCCTACTTTGCTTTGATGATAGATGTGACATTTGCTTTTTTTTCCCAGTAACTGGAAATCCCATCTGATTGCCACAGCCTTTCAAAGGTGATAGGAAGCAGCCTAATGATATTACTCAGCTTCCTCAGCACCTTTACAAGTACCTTCTGTCCAGTCCTAAGGACTTGCAAACATCTCATTTGCTAGAGTGTCCCCAGTTCAACCTTCCTCTACAGTTAGTAGTCTCCTACTCCAGACTTTGCCAAATAGAGCTCTGTGAGGCCTGAGGGCTGACCTTGCTAGTAAAGAACAAAGGAAAGAGGGCTTTGAGTATGTCAGCCTTTTCACAGTCCTTCATTGCTAGGTCACCTGCCCATTCATCAGCAGAGCCTATAGTTCTTAGGGTTGCTTGCTTGTAATGAGACTGGTTTGATGGTTTTCTCTGCCTCTGGGTGTAGACAGCTGTGATAGAAATGCTGGCATTGGTGTGAAAGGAGTATGAATGGTAATATCTGGGTGTGGGGGCACTGGATGGAGCACACAACAAGGAGAGGGCTCTCAGCATGGACTATGCTACTGGGATCCAGATTAGCAGGTCATCACCCAGTACATCTTTGGGCAGTTTCACAAGACACCCCTTTCTGGAGAAAAAGGGCAATGAAGAAACCCTGATGACTCACAGAGGTGTGACAGGATGGGGACACTGATCACTATCAGCTGCTAAAGGCTACCGAGAGGCATATTCAAAATCTGTGCATGGTTGCCAGCCTAAGAAGAACCCAGAAGACATGAGGAGATCTTCACAGCCAGTGTCACTTCCCTCCCACGTAATTGCAATGGATGCTGGACCTAACAGCATCTGGACATAGACATGGCCATGGCCGATGGGCAGCCTGGTCACCGCTGCTGTGGTGCCCCATGGCTGCACAGGCTCATGGAACCTCATGTCCTGGTCTGCTTTAAATACATCCACCTTCCCAGCAGAAGGTCTGGCACTGGCCTGTGCAACACTGTTGATAGAGTGTTGCAACAGTATTTCCCACAAGTGGGTATGTTTATCTTTTGCAGGAAGCAAACTGGTCTCAACATCTAAGAATTCAGCCATTTATGTTATTTTCTGTCATGAATCCTGCTCAGTATTAATGGACTCCTACAGTCTTGGTTGAATTTTCCGAGTGTACTTTGCTGTATGGATAACATGAGAGACTTTTTTTGAGTCCTGTCCTCCATCCTTCCATTGACCTTTGGAGCAGAAAGCTTTTTGTCTTTTCATTAGTGTGTATTTTACTGCTTTGAGTTGCCATTTCTGTCAGCAACTTTATCATTCACCTAGCCTTAATCACTACACTGATTTATCTGAACAGAAAAAGGGAGAGGAAACAATCTTCAGAGTTGTTTAATGCCCATAGTGCTTTACAATATATACATTCAGCCATTCCTAAAATAACCCTGAAGCAGATTTGAATGGTAGAATAAAGGGGGAAAAAATGCTTTTGCTGCTGTTTGGTGCCATTTACAATATCTCTAAAGTACAAGCTGTGAATTCTCTGGGTAGATGTGAGAACTCATGAGCAAAAATATAAACGAGGCTGATAACAGAGAAAGAAACCTTGTTGGCAAAACAGAAACAAAGCACAAGCTGAAAAAAATGATGGAAGGTCACCTTACAGAGAGCAAGATTCAGACAATGAAATTTATTTATTAAAAAACAATGCAAATACAAACGGACAAAGTTCAAATTCCAATAAGCGATGACCACCAGATTACTGGTAAATTGTCCAATAAACATTTAAATCTACAAATTATGTGAAAAGAAGCATTAATCTTGAACAAGCTTGAGAGTAAAATTCAAATGTCTTCTCTTGATTAGAGAAGTTACTCATATCTGCACCTAAATTATAAAACTTTCTAGTTCTCAGATTTCATGCACTGATAAAACCTCTGATGAAGGTGGAATTTTATACGCTTTGTATTTGTCAGGATGAGAGGATTGGTTGAGAAACCCCTTCTCAATTGTTTCTGGGTTACTGAAATTTATTTTTTGAGGAGGGAAAGTCGTTAGTTCAAGAGGAAACTTAACCAAGTATTTTAAATAGTCCTGTATTCCAAGCTGTTAATGGACTAAGAAACTATGGGTTATAGATGCTATCACAGTCCAATAATGAAATTGGAACAGAGAGGATGGAAGTGAATGAAACATCTTCATTATCTGATGAGAGTATTAGCACTTATGATCTTCTTATCAATGGCCAAGAGGCTGGGTATCTCTCAAATGAGCAAATTGCCTGGTAATAGGCTAAAATGCTGGAAGAAAATGAGAAAGTATCTTTCAATCAGCAAGAAAGAGCAGTCATTAAGTGAAAACCAGATCTGCAGAGCTACAAAGAACTTTTTGATTAAGTGTCCTAATTTTAGATATTTTTTTCAATCAACATTGTCGCTAGTATTGCAGGAGGGTTCTTTTTCTATAACATTTATGGAGTAAAGACAAATGTAAAAGAAGTCTTGGAGCATACCATGTTCAGCAAAATGTTCATTGCAGCTGAGTCTCCTATTTTCATGGAAGCTTTTTTCAATTTGTTGAATTCTTTATGGGAACAAAGATGCTATTCCAGCTAGAAGATGTTGGCTAGGCAGACTGTGGTTGGATTCTGTTTATTTCAAAAATAAACAAAGACTCAATCTGCTTATACGAGATCTGGAGGCACATCCGGAGATATGAAGTCTGAAGGAAAACAATGGCAAAATGAGTGGATAAAACATTTCAGGCAGCACTTTGATTTCTGGAATCTATAGTAGGAGCCGAGCAGCTTGCCAGGACACAATCTTACCAGTGATGCAGGAGCAAGGGTCTTGCCATCTGACTCAGTATTATTTGGCATGTCAGTTAGATTACAACAAAGTGATGTTTTGACAGTTAAAGGGCATTTGGAGTAACACAGAAATGGTTGTGGAATGAATACAATACAGATTTAGGTGATCAGAAGTATGTTAAAAACTGCCAAGGTACAATCTTGGAGGTCGTGATGTAACAGAATTCCTCTCCTCATCTGATCTACCCAGAACATACCTCACTCTAACTGGTTTTGCCAAATTGATTGCCAGACTGTAAAAGTCTGGGCATCTTATTAAATTTTAAGAAAGTTTTGATTGTGGCAATTTTGCATCTACAGTAAAGTCATAATCGGTTCATTTGTAGTTCATACTGTTTTTAAATGATCAATATAATCACTCCTGATGTTTAATGAACAGCAATATTAACACAACAAATCCATACATTAAAAATAATTTGCTGGATCTCTTTTTCAGTTTTCAAGCAATGTGAGAATTCAATCCATGTCAAAACAGAAGTGATAGCTATAGAGGTGACTCACTGAAAAAGACTGTCTCAGAGGGAAGGGAGTACAGATCATTTCATTGCCAAATGCAAAAAAAAAGATCCCAGTATGTACATAATCTTTCTCTCACCTTCCCTGAATCTCAGTAAATCTCTAAATCCACCATTACCTAACCAGAGACAGTCAGTGCTTTGTGTCTTCTTATTCCCTCCCTTCCTGGTAGACAGGAAACAAGAAAAAGCACAATCAGGAGGTGATGAAAGTCACTGCTGCACACGAGTAGCTTTATAATAAACATACTGACCAACTGTGCAAAAAAAAAAAATAGAATAAAAAATCACAATTTTTAACAAATATCATTTGGACATAATAATATAGCATGTACTCATGATTGCAGCAAGTATTGAAGGCTGCCTCCTGGGATGTGTTTGGGTATGTTTTCACTCAGAGAAAAAAAAGTTCCTACTTGCTTGTAACAGGAACTGTCAGGATGGAGTCTGCCTTAGAGTGGAAATCATTTGCCCCTTTAAGACAATTTGGGATAAGAACGAAGAATATTTATGACCTTATGAAGAAGCAAGAAGAAAGTGACCAGAGCTTTTACTTCAAGTGTGGTTTTGGTAGTTTTAGCAGCTGTTGATTGAAAAGTGGAATGAGCAATCACTCAATCAGAGGCCAGAGCTTCAGTGAGTGGGAGATTATATTCTCATGATCTGTGACTAACAGCAAGTAATAAAAAGCCTAGTGAACATATGTATCGTGTAAATACAATTCTATTGTCAGATGGTTTGTGGTAAATTGAAATGGCTGCTCTAAGGTCACAGCAAGCAGACTGTTTCCTGGAATTTCTGCAGGCAAGTTGCACATCCTGTAAATAAATAGGAGCTCTCTAGATTCGTGGCATGCACTGCCAGGTACTGTAAGTGACACAGCACATAATAAATAAGATCATTCTGCAGAGGCAGAGACAGGTAGTCTCAAATCACCCAGAAAGTTGAAGGAGATGTAGAAACCACTGCTGAGAAAATCACATAACAGGTATTTTGTCCTTGTCTCAATTTTTATATGTTTTGGTTTGGGTAATGGAGAAAAAGCATCAGAGACCATATGCTTAGTTACAAGGTCATTGAATACAGATGGTTTTGCTACTGTCAGAACACAACCTTGGGCATTTGGCATTATGACTTACTACAAACAGCTCTATTTCTCAGGGAGAAGAGTAAAATTTCATCCATTGCTTACATTTTCAGAAACAGTACACACAGTTCATTTTTGTTCCTGCTTTGCAGGCTGTGGTACTTGGAAGGTTGTATGCAATCCTTGAGCACTGGAGTTGAACAAGCTTTCATGATCTTCCTTGGATCTGGACTTTTTTTTATTCCTTTATCTGCCTTCATGATGAAATTGGGAGAGTTTTGGTTAGGGGTGGGACAAAAAAGTTCTGCATTCAATGAAGTTTGTTAGCTTTCTCTGACATGATCTGTATAGGACAGGTCATATTTTTTACTATTTATCTACTATTTAATGAGTTTTAGCAGTTCTTTTTAAATTGTTCATGGTAGTTAATAGAAAACATGGGGAAGGGCTCAACTAAAGGTCTAAATTGAAGTCAGTCAACTCCTAATCCCTTTAGAATCAATAGAGAGTGATGGGAACTTCAGGTTGTTCATTTCTTACTAAAATAAGCATCTAAGAGCTGGCAACTTTTCAAACATGAGGGGAGGAGAGGGGCCTTACTGGGATGATATAACTAGAAAACAACCATAAAGTAAGTATTCACAGCATTGAGGAGTTTGAATGAATATGCAGTAGCAACAGGTAAACTTTTCCTAATTATTTATTAACTGCCTTCATATTTACACTGCAGTAATTTCAGAGAATATCTTCAGAACCAATCTTGAAGGACTAGAGAGAGACTCAGCAAAGTGTCTGGCTCCAAAGATGTATTCCCAGTGGGATTAGCTGTGCTAACACCAGCAGTGTTCTCCTTCACCTGGAATCAGTGTCTGTGATCATTCAATACTGGAAGTTTCAATATCACTCCAGGGCTAGTCCCGTCTACTCAATCTTTCTATTTTTGTAATCTGTAAAAACAGACAAGCTCGAGAAACAGTTAGCTACAAGAACCAAAAAATTAGGTTAATAGAATGATAGAACGGGTTGGGTTGGAAGAGACCTTAAAGGTCATCCAGGAGGTTGCTAATGGCTTGTGAACTGTAAAGGCTTGAGGCAGATGTGACACCTATCCAGAGTTACTGGAGAGAGAGTGCAGTAAACTATGAAGTATGGTAGTGGGTATTGTTCCTCAAAGTGGAGCAGTTGCCTTGTCGGTAGAGTTTTAAGCCATAAAGAATGTGTGATGTACTTCTTAAATTCTATTAACTTCCTCTTTTAAATCCAACTGATGGCCTGAAAACTCACAATTAAATAAGGAGGGGTAGTCAAAATTTAAAATATAATCCATCATGGAGGAAATAAAAATCTTGAATGCTTGCATTAATCCTCACTAAAATTTTAATACAGCACGGAGTCTTGAAAGAATGTTTCTGTCCCATAATAGCCCTGCCTTTGAATGGCCCAGTCCCATGAAAAGCAGATTTGACCTGTTTGCATTGGAACAATTTCCTGAGCAGTATCAGTAACCATCTCTGTGTTTAAATGTCTGGGCTGAAGTCAGGAAAGAGTAATTTATCCTGCACTTGTCATTTAATAATCTCACCATGGTGTTTTCTAAAAAGGGGCAACATTTCAGTCTAGAGAAAATTGTAAAGGTGGCTTACATTTACATGGAGAATATGCTCATTTCGGTTGAGTTGTGCCCAGTTTTCTGAGAGATCTGCAGTAAATTCTATAAAAGCAGGACTACAAAACCAGTGTAACTCAGAATATTTTTCATTAAACAAGTTTGGAACTTGTGAACAAAAAATCTGTGTCTATGAGGGGCTATTTCTTCTATAACATTTTACATTGCATATGTGTTTGAGTTGCTGAAAAAAAATGTGATATTTTCCTTTATAAAAGTAAAACAGACTGAACTGAGATTTTATAATATCATTCAGAATTGCTTAGCTAGAAGAATAGCAGCCTTGAGCTGAAAACACAGAATAACTGTGAGATTACAGTTAATACTTTTAAACTAGAGAAAATACAAATACATATACAAAGTTTGTTATTCAACAAAAACAAAAAAATCACATCTGAATAGGCAAAGATGGGCCTTACATGTCAGAGAGACTCTTGCTCTTTATGTTAAAAAAACCCCTACATTTTACTTACAAAAAAAATATTTTGAAAAACCTCAGGGGGACAATTTCACCATTTTGCAGAGACGAGGAAAAGTCTGACGAAGTAGAAAAAAGCGTAAAGACTCTAACATCACAGATTCCTATTGTACATACCATGTAAGATGATATTTGGTTTTTTTCTTTGCCCAGGTTTCACCATTCTGTTTTTTTCTGAGAAAACAATACTTTTATTTTGTCCTAGCCTCATGTTCTAGAATACTGTGTAAAGATCTAGTGTATACAAAACAAAGTTTATTTGTGCAATCTACCATCTTGGCCCTTCCCTCAACCAAAGTTCAGTAAAAGGGATGAGTTTTCTGGGAATATATTCTATTACCTGCTTGAAAGTTAGTACATAACACTGTTGTGTGTGATTTCTTTCAAAGGAAAGGTGATCACTAAGGTCTTTGACAGGTTTTTTTCCACCTTTGAGCGAGCACACAGTTTAACATCCAGCCTGAGAAAATTTGCACTTACTGTGGTGTCTGCAACTTCCATGCTTCTCTCTCATTATCCCCTTCTAACAGAAAGCCTGGCAGACATGCAGCACACCCCTTCTCCACAAAGTTTCTCCAGTGTTTGCATTCAGAATGGTGGCATAGGATGTTCAAGAAAACATCCCGGGCATCAGTCCTTACTGTTTTGGGAGCACTGCACTGACAGGAAGGTCTTTGATGGATTTGGCTTTCTAAGATTTCAAACCTCTATTTAGTCTTTATTAACCTAGAGTGTTGCAAGCCCAAGCATCTACTACTTCCATCTTTTAATTGTGTGTTTTCAGGTCTGAATATTGATTATCCGCCTAAATAAATAATACCTGCTGTAAACTGCCTCTCCACTATAGCACTTACCCCTTATGCCTATTACCACCTGATGCAGAAATGGACTAATACCAAAATTTTAAAGTTTTTCCAGGATTCCTTCGCAGCAGAATAGAAACATAATATTTCTCAGGGAAAAATAAGAGTCCTAATCATAAAGGATTATATTTTCTGTAAGCTGTAAACGGTAATTCACAAAGACAGAAAAACCAGATAAGGCAAAACTACGTAAGGATGTTTGTTGAATATTGGAAAAAGAAAAGAGAGGAGAAGATAAAGCTTTGGAACAGAAAGAGTGGTACAAGTTTGAAGTTCAAAATTTATATGAACGTACCAAAAAGACACTTTATCTTTCATATGATCAACAAAACTTATTTGAGCTTTTAAAATAAAAAAATAAGAAGAATTCAGAAACACCTTTTTACCTTTTGACATACATGTTTTAATTGTTGATTAAAGATGCAATATAAAGTCAGTAGAACGAAGTGGACTTTGTTAAACATACAAATAGCAAATGATCCCTTTCTGTGTTGCAGACATCACAGTCTACAGAGTTTGAGCACCTTTTGCCACACATCCTTTCTTTCAAGAGTAGCTTTCCCCATAGTGGAAGTGCATTCCATGAGCATGAGGCAGAGCTGGGAGACAGGCTCTCCTGCCTATGTGTTAGTGGTGAAAGGTATTAATACTCATAAGACCACTTTCCCATGTCTGTTAACTGTAACGCCTTTAGAAACTGCTTATAGTTAGAATATCTCAAATGTATCACAAACTAAAATATCTAATTATGTCTTATTGTCAGAAATTACGGAGATAATTTCTTCAGCACTAATGTGAGTGCTGCAAGCAACTGGAACCTCCTTCACAAGCTGTAGCTATGCCAGTTTTCCATAGTTAGAACTTGATGTTAACATTAATGAACAATGATTGGGCTTCAAAGCAATGCTTATGTTTTTGTAACCCAGATGCACTTGGAAAAAAATGGGAGAAAAGGGAAAATGTTGTGACACTTGACTTATAATCAAACAAATTTAGATAATAAATAGTACTGAACAGATAGAAAATTAAATATTATTGATCTTTACAATATATATTTGTGCTGATATACTGTTTATAATTGGACGTATTCAGGCTGTAACTATCCTAGGTAGGCTTTTTCAGAAAAAAAAATCATAGAATGTACCATTCATGGAACACATGGCTCTTGAATAAATGAACTATCAGATACCTACTAAAACATATTAGGTGTCTATAACATAATATTTTGTCCTTGACTATCAAGTTCCAACTTGTCTCTTAGCAACATGATACAGACTTTTTTGTTTAAAACAAAGCACAGAAATTGGTCACACACTTTGTCTTTCACAAAATGTGATCTTTAACTCTTTTGATAAGTATTCCATTTATTTTGGTCGTAATCCCAAAAGAAACAATTTGTTCTAATTGTTCAGCCAAATACAATGTCATTTGGCAAAGCACTGTGGTCCTTCATAAAGCCTATTCTCTAGAGATAATTGTTTGCACATATCAGTAGTCCAACATCTACAACAACATGCTGATTTTGAAATGTGGGCACACAAGAGGCCCCACTGCATCCTTCTTCAGAGACCCTCAAGTTCACATCCTATAACCAGCAATGTCTGACAAGACACAGAAGCAGGTGAACCTCCCTGGGCTTAAACAAAGCCTCAAAAAAAAAATTGCCAAAAAGCAGTATTTCTCCCTTTGTATTCATTTTAAAGCTGATAGCCTGTCAGTATTTAGCACAGTCAGATTGCATCACCACCCATTATGTGCTGCAGTCTTACCAAGCGTGGTAAACCCAAGACAAACATCCTGTCCTAACCACGGACTCACTCTGCCCACAGTAACATCTGCTGACTTGTGCTGCACTGTGTCATCCACAGAAGAGACAAGTATCCCGAGACGTTCTCCAAAGCATAATTGTCCAGTAATGCCATCATTTGGTAGGCATACTCTTAACTGCCTACTTAAAAGATGCTAAGCTGAGACATTTTAACACTGTTTTAAAGCAAAGCACAACTGTCACACTACTTGGTCAAGATGATCTTCCCTGCATTAACAATTTTGTTAAGGTACTGAAAAAGGTGAGCATGAAGTGTGCAGGAAAAAACACCCTTCCGTGATCTCAAATAGCATCACAGCTTATTCTGGATTTTAGAGATTTCAGGTTATTCTGTGTTTATTTACAATAAATGGTTCTTGCAGAACTGCTCACAGAGGAGCAGTCTCTCACAACAAGCGTGGCCTTGTGCTAAAAGCCTGAAGCCTTCAGAAGGGGTATTTTTTCCCTCCTGTACTGAGTCCTAAATCCATAAAAGAACCCCAACCCCACCACAGTTGCTCTTCAGCACTTCTGAAACACAGTATCGTTCCTATGGCTACTGTAGTGGGAATTGTTCACAGGGGTTGTTTCTCCTGCTGGTGCTCCGGGTCCGACAGGAAGGCTGGCTAATGCCCCTCTGCCGGTCGTTCCCAGGGGCCCTCACCTTGGCCCTGGCCCTGTCCTGCTGTACTCCCCTGCCCAGCCAGAGAGCTTCCTGGGGCTGGAGGAAGCCTGTTGATCTCAAATATGTGCTTCAGCTAATTGCCTTTCCTGTGTGGGCTGTGGGAATGGAAGCCGCTGGTGCGGCACCTGCAAGCAGCCAGGCATGGAAGGGAACTGGAAGGGAACGGCCTGGAGAAAAGGAGGGAAAAGGAAGCACCCAGCAGCTCCCGCCACCCTGGCTGCATCCGTCCCCTCCCTCCTGTTTCCTCACAGAAAATACTGGACGGCATATTTTACTGATTTGTTAAAATATTTTGAAAGGCTCTTCCCCTTCCTCACTGAAGGTATAGCCCTTCAGTTTTGCAATGTATTTCAGTATTTTTTATAAAATACTTATTTAGTATTAATAAGCAGCTTGCTACACTGCTTTCCCAAAACTGATTTTTATACAGCAATTCTGTTTCAAGGAATCCTTTCAGTCTTGTTGGAAGAATTTTATAAAATTCATCAGAAGGGTGTAAAAGAGGCACAAGTTTCACCATATTTTTTTTTTCTGGTTTCTGGCAACAAGTAAAAATGTGTCTTAAACTGGAGACTCTTTCCAGTCTTTTCTTTTTACTGGGATATCTGTTTTACAGTCTTCATATTCTCTCCATTTCTCATAATAAAATTTGTTACTATGACAAAAAAAATTCCACTAAAAATTATAAACTGTTCTAGTTATTCAACTGTTCCATTACCCAGCCATCAAGATTTTAGCTTCAACATATTTTTGGAAGTACTGAACAAAGATAACTTGGGTACATTTTTAGACAAGCCTATTTACTTTTGCATTTTTACAACAGTCTATTTGACATTACAAGAAACCCTTGACAGACCATAGCCAGAGTCCTAAGGTAAGCAGCAAAAAAATTGATCTTTATCTATAAATATGGAGACAACTAGTTCTTGTACTGAAATGTCTCTTTATATTGATTTCAGATAAGAGGGTGGAACAGACCAAGAAAAACAATTTGACTAAATTGACCCACTGAACATTCAACTGAGCCTGTCTAAACCAATGTAATTATCAATTTAGACATGATTCTACTATCATATCTGACCATTACTTTAAACAGCAAAAATGAAAAAGGAATTTTAGGAATTTGGAAGTCAAAAGACAGACTACAGACATCAACAAGTTTGAATTGATCTCTAAAGTTAAAGAATTAAAACTTAAATAACTTAAATAACTGATACTACCTATGTATACAAGAGAAGTATCTCATTGCAAGACAGGAATCAGTCATTTTAATATTTGAAGAATAAACTATTTAAAAGAAAGGGCGTTATTTAAACAAGGGAGATTAAAAATACAAGTATCAGCCAGAATGTGAAACACAATATTTTGTGGGAACTAAATGAGTAACTGAGGGGAACATGAAAACAATATCATTTCAGTAAAAGCAACTTTGTAAAGCAGATTTTTAAAAAGATATAAAAATCTAGCAGTATAGGTGAAGCCTAAGGTGAGGAACTAGTCCATTTTTTAATCTCAATCTCATTTTTAAAGCAATTATACTCAATATTCCTGTATACATGCCTCTCTGTCTGTAGGCACCTTTCTGTGTCTCAAAAAAGGCAACTTAAACACCTGACCAAAGGCAGCAGAGGTTTCCAAGAGATTTGCTGCTATAGCAGGTCCTGGCTGAAGCGCTGCCCGTGGCCTTTGGCCACCCCAGAGGTGAGAGGAACAGCATCACTCCAGGTACACGGAGCAGCCACCCGGGCAGCCACACCAGTGGCCTGGACGAGGGTGCGGTGACCCACACGAGCTGCAGAGCATAAGGGTCCCTGTGCAGCCATCGGGAGAAACATTGGTGGAGGTCAGGAACAGGAGTGAAGTACCCCAGTGGGGAAGGTGAAATGAAAAAAAAAAGAATCACAGAATATGCTGAGCTGGAAGGGACCCACAAGGATCAAGTCCAACCCTTAGCCCTGCAAGGACCATCTCCAGGAGTCTCACCATGTGCCCAAGTGTATTGTCCAAATGCTTCTTGAAACACATTCTGTCAGGCTTGGTGCTCTGACCACTTCCCTGGGGAGCCTGTTCCAGTGCCCAACCATCCTCTGGGGAAAGAACCTTTTCCTAATATCAAACATGAACCTCCCTCAACACAATTTCAGGCCATTCCCTCGTGTCCTGACACTGGTCACCACAGATAAGAGATCAGTACCTGCCCCTCCTCTTCCCCTCACGAGGAAGTTGTAACTGCAGTGAGTTACAACCCCTCTGTCTCCTCTTCTCCAGGCTGTACAGACAGTGGGTTAGGGTAATGTTTGGATTCTGCACCATGTACTTGCACAGAGCGATGGGAATTAGAGGGTCAGCAGGCCTGTAGGGAATCTCCCTTGCTATTTAGTAAATACTTTTAATTCTCTAAAAAGCCATGGTAACCTTGTAATGACCTTATTGAGCCAAAATCCTTGTGAGTGCTTTGTAACATTATCATTTCTAAATTGCTACTCAGTCTTACAGATTTTAAAAGATGCAAAATGCTGCATTTCTACAGGTAGATTTACATTATGTGTTGTTCTGAAGATGAAATAAGGTCTTCTAGGTAATACACAAACTGAGTATTCAGAAGTGTAAACAGGAATTCAGGAGAGGAAAGACTGCTTACCTCTTTTAGGAATTTACACTGTAATCTTTAGCAAATCACTTAATCTTTCTATGCCTCCATTCCCCATACATAAAACAGGGGCAATACTTGCTGTAAAGGATAAAAGCTGTCACATGCCTTTTTAAAAACTGTCATAGAAAAAACTCTACTTAAACAGTCAAAAACATTTCTTGCAAATACTAAGGAAAAGATCAATTTTCTCTGTTATCCAGAACAAAATTTCCCCAAGTATTCTCACTGGATACATTGCACGTGTTAAGCAGTTTGGTTTTTTCTTTAAGAAGTGATCATACCGAGTCCATAACATTACCATTTTTAAAACTGGCCTTATAAATTTACTACCAGTCTATAAAAGTTCAGTATGTTTTTACTACATTATCCTGACAGAGACAACAACACAACATAGACAACAAGAATCATAGACTTTTTGACTTTGAGCCTTTTTTGGGTGTTAAGATGCACTTAAATCAGATAATTGATTCTAACTGTGGAATTAAACGTATCAGTGGAAAAGATCTGAAAGACCTCACATAAAGGTCTGATAGCTAACAGATGATGCCAGCCCAACAGTGTAGTGACAATCCGTCACACATGGATATGCGTTTGGATCTTGCACCGAAGCCTGAGCTGTTGAATCACAGAGGCTGGAAAACTGTCAAAGGCATAGCACTGCTCTCCCAAAGAGGGCATGGAGCACAGCAAAAGGACTCTTGGCATCATTCTCAGGGGAATATTTTGTCTCATGCAAGGACTGGCTCCAACAAGTTCTGAAGGAAGCTTTGCTCAGGCCTTCTCGGCAGGGGAACATATTTTATGACACGGTGCCTTTGATGGGACTCTGGGTAGGAGTTTAGCAGATGCCTGAGGTGGCTGTATACCTAACCAAAGGTGGATGGGGAATGTGTGACTACATCTCTGGGTAAGAAAAGAATAAACAGGAGCAATTAACATGAGAAAGAACATGGACAAAATTTCTGTGAAAAGAATAAATAAGGTAGAGGCAGCAGAACTTGTGTATGATCCTTAGAAAAATGAGAAAAAAAAGATCTTGCAAGTTTAAGTATCTTTATTTTCTCACCTGACAGTATTTGAGCTGTGAGCTTGAAAAAGTAATTTCATATTAAAAGAGAGATTTTACAACTCTGAAATTAACATCATAAAACTCAGATCACGAATTACATTTACTTTATTATTACATGCATTTTAGACAGTGATTCATATTGTTTATTTGCAGAAGTAGTCATTCTCAATGTACAAGTAATTGCTCTTACAGTGAAACTCATTAGCATGCACTGCACACAATTGTGTGCAAAGTTATTGTTTTCAGTTAGAAAATTTTAAGGTAATGATTTCTAAATTGATATTATAGAGTTTAATTTTGGTTTTATGAAGACATTGCATAGTTGATGCTTAGCTTCTCCTGAAAGACTGGAATGTGGTACCAGTATTGTTGAAGCAGATCAAGTGACAGTAGCAAACAAGAAGATTTGAAGAAGAGGCATAACTTTCAGGGTTGAAAGATCAGCAAGTACAGCCTAGGAGGAAAACCAAAAAGGCTTGTTAAACTTGACATTTGAATCAAATTTCCTTAAAGCAAGTTAAGAAGTCAGAAAAAGATTCAAATACTGACTTTAATATTGTCAATAATTTGATTTGGACCTGGCTAGAAACAAATTATATTGGTTTCTGTTTGCACTTTATTGCATTATTTTTTACTCTAACATTTCAAAGAAAAAGCATATGTTTACATATATAACCCAAGTAACTTTATTTTAGCCTTTAGCCTTACTTCAAATATACATGGCATCATGGGTGAACAAGGGGTCTAACATTTCAACTTGCTTCTAAAAATAGTTGGGAATTAAGAATCCTTATCCTGTGGCTTGGCTAGTACTTGTGAAGTAAGTCCAATGTAATATCTCAAATAGTTAATGTCCTCTCATGAATTATGCTTTAAAAAAACCCAAAGAAAGTGATCACAAACTCTCAAAGGTTGGAAAGAATCAATCACCATATTTTTAAAAAAAAAACAGAAAAAGAAAACAACAAAAAAACCCCCCAAACCAACAAATTACTAAACAATTATAATCTTCATCTTAATGACTTATTTTCCTTCATTTCTCATGACCATATGCACAGCAAAATTTCAGATTCATAGTGACAAAGTAATCTTGTAAAATCTTTGTAATTTGTAGCACAGAAGCAACTCCATTAAAATGTGCTGAGGAAAAAGGTACAAACCCCTACAATATTTCAAAAACAATATAGCCCACAAACACAGATTATATACTGAAACAGAAGAAAAATCTTATTGTACAAAATAATTTTATAGCACTGCATTTTTGTAGGAAATATCCTTTATTTCCTTTTACTCCAGAAAAGCAGCATTATGTACTGCATGTTCACAATTTCCTTACTTTGTATCTAAGGTAAGAATTTAGACAGAAAGATTTGCACTATGTATCATGTGCCACGTGAAGCTTAAGTTACTCCTATTGGCAAAGCATCAAAAACTATTTCAATCTCCTCTAACTGAAACTTATCCTTACTTCAGCTGCAGCCAGTGACGTCACCTCCATCAGGTTGACTGCTCGGAAAGCAAACACAGCAGCTGCCAGGACTGAAAGAAAATGCCCAATATTTAAGTTAATTAGTGGTTAGAATTAATCTTGATGTAAAATACCAATTTTCACTCTCTTAGATGAATCATTTTGATTCTGAAGAATAACGTAAAACAAGCGGCTGTGTTTGAGCTTCTTTGGCCACTTTTAAACAGACAGAAAAAACACAACATTCCTTCAGATTAGTCTGAGTGAAAATGCCTGAGTTTAAGATGACTAGCTTTTGATTAAAAGGACAAGCTGTCTTATACATACAAATGGAACCAAAACCTTTGCTCTTCTATGCAACTCCTTCATATTTAAAAACAGACCCCACTGAAGATACATGTCTTCTTTAAAACCCCCATCTTAAACCTTCATAAATATGATAGCATTATTTAAGTACAAAACTCTCAAAGTCTCCTAAAAGATGCCACTTCAAAGGAAGAAATCATCCAGCAAAATCAGAGGGACTCTCAGTCACTTAAAGTACTGAAGCAGTAGTTGCCATAAATGAATAACACGAATCTTGTATTTTGTGAAAGGTGATGAACTAATTTACCAAAACCACCGAAGAACATCCTATGTTCTGTTCAGAGACCAATAAGCATTTTTTAAGTGTTACTGTAAAAAAAAAAATTACCTCACATATTTTTAGTTAGAGATGCAGTATTTATGCAATTCTAGTTTTCTAGAAGTATGTTCTTTGACATGTATGTAATCTGCTTTCAGCATTCAAAGAGCTTTTTTCTTCTTGTCACAAAATACATTGAAGCTAACATGTATCTGCCTCACATTCACCCAGATTTAAAATGTTTTGCAAAAATAATTCTATTACCAGCAAGAATTTCAAGAGAATTGTATCCCAGGATTCTGTCCCACAGAAGCAAGAGCTGATCTGTAGCTAAATAACCAGAAAATGCTCGTACCATCCATTTAAATGAAATTCGTAGCCTGCAAACAAGAGATAAACAACAGTTATTATATTTCTGCCTCCCATAATAATCAGAAAAATCCTCTATAAATTAAATACATTTCATTATCCTCTTGCATTTCTCTTCCAGGAAGAACAGCCATTTTTCTTGCTGCATTAATAATCAATATTTTAATTTGCAACAGTCATCATAAAGCTATTTAGCACCTCAGTTGATAAAGTGCTACTATCTTTCCCATTATCATTCTGATCAAACAATCACATTAGAGTGATCCTCAGCTATTATCACCCTCAATGTTTCATCCTCTCTGCTATTATGCTATTAAAATGGATACCAATTATGGCAAAGAGGGTTTTCAGGTTCTATTGCACTTGGTGCCATGAGTTCACTATCCAATGACAGCCTCTTGCTCTCTGGTACCTTCTCCTGTAACTAACACATCTCTGTGTCTTCTGTCCCCTAGGAAAAAAGTCACTTAGTTCCATCAGATCTGACATGAATTACTGAAACTTAGCTGAACAATGCAGCATTTGTCGTAGAGCAATTCTCCATTCTTTTTCAAAGAATATACTGAAGAAATGCACAAAGCACAGATACACAAAGGACTCCAGTTGACTTTTAAGAAAAAATGCCACACTGCTGTTCACACCTTTGAATAATTTCCCATAGATCTTAAATTAAATACTCGAGAACAGCATTCAGAACAATCAATCTGCAACATTTGCAACAAGTCAGAAAGAAGTACTTACGGCTGAGCCCCAATTTCTCGGAGGTGATAGAAGAGCTGGGGCAGATGAGTTTGTAGAAGAGTCTCAAAAAGCAAACACAATGATACAATGCCCTAAAGAAACAAGCATAAAGAAACAATACTAACACTCATCCTGTCAAATCCAAGAAAACAGTATCAGCAGGTAAATATGCATGAATTTTTAATTCAAACAATAGAATATTATTAATGATATAATATTCAGCTCAGGTACGAGAGGCCCAAGCAGCTCTAATACCTTCAGCCACTAAAGCTTTGCTCCTACAATTCTCTCTATGCATCAACAACATCATATGTTCTGATAGTCCCTTTCAGCTCCAAGTTACTTATCATTGTGTATGTCAGGATATGAGTATTTAGTGGGTTATTATAATATGAACTACTTGAAATACTTCCACTCTGATGAAACAGACCTCAGTTGCACTAAAAAATAGAGCATGTTAGAAAAAGTATCTCTGATAACTAAAACCAAACAGCAGTGGGGATAACCACAAAAAAGTTAGATATAAACACATTTTAAATTTTCTTTTTAAAATTACAATATAAATGATCAGATTCTATTTGTCCTGTTTCCCTGCTATTAATGATGGAAAGCACAGTGCATAGCCTTGAAATGATCTATCAAGGAAAGGATTTTCTTTGAACCAGGAAACGTTTTCAAAAAGCAATATAACTCTTCTGCACTTTTTGAAGGAAAAAAATAATATTTGCTAGGTTTTATTCTTCAGAAATTGAAGATAAGACAATTTCTTCAATTGTCTTACATTCAAGACAGAATGTCCTGATCATAAACATAACCGAATTATCTAAATTCATCTAGTAGTGCTAAAAAGCATTTGCCATCACACCAAGATACTTCGCTAAACAAACACACATTAACTTGATATCACTGAAACAATATCTATATACATATATTTTAGTCCCTCTACCCCGACAATACTTCATTGTGCACTTACATGTCATCAATGAAAGCAACTGAGTATGCATTTTGTGGCTCCTTTAACTGAGAAACCTATTACATTAAAATACTTGACTCATAAAAGACCCCACACACTCATAAAATGAGAACTTACTATTTTAATAAGGTACATGATATTCTATTGCAAAGAGTAACATGGACATAGAAAACAACAATATCCAAACTAGAATTACCTAATAATCTTCCCAAACATGCCTGAAATATTTTATTATATTTAAAAGAATACATTTCAATCGCATAGAAAACCATGCTACTGTATATTATTGTTCTGTAGCAAATAGAATATCAAGTGAGTGGGTTTAATTCCTAATGAACTTACAGAGGGATGAGAAGAGATGGAATGGAGTCTGAAGAAAAAACGCACATACATCTCACGGAATATCTGATACAATTTGGAAGGTTCATGGTACAGAAAACAAAGTGGAGCAACTGAAAGGATAAAAGAATTATAATTGACTCAACACTGTAAACTGCTAAAAGAGTTCAATGATTAAGTGCATGAAGTATGAGGAAAAACCAAGTAATTTATAGTAGCACAATTTACAAAAATAATACTAAACCAGTTATTGAGGAAGACTGTTATAGAATACTTCTATCATTTAATGTAAAAAGTAAAGAAAAGGAGTGTGATACATTCTAGGTAGTAGTTATATATATTTCAAGAATCTAAACTAATAAGAACTGCTTACTACAGTGCTGGCTTCTCTGCGGTGTAGGGTAATAGGATGTTGAACAGTGCAAGTTTTTTATTCAACTGTCTATAACTTCCAATGTGCCCAGGGGTTAGTGACAAGCTCCTTACTTCACTTGTATGACTGCTTGAAGACAGATGTTGCAAAAATGAAAATATTAAAAAACAGCTTTTGGTTGCCACAATAACATCCCGTAAGTATGACAAACTGATAGAGACCTGTTTATTTCTTACAGGATCTGTAAAGCATGGACATTTAGTGGTTTACTGTTTAGAACTCTTTTAGTAAAGCAGCAGCTCTCAAACGTTTGTTGTTTTGTAAAAGTCCAGCATATAGATAAATATGTTATATATATATATGCTGCACAAACATAACCGGTTCTGTCAGAATGATACTCCATTCACTCAATGCGTTTTCAGAGACAGTTTTCCTTATACATTTTTGTGAACAGCCTTTTTATCTGTTCACTCTTCATGCTGACTGCTTCACTTTACAGGTGCATTCATTTTGGATGACAGCTTACATTTTAACACACTCATAGTCTCTATCTCTACATTCACCTTCCCTTCCAGTTTTTTTTACAGAGGCTGGGGATATGGATGCATTTGTCTGCAGATGTATGTATACATATGCACATAGATATATGTACATTTATACATATATATATATGGATATATGCAGGTGTGAATTTATTTTCATATCTATATATCAGAGAAGGTGGCTTAATGAAAAAAATGGTGTCTGTGTATGAGAGATGGGGTGCTACGGTAGGGTGAGATGTTCACAGAAATTGTATTTACGTAGGGGTAAGAAAAGCAGAGGGTGTTACCAGTGTTTATGTTTTTAATGATCAAAGATGGAGGTGGAAGACTTGGCAGTGTGCATATGTACACAAAGGCCAGGAGGGTAACAGAACAGCCTCTGACAGTTGGCACCCCAAAAACGTATGCATGCAAACAGGAAAAAATGTACAGGATTTACATAAAGACCCAGATACTTCCTCATAAAGCAGCACAGCACGGAATACAGAGGATGCTGTGCTTGGTCCCAGCCACTGTACCCACAGGCTGGAGTTATACCGTGTTTCTGCTGCCTTGCTTTTCAGCCTGCCTCCTTCTCACAACCAGCACATTCTGAGCCCTTGTAAAAGCAAGAACAGGAGGGAGGGAGGAAAATTTGGGAGATGATGTTCTCAAGGGCAGAGTCAAATCCAAACATTTTGAAAAGCAGTTCACACAGAATAAGTGAAAGCCTTCTAGTAAGTCCCTAAGAAGGAGTTTGTAACTAAAGTGTTCGTTACTTCAAAGACTTTAGATTCCCTAATCAGGTTTCAATTTGCATTTCATATTTAAATTGTGTGATTTCAATGATTGTGTGATCATTAAACTTATTATTAGTAAAATATACCATTTTAAAATATAGCATTTTAAGTATAATCTTTAAACCTGCTTGTCCTGTGATACCACAAACACTTTTGCTAAATCAAAGGAAAAAATGAAAAGCAAAGACAACTAGTCTCGCATTGTTGGAGTGCATCTGCAGTAGCTGCCTTGTAATATTTGAAACCAAGGACATTTTTCTGCTTTTTTCCTAAAAGTCTTATTTCCTCTGTGCAGTAAAGTAGCAACCAGTGTATTACATAATGCTCTTTTAATGCCTCTTGTAGACAAATGGATACAGCGACAGGCCTTTCACATAATTCATGTTTTCACAAACTCTTTTCACAAGTAACTTGGTCTACCCGGAAGTGAAACACAAAAAAGAGCACTTTGTTGACAAAATTTATCCCTGTATTCATGTACATTAAGATGCACAGCTTAGCTCAGCTATTAGCTCTCAAATTAGGAACTCCCACACAGTAGAAAGCTGTAATATAAGTCAATAGAAACAGTCTGGAATTTTTAAAATTATATACAACTGTCTATACACAAAGAAACATAAAAGCATACACACAAGTTTAAAAGTTGCAGAAAATTACTTACAGCTTTAAACTGCAATATGATAAAAAGCAATCCCGAGGTTTTAGTTTACGAGAGTCACACTTACCATACATAGAAAAGCCATGAAAAGGAATTACACCTACAAAACAAAAATATATTTTTTTTTGTTCTTTACAGTCCTTTTTCTCAATGCAAAAAGAATTTCCCCCCCATGTTATTAAATTCCATTCTGCCCACCATAGGAATAAAATATTTCCTTGTTATGGCACCTGCATAGACCTCAAATCTTGTAAATATTTTAGTACAGTATCACTTACTTCAGTACAACCAGTTACATGCTTAAACACAAGCTATAGTTCCTAGAAAGCCAGGTAAAACTCAGTTTCCATGAAGTTGTTATGTAAAAGCTTTGCTGATATCAGAACCTAATTTCAGATAAATGACAACCCGTAAATGTCATTCAATGACCAGACCGGAGCAGGAAAAAAAAGGAGGCCAAGACCTCCAGTAATTCATGTAGCACTCAGATACAACATTTACAGTACTTGGCAGTTGCAGCACAACAGCTCTCTCCTCCCTTCCAGCTGCTTTTAGCTCCCATTCACTAGTTTTTATAGAGGACCAGTAAGAGGAAGCTGCTTTGACAAAAGGTAAGACAAGGCCAGAGACACAGATTTAAGACTGGTGACACAAGGCCTTGGAAACAGGAGCAAAGACCTTGAACTTGAAATACAAATGCAGTGCAAGACCAGGGAAAGGATTCAATAGACAGGGATTGAAATGGTCAAAGAGCTGAAAAAACAATTTTAATAACTGAAGTTACAACAACAGCAATGATATTAACTTAAAATTACATAGATTAGTTAAGTCTGATTTTTTAATATGAACACACATTTTGAAAGGACAAGGCTTTAGGGTGTGGTTTGTTGAGTACTGAAAAGCTGGGAGGTCAAACAATGTCAGCATGTATCATTCAGATCCTCTAAGTGGTGATACAAGACTGGAATATGAGCTCCTGCACCACAACTTGTTTTCCTTCTCCTTCCCCCACACAGACAAACCCTGTGACTACTAACACCAGGCTGAAATGTGGGTTTGGAGCAGCTTCAGTCCAGCTTACTCCTTGAAATTAATGAATTTAACAGAGTAACAATAAAACAAAACATGTAAAAGAAAAAGAAGTTATCATGTATTTGAGAAAAAATTCTGTATCTTTACAGTCTACCACTAGAGGAGGCAATAGTATAATCCATACCATTTGGAGGATAGAAAACAGCATACTCTTCCATTCCAAGTTTTCCTGTGAACCATCAAACCACAAAGAAAACGTGATTAAGAAGTTAAAAGGTGTAAAGATTTAAATTAAAAAGGTAGATTCTAAGTTACAAGTATACAAATAATAACTAATTACATTATAGATGATATTGTCTAAAACAAGAAAGCAATGCAACAGGACAGGTACAGTGTCAGATATAAAACTGAAATGCAGCACTAATAAAGAAGGATGACAAAACAACAAAAACTACAAAATAGAGGAGGAAAATTTCAGCAATGCTGTTCCACAGAGATTTTATTTGTGTGTGTTTTAGGAGCTCTAAAGGTGTTTGCTGCAGACCTTGAAGACGGTGAAACTCTATGAGGGGATAAGGTTAAGGGCAGAGTGACCTAGGGACAGGAAAAGCATTTAAACAGACACAAGCACAGATAAAAAATATTCAAGGCTTTATTCAGCCTGCAACAGAGAGGAAGATGAATAGCACAATTCTGATAGAACTAACAAATATTTAAGTAACCTGTTAGATACAAAAGACTAATTAAGTCAAGAAAATCACTGATCATATAGACTGACCATATAATTTCTTACCTTCCCTGAAAAATGAACACATTGTATTATTAAACCATATTTTACGTATAGAGCCTAATAATAAAAATACATTATTAAAATTAATAATTTATTTATAAGTATAAAGGTGTTATTATGCATAATTGTTATACTTAAAACATAATAATTTTAGTTTTAAAATGAGAAAATTAATCTAGAAAATGTAATCAGTTACATGAAAATTTACAGAATAATCAGAGATCCTTTAGATCTCTCTATATTCTGTTCACTCTACACAGAAGAATTTAGCATAGGGAACTTTTTTCAGGTTCAATGGAATCTGGACTTTGTTATTTTCCTGCAGCATGAATTGACTGAATTAAAAGCAAAATTAACCTGCGAAACTCTTTATGTAAATAAAATCAAGTACTTCCCAATTATAGAAATGAGTTGTTTCATTAAACTAAAAAATATTTTCTCCTTTTCCTTTCAATAGTTTGCTTGCTGAGCAGTCAGGAGTTGTAATCTGGAGAGAGAGTATTTTTAGCAAGCACATCCTTTGGAAAATCAGCCAAAAATAGGACCTATAAGCCTTTCGGATTTACACCGCACAGCAACTTCGTTCCCCAGATTTGCCCAGGAATAAGTAGGATGTTCCCCATAGCTGTGTTTCTGGGCTGCCATGGCTCTGTGTCTGAAGTGAGATGTGGGACCCCCCGCTGTTCTGCTCCAGGGTGAGCCATTTGCTTATTTCCAGAAGGAGGTAAAAAAACCTCCCTAATTCAGTTAAAGAGAGAGAAAATACCCAAAAGCAATAAAGAAGGAATTAAAAAATTAGGAAACAAACGTTACCTCTAGTGACATAAGAGGCAGCAAGAGGAAAACTGTCAGCAGAGGTCTTGCTCAAAAAAAGTACTTGGAAATCACATTTGGCTCCATATAAAGGCACCAGGAACCAAGGAAGAAAATAGGAATGTAAAAGGTACATGGAAAAAAAAGTGACTGGATTACTATATGACTCAAAAATGAAGGAAAAATTAGGAACCTCTGGGTAAAGTCAATGCAGGTGAGGCTCTAAGAAGCATAGAAACAGTCCAAATGTATGGCATTAAAAGTTGGCAGAGAACACAAGTGGGTTGAACCAATAAATTTAAGATTGTTGAGAAAAATAACGAGAACCTAAGCCAAAGAACATCTAAAAATCAGCTAACACTCTGAAGATGCCATGCTTTTTAAAAAAATCAGTTTTAAGTATGCTTGGTAAAGCTCTACTCTCCCACACCTTTGAACAGAGCCCACAGTTCTCCAGTAACATGTTTAGTTCCTGCCTACAAATATCTGCTTTGGGAAGACAACATTCTAAAACCCAGAATGCTAGATTCCAGCTGCTAGATTTACTGAAGCTGCAGAGTACAACACTGTATATTTAAATTTCTGGCTCTAATAAAGACAGATGTCGTCAAGATTTTACCATACTGTCATAGTTGTGTGTTTCATTTCTTTGGTAAAACACTGCAGAATTATACACAGAAAAATGCAGTAGAAGAACAGCACTGCAATCTGGCCTTTATGTCAGCTTCTAAACTGTCATAATAGAATCTGTGCAGAAGTGAACTGGATACACTGACTTTTTATTAACATTCTTTTATATGCAGTCTACGAGGTGTAATGAACACAAAACAAATTCACATAATGTATAACTGCAGCAGCCAACAAAAATCCACATGATCTCTTTTAAAACAACTCCTTTTACCTTGTATGTATGATTTGGGTGGAGTGGCACTACTGTAAGTAAAGTGCTCCAAGACAGATGTATCTCGGGAAAAACAGAGTAATACCTGTAAAAAAGACAGCATATGAAAATCAGCTGACTTACTGAATCAACAAAGCAATGGTAAACAAATTCAAGGACCTGCCCTAATTAGCACCTATTAGATGCTGTTGAAGAGAGCCAATTAGGTTGAAAGCTCTTGATCAACTAGTGTTTTTTCCTGTTCAAATTTCCAGGCTCACTTTAACCTTGCTAGATTTTACCTTCACTTTCATTTGTTGTCAGTTAAATATTCTGCAACCCTCCTCTTTTCTCAGCAAACGTGTATCCCCTTCTGTCACAACACTGGTGACACTGTGTGTGTAACTGGCTGCTTTGATGTCCACTAGATTGTTTTTCTATTCAGTTACTATGACCTGGGAAAGTCCTAGTAAGTGAGTAAGTAGATGAACCATTTCCATTCTCGGATGTGTGGAGTTCCAGAAAGCTGATCATTTGCTTTCGTTCCCAGGATCTTTACAGAATACTTGCAGGAAATTCAGCTCTTTCAAAAAGTACCTATAATAATGTTCACCTTGTATCCCAAAGGTCTGAAATGCACATTGTATTCTGTAAAGTATATCTGTGGAGTTTATTGTTTACACAAATGAAAAAATCCAGTATTCACAGCAACTGAGTATAAAATTAAATAGTAAAAACCATTCATAGAAAAAAATAACAATAAGGAATCTCATCCTATCTGGAGTTGTAAAAAAATCTGATAATTAGTATTGTATTTTAAAATCTCCATATTTTCATGCAACCAAAAGATGCACTATCAAAAATGTACACGAGAGGGCAGACGTAAGGCAGACTTCAACTTGCCGCTGACTTTTTCACACCTGAATCCCTCTGCTCTGGAAGGTTTTAAGAGTTTGTTTCAACTGTAGTCAAGGTTTAAAAGGTGGAAAGGTTTTAGATGGTGTTTCACTACTTAATTAAGAATAAAAATGAGTGGATTTTTCCTTCCCAGTAATTACTGCAAAAATCTTCCAGATATCAGCATTTGTCAAAAGGAAACACGCAAAATTAAACATCTGAATATTACTGCTTTTTTAATTTTTTACGGAAAGTGGGTTGTATTTGGAGACTTTTTCCTTTTTTGAATCTCAAAACTATTTCTCAGATACAAACATCATACAAAAAATAAATAGTTCCTTTATCTCAAACAGTTTAAGCTAAATATTATTTTGTGCAATACACAATCATTTTCATAGCTGCCAAAATATCGTTGACAATAACAATACACACGCAAATGTAATTCTCTGTGTATGTTAACTGAGGTGAAAGAAAAAGAAACTAATCTGAAAAGGACATAAATCATATTCACTCATAGGGGAAAGAATGTAACCTTAATTCAAGGCCCCCTTTTTTAGCAATACAGTGTCTAGTACCAGTATCTGGAAGTCTTTAAATTAAGACTATGCATCTTTATAAGAGGTAGACTCTAGCTCAAAGATAAGTTATGACTATATCTAAGAACTGCTGGGTGAGGTTCTTTGCATATATTCATTTTGCAGGATGAAAGACTAAAGTATTCAAATTGAACCTCTGGCCTGAAATAATGAATTTACAAATATATTAATCTATGTGTTATTTTTGGTATTAAAAAAATGATAGTGCTAAACAAAACAATGATACAAACCCTGTTTCAAGTACAGAAACATTTGGCAAAGGATATCCTTTGGATGTTTATAATCAAAACTGAACAGAAAACAAATTAATTCAAATCACCGAGGGAAAGAAACAAAAAGCCAAAGCTTTTATCAAAAAGAAATTACTTTATTAAAAGTAACTGTATTTTATTTCAGTAATAAAAACATGTAAACTTTAGGGTAAAGAAAGCAAAAATATTAAAGGAAATAAATTACATCATTTCAGTGTTCTTCCTGAAAAAGACTGCATGCTGCTAAAGAGGTACCAATAATCCAATTCAATATCCTCATCATTATTTTAAGCCCAATTTTCTTATTTTGATAGATGTTTTATCTGCTAAGCAACACACAGACAAATGACACTGCTCATTGACTTGGAAAACTTAAGAGTCATGGCAAAAATCCCCACAGAACCAGTGCAAAATGTATCTGGTTTAAACTAAAATTTTCATTACCTATTTTATTTAGCCAATATTTAATTCCAGTTATCATATTAAATCAATAAATAATATCCCATATCAAAATGACTCATACTGCAGAATTTTTCCAGGGGCTATAGAACAAAATAATTTGGCAGCAAAGCATTTGCAAATTAGGTTGGAAGAGGAAATTATCAAGGAAAATGGATAGCTTTCTACTAGAGAAGAACCTGAAGAATACCACGAAGTAGCAAACAAAACTAGAGCAACAAATAATTAGAAGTTTGAGATATTCTTTGCCTGAAAGCCTTGCAGTAAAACTAGCCACATAATTTTTTGAAGATTTTTGGTGATTCTCCTTCAAATTACTAAAGACAGTTTAGTCTCTTCTATGATTTTCATTCTGTAGTCATTCTTTTAGTCAATAAGAGTTATATAAAAAATTAAAACATTCAAATGTGCTATATACTGAGAATGATAAACAAAATCTATTTCTGATGGTCTTAAAAGATTATATGGTATACTAGTTCATACTCCTTCATAGTTTATAATTCTGTGTCCACTGGAATTGTCAGTTAATGACTAATTAATATGCCTTAATAGTCTACGTAACAAATGAACAAGGAATGAGATTTTCACATCCCATGATGAAGACACAGTGTCACAATAATGAAGATTATCTTTGACCCTTAAACCAAGAAAAACTCCTACATGTAAATATTGAAGTGAACTCAACATCTGAGTTGTCATTATGCAGCTAGTTTTCAAATTTTAATTCAGAAACAGATTTGAATACAGACCTTAATACTATAACTATTTTTAAGTTAAAAAGGTCTAATTTCACAAAGTTATAGTTTTAAGTATTGATGTTTAAATGCTTATATGCTAAATTATATGTAGATATGATAGAATAGTATGCTTACATAGTACTCCATGTTTTTATATCTGTATGGACTAAGAAGCATTAAGGACAGTCTCTTGACTAGTTAAATTACTAGCAGTTTTACGTATTCCCATCAAAGAAGAAATTATTTAGTTTGACATAGCTCTAAACCAAAAAATTAAGCAAGTCTAACCTAACAGATGGGACTAATGAAATCAAAAGCACTATGGAAATGTTAAGTTTGCTGCATGACATTTATGTTGACACTGCAATCAACTACACATTAGGAAATTCATAAATGTAATCTCCTTCTATTTAAGGGCATTTAACAGGCAACAACAAAGATAATACTTTATAAATTAGCTGGGTACCACATTACTAGAATCAATTATTCAGAATCAACGTCTTAAAAATATGGCAATACAAAATCTTTTATACTTATTGCAGTAGGCCACTTTAAAGCAATTTTTTTTAATGTGAAACCCTTTATATACTTCTCAAGTATTAATTTCTCTGTATGCCACAGCTTTAGTTGTTTTGGGGTTTTTTTTACTGCAAAGCTGGAAAGGGGAACAATATGGCTGACTTCGTATTTTCTGGTTTACTGCACTGCAAAGACATTTTGTAGGGTCCTTCACTGTAGGAATTTTAGAAGCCTGTCCTGCTTAATCTATCTAAGAGTACAAGTTTGTTATTCAGAAGGGAAAGTATATGTAACACAGCAAACAGATGCATGTGTCCCACAGTACTCTGCCTACACAAAGGCAGTCCTGACTCCAAAGATGGTACAATCCCATAGGAGTATATTTCCTAGCTTTTCTAACCAAAAATAGTTACATACCTGATATAAATAATCTTCAAATACAAAATAGTAGTCATCATTGCTTGCTGTCAGCTTTACATCCTGTAAAGAAAAAAAATACAGCAGTTTGAAGCCAAAAGGCCTCACTTCAGACTCCCATGGAGGCTAAACATAACACAGTGGAAGAAGACAGTTTCACCATTGAATCATGAAACAACTGTAGTTAAGTTTATACTCTATATTTTAAAATTAAAAAATACTATATTAACATGATGAAGTACTCAGAGTAAAAACTTGAAATGGAAGCTGTTCTTTCTTTCTCACAAAACCAGTTATTCCTTCAAATGAAGGTACCATTTCTTTACAACTTAAAAGTTCAAATTAAATGTCTTCCACAAGAGACAAATCAGGCAAAAGGATTGAGTTCACAATAAGTTCACACTAGTTATTCTTACTTTCCATAAAAGCAAACTATCTAATATTTTCCTTGTTAAAAAAACCCAAACAAGAAGATACCAGAGTGATGAGTATATAAATCGTTCAATCACTATTTAGTGAACTACTTACCTTGTAAATCAGGCTGTCCACTAAAAGGTCATGCTGAATCACATTTGACTTAAGCTGTTCATAATACAATATATCCTAAAATTAAAAATATTATCATCATCAGTCTGAGACACGACTTTATATTTAAACTAACAAATTCAATTTTCAGCATTTGAAAAAAAAAAGCATGTATTCAGCTGAAAAAAATCACTTCATATTTAAGAAGCATTCTATCATGGTTTATTCGTTTAAGCCCTAAGAATTAAGACGTCACCAAAATTCACAGAATCCACAAGGATCATCGAGTCCAGCTCTTAAGTGAATGGCCCATATGGGGATTGCACTCACAACCTTGCTGTTATTAGCACCAGGCTCTAATCAACTCAGCTAATCTCAGGATTTTGAGACATTATAAAATGAGCTCCCCTTTAGATAATTAATAAAATTAGAATGAAGGGACTAATTCAAACCAAGGATCCATATCTTCCAACATTTGGTTCTCTCTACATCTTTTCAATGCTCAAAATCATTAGGCTTTATTTCTTTGTTACCCTCTATTTTCATGCACCTCTCCAACAACAGGTTCTGTCTTATCTTCGAGCATTAGGGAGTTGCTGCAGATGTTTGACATTAAACTAATACTAACCTCTGAATAGCCTAAATTTGTGCAAAGATGACATGATAAATATTTTAAAAATCTTGTGAAGAGTACAAAGAACTCAGATCTTTTTTAAACTCCAATTACTTCCTGAACATCTATAGAACATAAACAAGGATGAAGTGATGGGGAAGAAGCAGAACAAACACTTTTCTGCTTTCACTTATTCTATCCTTTTCTTCTTAGTAAGAGCTTGCAAAGGAAAAAAAAAGAGAATTAAATATTGCACTGTCGTCATGTAACTCCCAAATCCCTAAATACTTCACTGCCATTATGCCTACAATTGATTAACAGTTTCTGATGGATTTGAACTAACTGATAAATTATATCAGCTTTCCTGAAGCTCGTTCCCACTTCACAAAACTATTTGGAGTTCAAGGTATCTATATGGACTCCACACAAATACTTGTACATTCCAAGCTTTACATGTTTACTGCTTATTTCTTTGGCAAATGGACAAGTCTGAAGTAAGGATTTAAAGAACAAATGGGAAGTAAGATGAAATTTTGAGAGGGAGAGAATGGGAAAAAAATTAAGTCTGGGGAACATTTTAACTGTTTTTTGTATTAATCTAAAACTAAGAAGCAGTGAATAGTATACACTTAGAAACTATTAGAATTAATATATTATTTAACTGTTTAGTTGAAATGAGGACAAAAGCAGTATTTATTAAGTCCTATAAATATTAAGTATTTATTAAGTATGACTACCACGGGGAAAATATGTTTTTTGAGAAATAAAAAGGGGAGGTATAAATATTGTACTACTACTTCAGAAAGGATCATACATAAATATTTACTAAACGTAAATTATTTGCAGTATGAACATAACATTCTGTTCTGCAAAGCTACAGAGAACTACTCTAATACTTGAGTTGCAACTTTAAAGCATCAATACTGTGGTTTAATCAAGTGTAAAACTACCAAATTAATAATGTCTAAAGGCTTTTTGGCCATCTCAAATGACTGTCTATATTAAAACACAAGAAGCTAATAAAAAAAACCCACAGAAACCAAACACCAACCAAAAAACCCCCAAACCAAACCAAAACCCATGCCCAAGGGGTTGGAACCAGATGATCTTTAAGGTCCCTTCCTACCTAAACCATTCTATAATTCTAAGATGAAGAGAAAGGCAAGCTGTCCACCTGAACTAGAACTCATGCAAAAATGTTTGAGAAACACACCAGAAATTACTGAAACAGGACTTGCAAAGCAAACTCAATCATAACTATTCTAAGAATAAAGCTTTTAGCTCATTACTTGCCATCCAGTTCCTTTTAAATTGTGATTGTTGTGATGGAAAACAATCCATCACAGTGCGCTTCGGAATCATGCCAGGTTTTCAGCCACAACTTGGCTACAAGAGGATCTTGCCCATGTGTCTTAATAAGACCAGAGGCTTGTGATTGATGCTGCATTAATAAATTTATTCCTTAGATCTGAATCCTAAACATGATTGGTCACAGAATTACTTTCAAGACATAAGACTCTCCAGTGTCATAAGACACAGGGAAGAATATTTTAAGAGCCACACTCAGGCTTCAAAAAAGATTAAAATCTCCTTTTACTGTTTATTGGCTGCATTTCTTTCTCCAGATGAGATAACTCACTACTATAGCAGGTTTCAGGAATGTCCAAAACCATATTACATTTCTTATGCTATTTAAAATATTTTCACTTACAAAACCAAAGTCTTATCATCTTCATCCAATTCATCATTTCTTTATCTGCCAAATCTTCATATAGCCTTGATTTGTAAACTTTTTCCCTTTTACAAATGTGTTACATTTTTATATAGACTGTAGCTTTTCTCAAAATTATACATTTTATTATACCACACCTCCAAATCTTTCCAAATTGAAATAAAGTACACTTCAGGCTTGCAGTGGCCAGCCCTCTTGACCTTACAAAGCCACATCCCAAAATTTCACCCCAGCACTCATACAGTACCCACTTGAGAGCTTAAGGGAGCTCAAAGTAGCTTACAAGCAAGAGAGAACAGTACCTTTCAACAGAACCCAGCAAAGCTACTTTAAGCAGAATCTGGTGATTCATCTTCTTTAAAATGAAAGTTTGGATTACTCAGCAGCCTCTCTGTAGGCACAATCCACCTGTGTCGTGTCATGAAATCCCTCACACTAGAGCTGCACTCTCACTGCTGAACTGTAGGCAGCTCATGAATCATTTTTAGTTCCCCTAGCCATGTGATGGCACTATCTACACTTGCCTCTCAAATCTAATACAAGAAATGAGTGGGTGAAGCACAGAAACAGGAGTATGAAGAAAGACTGACATTGATGAGACCAGAAAAAAGACACTAAGATTTATGGGAATGGGCTGAAGCCTAAAGAATGGCAACCAGCACTAATTAGGTGAGCTCTAGATTTTGAAACAGCAGCACCAGAAACAAGTACAAAACGAAAAACCTAATCAGATTACACAAAGAGAAAACAGATAAAAGAGTTAAAGGAACTTCATCCTGGTAAATCCTTGAGGAGGGTCCAACATTTTTTCTCCTTTTATCAGAGACCTGTGAAATCTAGTTGTAAAGTACATCCTTCTCCAGTCAAAGAAGATGACAGAGCATTACTGCTGCTGGATTCTCTGTTGTTTGGATGGGGAACTTTGGCTACTGATTCTAATCTAAAAAACACTTCTGATAAGGCACAGATATACATAATGCTCCCTCACCTATTATTAAGTTTTTAAACCTCAGAAACTACATTCAGTAAAAGCAGTAGTAAAGTAAAGCATTACTAATTTTTCCATAATGGAATTTTCAGAATTAAGATTTGCAACCTATTAACTCAAAAAAATTACATGGGAAAAGAAAAAGCCCATCAGATAATGAACAAATTCTTTTCGAAGCACTGTTTCAATAGTATGCAATGAATAAATAATCGTGAAATACTCCAAACAGAAGGGAAAAAAAATTAAACAGATTCTCAGTAAGTGTGTGCCATCCATTTTGTGCAATGAGGCAGACATCCCACAGGAAATCATTGTGACTTGTGTGATTCAAGATCATATGATAAAAATATATTTACAGCAAATTGGATTGTTTGCACAGACAATATTAACTGTGACACTGCTCACCTTTCAAATGTTTGTCTTTGCAACCTCAAAAACGCTCTTTTAACACAGTTCCTCTAAAATGTACCATTACAAATGAAAACTAACAAACAATTCATTGTCAGGCAATGTGTTTCCGCATTTCTAAATAATCCCGCATAGAGAGCTCACAGTTTATCAGTTTTATGATTATGATGCCAGATTGTATATCATCCCTTGCCTGGCTGTATATTGGCTTTATACAGAGCTTTACTGAATAAAATTTTCCAAACAACAATATTGGATGCTAGCATACCAAACCCTCATAACGTTTTACATTAAAGAAAGGAAATGCACAGTTCATGTGAGTTAGAAATTCATACAGTTATAAATGTAATAAAGCCTAAACTGCAAATCAGAAATCTTACAGGCAAGCAAGGACTGCAACCACACAATTCAACTCCAGCAGAGAAATTATTCAAAAGAGGTAGAGAAAAGAAGTGTTTGATACGAAATTCAGCAGATCATGCACATATTAAGCACATAGTACAATCAGCTATGAACTAGAGTTGAACTTTAAAGGACATAACAGTTTGGCTGACAAATACATTAACAGCCAGACATAACTTGTTTCTCTTTAAAAAATATAATCATAGAAAATTGTCCATATGTATTTCAGGAAATGTATTTTTTCATAACAACTCATGCTTTAACTGAACATAAGATGAAAAATTTATCATTTTTCTGATTATTATCTTGACTTTCAGTAATCAAGACAGAATACCTGGCTTTTTTATTCAATTATTTCATTTTTCATGTGAAGATAAAAATGCTTTTAAAACATGAAGCATTTAACAGAATATAAGCAGATGCTATGTAGCCAATAACAGTAATTTCACACCTGTAATGTTTTTGCTCTCAAAAAGATAAAGGCTTCTAAAATTCAAACTATCACAGCTTAAATCTAGTCTTGAGCATCTTAAGTAAGATGTATAGTATTTCATTATTACTTCAACATCTTCTACAAAAAGATTAGTATTTTATTTACTAGAAACAAAAGCCAATTTTATCTTTTCAAAAACAAATAAACTAAGTCATTCTAATACCAGTCCAAATAACTTGAAGTCCTTAGGTAAGCTGTCAATGAGTAAGATTTACAATTGTTTCTATGGGCAAAATTTTATGAGTGTACTATGTAGTTACCAATAAAAACCCCCAGTATTACAAGAAAATGGCTACACCCTCAAAGGACATGAGACTGCAAAATTCTCACATTTATCAGCAAACTTATATGTATTTTTGCATGTTATTTTTTAATGATGCAATAAAAGCCTTGCATCAAAGGTTTCCCAGTTCTGCAAATATTTTAAATAGGGATTTAACTTTTTAAGGTATATTAGATATATTGACTATAGCATGGCTTCAGATACTGGAAAATAATTCATTGTTGAGGACTTGCATCAACTATAAGGTACTATGAAAAACTGCTGCTGTACAAGAGAGTATGAAAACAATTCACACCTTACTAGCTCCTCTCTAAGTGTTTTTGATTGTACACATGCACAGTATATGCAATAATATATGAAGCAATTTATAAAATATGTACATGCATATGATGAAAGGTTCAAATAACCAGGAAAAACTTATAACACATCTTTTTATAAAACTTGGCAAAAATAGGAGAGGTCTTCTTTCCAGGACATTTTTCTTGCCTCCTTCTGAAAAAGTCAGCATCATATAAGAAAACCTCAGGAGCCAGCCAGCTCAATTGAATAATTTGTTCTACAGTATTTTGCTTATACATCTATTAAAAAATTAGGCAAGAGCCTATAAGACTTCATCACAGCACAGAGTTTTTTTACATCATAATGTTTATCAGTTTCTGTGACAACTCAGTAGAGCATTTCTATTCTGGAAAAAGATCACTAGAAGATATGTGTTTGCACTTTTGTGTTCTCACCTAGTCTTCATACTTTACTCTCACTTTGTTCCTTACCTCTGGCTGATTAGAAATATTAAGAATGAGGGCCCACAGTTCAGCTCGGAGTGCTGTTGGGCATCCCTGACGAACATATTGTTGAGCTGCAGCACTGTCTTCCTCTGCTAAAACTGTAAGAAACAAAACAGGTAAAGCATTGATATAGTGTAAGACTTCTTTCAAATACCCTAATTTTTAACTTTAAAAAATGGTTTACCATGCTGGAAGCATTAGCTAACAGGAAAACACCAAAAAGTTCTGGTTTCCACAATGCAATTAAGTAGTTCCTTGGGAAACAAGGCCACTGGTAATAATAAGCAAGGCTGTACTACCTTCTGTCACAAAACAGAAGGTACGTATCCATGAAGCACTTAGTACGTATCCATGATTATATCAAGGCTAGTTGCAGCTAGTAGGCATCACGCAGAATAAACAGTCATACACAGTCACAAAATACTCCTGGTTAATTATGAGTGGTATCTCAGCTCAAATAGGAGATTGGCACTCATTCTGGCTTTTTTGTGTCTCCCTTGTTTTCATGTTAACTATACAAGTACCTTCACAGGTAACTGTGGGGCAAGAACTTTCTATTTCAGAGTGAACTATCATGTTTTCTCATTTGGTGTGTGTACTCTGGAGGATAAAGACCTTGTTTTTCAAAAGATTTTGATTTCCCTTCATACTGACATAAAACAAATACTCTACTGTTGACAGGTGTGCTTAGATGGGTCATTGTTGTGAAGCTTCAGGCTGCTCTGTCACAAGGGTCTCATACCGAATACAGTACTGTACGTACTGTAGGACAGACTGCCTCACTCCTTACTTATATCTATACACTTGAGAGATACACATCTTTAGCTATTGTAATCTGGCAAAAGTGTTTCCCTCCAAGGTTACGTGATTAACTGTACTCTCATACTCAAAATGTTTTTTACAACAGAAAGAGAGTTCGGAGAAATTTTTGTGGTATTATCTAAACATCAGGTAGGTGTTGTGCCGGTATTCAGAAGTTTCCAAATCCATATCCTCTGATTTTTCTGAAGTCTCCATGAAACAACTTGCTTTTCTAAATATCAGTAAATTCAATATTCACAATATCTGCCCTGACATGACTTAGAAGGATGAGGTTTGGAATTAAAAATCTATCTAATTCATTCTTGTCTTCTCTTAAATACTGAATAGACCAGTTTGCCAGTTTTCTGTTTAACCTGCAGAGCTTTAACACAGACATTTTGTGATCCTTTTTTTCTAAATGAAGGGCAAAAATAAAAAAATTAAAAACATTCCTACATTCTCCAAAAAACTTTAGAAAGACTTTAGATGTGATTCATCTCAGTGTCCATGAGTGTTTATCCTATTTTTTTTCTGAAACAAAATATTAAAATGTAGTTTTGCTAAGTACAACAAAGAAAAATCCTCAGACTTGGCAATACATCTAATATAAAAGCAAAATCATTACATCAGTGGCAACCAAAGTCATAATTAACACCCATTAGAGCATGCAGCAGGACTCTCACTGAATGAACTGGGATTTCAGTTTATGGTCAAGACTCTTAGCTTACATTTTTACAAAATTTTGAGTCCTTGCATATAGAAAAACTAAGGCATTCTCCTTAATAGAGGTTGCCCCATACAGACAGGACATAAGAATAAGAACTACAGTGTAGAGCTGAATGGATGGCTCAGGGAGTTCAGAGAGGTAATTTGTTTGGACCAATGGGAAAAGAACAGAGAGGTGGATGGTACCTAATGAGGTGCTCTTGAATCAGAAAACTTACAATGAAGGACAGAAAGATGACCACAAAAGAAGAAATAAGAAAGGTCACTCTTTTGTTACTGCAACAAATAAAAGAGGGAAGGGAGTACTTCTGAGATGGTATCCTTTCTCTTTTTCCTTTGATGGTGCTAATGTTTAGCAGGAATCACAAGAGACAGTAAGGAGCAAATATTGATGGATTCCAACTATTCCTTGTATGTTTCTTCTATAAGCAAACCTAAGCTATGAAATTATTATTTTTTTAATATTTCTCTCTTTTCTTTTTTTGGTTAATTCTTAACCTACTGAAACAACCCAGGAACCTCAGGAACCTTTTCAGAAAAAGCAGGATGCGGAGACAAATGAGCGAATTTTTCAGAGTGGCAAAGTATTGCAATATTCTGCAATTGCAAATAGTCATTACAAAGACTCTATTCTGACGCACAGACATAAATCCCATTACACTGATGAGAACTTTGTGTGCAGAGATGGGAATCCACAGTATTTTGATTTTAAAATGAAATTCAGTAGCAGCATAAGTTAAGTTATCACCAAAAAGCTATGTCTCTGTGCTTCCCATTTCATTTTTAATGAAATATCTGCAGAGTTATTTATCTGGTAGCTACTGGTAGACTGCAAATGTTTGCTTTTCTGTCTCTGTCTAAATGACAACAGTATTACTGACTGTCTTATCTAAACTACAATGGTATTACTGACAATGCTTTGTGTTAGCCTGTCTAAATTCTTAGAATTCTAAAAGGTACATAGAAATTAAGATACGAATTTACTAAATACATTCCTAACTACTCACAGTTTATTACAGATAAAAACAGATCCATACCTTTTTGTCCAACACGTACATGTTCATTTTCAAAGAACTCTAGAAAATACAGACACAGAAAAGAATGGCAAAAAATAAATGAAAAAAAAAAGGTACTCCAGCTGGTGATGTATTTTATATTTTTATTACATCCCATTAAATTCAGCTGATATGTACTGCTAACATCACTAAAAATTAACCTGCATCAGCATCAAAGTTCTCCTTCAAAATCTAACAGGAAATAATACTACAGGATTTCTTCTTGTCTGAAGGACACAAATATCAAAGCAGCACTATACTACATGAACTTAGATTTTCAATTAGGTAAGTTTCCTTTTAAAAAGAATACTGAAAATAATATTGATACTATAGTGATTTCCATTTTTGTATGGAAAGACCATTTTAAAACCTCTTTTACAGGCATAGATGCATCGATGGAAAACCAATAGAAATTATGCACTATTTAAGATACTGAATATTAATATATGGATATGTCCTGTAATATTTTCTTAAAAGTAGTTATTTAAAATACATTTGTGTGTGTGTTTGTATTAAATATATATTTACAAATATATGATAAAATATAAATATACTTAGGTATGTATATACAAATAAAAGATATTTTTTATATATGTGTATATATATGCCTATCTGTTAGTTGGCTTAACATTTATTGATATTTTCTGTACTTTTGGAAACAGTG
Organism: Lepidothrix coronata; assembly: GCF_001604755.1. NCBI lineage: Eukaryota > Metazoa > Chordata > Aves > Passeriformes > Pipridae > Lepidothrix > Lepidothrix coronata. The sequence goes on from NW_016690180.1 coordinate 15,332,423, forward strand.
AGTGTGGTTCTCTAGATCCTGAAGTGTTCCAACATACTGAAATTAATGTATTTTCAGCTTCTGGTGATGACTTTCAATCTTAGCCAAAACTGACTCTTCATATATGCAATGTTTTCTATTATTAACTGTGTTTTACTAAGAAAATCACTACAATCATAATATTTATGGTTTATTATGAGAAAAAAATACAAATTACTTGGTAATTGCAAAGTATTCTACTCATTAGTGTTCTATTTAAATGACTGAAGCACAGCATTAGCTCACCAGGAGGCACTTGTGCTGAATCATCAATACCCAGTTGTCCTATATTTAAGCCTAGTTCACTGAAGTCTTCTTTCTGAAAAGAAACAAAATTACAAAAAAGTAATTAACAATGTTTAATTCTCTAAATCACTAGAGATTTCTCCTTAAAGGCTTAATGTAAATCATTTCTAAACCAAATTAAGTTTTTTTAAATGCATATGAAATGTGGAGTCAGGTTTTAAAAGAAAAGAATCTCATCAATTCTTACTCTAGGTTTAGTTATAGGCCCCAGTTTGCATGTCAACTATGACATGGATGTAGTAAAGTGGTGAATGAAAGATCAGGTTAAGGATCTCTAATTCCCAGCTCTTTTCCAACCCAGGTGAAAGCTTTTCTACCAGGATAAAATCCCCAAGAGTCTCATCAGTGAAGCATTAAGAAGAATTCTCCTATTTTCTAATTATAATACACTAGTACTCAAACATTTCCTTTCATTTATAATCTGACAATAAAGGGACTTAAAATTACTTTGAGAAGAAAATCAGAAGCTAATTCATTGTCAGATTACTGATCTTGTACAGGATCAAATAAAACTTTAGAATTAAGGTACATATTTCAAGTTTCTTGTACAGAAAAAATGAGTAAACGAATAAAGTGTACAGAAATGTGTTTTTGGCACAAATTAAACCTGTGTGGCATAAAATCAAAACTTCCCTACTGGCAGATAATTTACTGTTTATGTTTTATTTTTCATTAAACTTTTTTATTTTAACTACATATTTAGATTGTTTTTCACCTTCAAAAGGAGAAACTTATGATGATACTCTTATTCCTTAGAATCTTTTTCATTAGAAAGGCAAAATACCCCTCACAGAAACCCCTTACAAGAAAAAATATACTTACCAATTCTGAAATATCTTTAACTTTTAAAGGAACCTGGATTAGCCCAAGATGATTTCTGAAACTAGGCTGTTCTCCATTTTCATAATTTGGGTTTCGAAGATTCATCAGTACCTTAAAAATGGTAGCTCTGTCATTCCTTGCTTACATTCAGAACTCTTCTTAACATCAGCAGTATTAGAAATAGTAAAATCAGCACAAAACCATTTCCCCCAACTTACATATATAGACCCAAATTATTAAATTATATCTCAATATTTTCAAAATCAAAAAGGATTCAAACTTTTAAGGAAGCAAACACATTCTACTTGAAAAGTAGATTCAAAATATGAATAAAAAGGCAGAAATAATTTTTGATTTATGGGATTAAGTGCTGACTAACTAGTAATGTCTTAAGTAAAATCTACTTCCTCATCAAAGCTATTCAAATGCCAACGGAATATTTCTGATGGCTACGGTATCCAGGATATTCTTCAATATTGCTTTTCTCTGAAAGAATTTTTATCCATATTCTTACACTGGCATCTTATAGAGCTTCCAATCAAAGTGCTACATAACTTACTACTAAAATAATTTCTTACTAAATAACAATGTATCTAAATATCTTTTTTCACTTGAGACCAAAAATAATTACTAAATTGAAAGTATAAAATTTAAAGGACAAGGAATCATGTCAAGATAAGTAACTGCAATCTATAAAGGAATTTAAAGTGTCTTCCATACTGTCATTCCTTGGTATAGATTTTGATATGATGTTGAACCACAAGTATTCTTTCTAACATGAGTTTCCATCTCTTATGAAATTCTTTAATAACATCCTACCTCTACAATTCTCAGTCTTGTAAGTATTCTAATACCATATAACCTCACTGTCAGACTTGTAAATTTAAAGCAACTCCGGAAAGGAAACAGTAAAAAGGAAAAAGAGAGTGATCATGAGGGTCATTGGATAAGGTTAAAAAGAAGATTGGTTTGTTTATAGATCCAAGATTAAAACACAACTTGTTTGTTATTATAGTGATGGAAAACAGAATAAATGAAACATTTTCAAGATTCTTATGATAAGTGAACAAAAGAAGCTCTTTAGAAATGTCATAAAATGTATATAAAGTTTATTGTTGGATTCAGAAATGCATTCACAATTCATAACTATGAAACAATTTACACTTAAGTCAGAAACACTATAATCTCCTCTACAACTACAAAGCATATTCCACTAAATTTGCACTGAAACATATTGAAATGTGAACATATTAATTCTGACTGATAATTCAGTAAAACTTCTAAGTTTTACTCCGTAAATTTGGAGGCCAGCTTAACTCCAGAATTCTACACTATTGTCATGCTTTAGGTGGTTTCTTTCCCGTATAACTCAAAGAATATACAGATAACAATTTAAAAAATTTTTTCCAATCATATTTTAATCCAAAAATCTCCTACTGTGTCACCATTAAGTTCATTGTTGCCATGTTTATTGTCCATTATTCCATGCCTGTTCTAGACATAGCTGGTAAAGCAAGTTCTGTTTTACTCAGATGTCTGTGCTTGAACCACACGAAATTATGAATATTACTGTAATTTCTGAGTTTAAATCCACAGTTACCATTCTTTTAACGGTTCAGTCTGATAACAGACAAAAGCCCCCAAATTCCACACAGTCCTGTTTCATGTTTGATTTTTTACAGTCTTCATAGACGACCTACAATTTCAACTGCATACAGGTCTGCAATCCACCACCAAAGAGTGTATCAGCTTCACATATTGTGATTTATCAGCTTAATGTACTGGAATTTAAAACATAAAACGAATTACAAAATCAGTTGGAGAATTGCTCTCAGAGGAAAAAAGTTAGCCCCCAACTGTTCTTTGGAGAAAGAGAAGTTTATCACAGGTACAATTTAAAACTGCAATTAAAGAAAAGGGACAATAGCATTTTGTCCAAACATTGACTGTTATAAAAAATATCCCAAATTTCACTTGCTATAAAGGACAACTTGTATGAAATACACTTAACAATTATTTTCCCCACTTCACATAAAAGACTATAATGGATACAAGTCAGTGGCTGAATATTGTTTCATAAATGCTTACCTCAAGAAAATCTTTAGGTGCATAAACAGGCCGGAAGAGACTTAGATCTGTAATGAGATTTCAATGAACTACGTTAAAACCAAAATACGAAAAAAACATACCCCATATCTATAACACAACCTAGCAATCTGAATAACATATTAGGGCAAAGATCAAAATAACCCTATCACAGATACCATGCCTACAACCACCACATATTCTCTCACAATTATGCTACTGATAGTGCCTTGGTTTTGTAAACCCCAAGCAAATGGAGGGAGGGGTGTTCTTTAAGGTCCCTTTAAGGGACCATTCTATGATTCTGTGAAGTGAACAGTACTCATAGGATGCTTTTACTTAATCCTCATAAGCCTTTAGACTGAACCAGTCCTAGACATGAGACACAATATTCAAAAGCAGGGTATTTTTTTAACAGCTTAGATTGTTGAATTGCACATACTGCTGTCAAACAAAAACTAGGGAGTAGTCATAAACAATCCGTGAAAAGTATCTGCCATCAGACAGGTTGTACTGTGATAGAAACTACCACCTTTGAAAAATCCTTTATTTTAAGGAATTTGGATATGAACTAGCAATACAATTAGTTTTGCTCTCCAAAAGTAAATCACTGACTATTCTGTGCAACAGTTATTTTTATCTTTTTCAAGAAAAAGTCTGAGCTTAATTATCTACAGTTCTGAACATTTTCTTTTTATGAGCCTAAGTTTAAACACTAAGGGGAGCTTTGTCCTAATTGTATAAATCTATAAAGCACTGGAATATGGAGTATTCTACCATAATCTCTCAGTGATGATTCAATACTAGTATACCATAACTTGAAGCAAATAACAATGAAATACTTATTTATGCATAATAACAAATTACCAATGAGAAAAAAGATTGAAATCAGTTTGCCTTGAAGAGATTAACCTTTGACTGATAAGTAAGACGTGCATGCTACCTCTCTATGTACAAAAATGTAATGCATGTACATTTATTTGACCTTACCTGGCTCATCAGTTCCCATTTCATTCCATTTATTAAGCAGTTCTTTCTGTTCACTTACAGGCCTCTGAAAGGCACACAAAAAGTAACTTCTTTTTTTAACAGTATGAATAAAAACATGCCTATTTCAAATATGCATATATTAACATAACACTTTAAAAAATAGTACCACAAACTTATTTGCTCAAAACTTTTTCCCAGCCTGAAGGTATATTCTACTGTAGGAAGCCCAGGTTCCACTTACAGGAAAAAAAAAGGAGCCCATTAAATAGTTTCAGGTGTTTATTAACTAATTTTATGCTATTTAGTACTTAGTTTCACGTTATTGAAGATTTACTGCACATTCCATAGAGCTGTTGGATTTATTCCTTCCCCAGCAGTCATGAAAAACAAACACAGCGCATCCTTTATCTCATGATGAACCATAGACATTCTGCCACCTATCACAGAGGTATATCAGGGGAATGAGCAAAAAATTCTAACATTACTGCCTAATTCCATGATCTTTAAAACTAAAGCCTCTAAATTAACAAAAAAACCCAATAAAACAAAACAGAGCAGAATGAATGACAAACAAAATCAGCAGTGTGCCAGTATCTCTCTCTCCCTTAATGTACCAGTTCAACTACAGCCTTCTCTGGCACACAGAGTACACCTATATCACACGCAGGCTGCACAGCTAGAACTTACACAGCTGAGTTTGCACACAAAATGTTCTATTGAAGAGCAATGAATGCAGTAATTAGCTTTCCAACGTGCTGCTCCCTCAAGAGGATAATTACTGCAACAGCAAAGAGGAAAATCTACCTATGGCCTTCATTTTCTCCCAAGTTAAGTCGATGCATTCTTTTCCACTATCCATATATATATATATATATATCCATATCTATCTATCTAAACATCTTTTAAATAACTACTTTTAAGAAAATATTACAAGACATATCCATATATTAATTATTCTGCACTAAAATTGTCTGGATATCAGACATGCAGCTCTTGATAACCATGTGTAAAATGAACATTACAAGTGTGCAAGACAAGGTCTAATTTAAAAAAAAAGTCAGTTTGACATTAGAAAATTACCTTCTGAGCTAGTGGGATACTGAGCTCTGTGCACATGCTGTTTAGACTTTTTAGAATTCGCTTCTCCCAGCTTCCCTAAAATACACACAAAATATAAATTATAGAGAATTTATTTTTCCTGAAAATGGCATTTATCATGTAATAACAAGCAGCTCTCTGAAGTCATGTATAAGAAAGGATAGCAAGAGTCACTAGCTGACATCTGAAAAAATATTAAGGGAATATTTACATGTTTCTTTACATGAAAACAACAAATCAAATAGATTTCATCATTTACAACACAATTAAAAAGCCAGAAAATTTAGTTGTTCATATTTCAGATGTCAAAGAAAGCATGTATTTTTCACAATTACTGATTTTCATATATGCCTAATGATCAAGTTTCCTTATAGATCAACATATAACAAATTTTTCCAATAATTATAAGCAATTCAATCAACTGTGCACAGCAAGTGCCTTCTCCACTTTGTGATTTGAAGAGAGTGAGGGTCTTTCCCCACAAAACATGTCTTCGATGTTGTCAGAAGTTTAAAAACGTTAGAAATTTGGTATTCTGTAATGCTCAAAAAAATAGCTCTTCTAACATAATGCTCAGGAAACAGTTCTCTAATCTGAGAAAACAGTAAGTAGACAATACCTCAGCAGAAAGTGGAAAGAGCAATCAGATTTTTCTGACTATTGCATTAGGCTGCAATAGTGCCCAACTTGTGGCTAATTCCTCTTAAGTTAATGACAACTAGGACTGACTTCCTTTCCAACTGACTTAGGATTTTCCTTCCCTGATTACAGCACCACTGGTGGGTTTTATATTTAATTTAGTTTTCCGTGGATGATGAGTCAAGCCTCAATCAAATGAATGCAAAGACTCCTCTTAATGTCATTTAGTTCTATTTATCACTTATAATTTGCTCTAGACACAAGTTCTACTACAGTTAGTTACTGTCTAACCATGCTCCTCAAAGTTCTGTCCAAAAGAAGATGCAGTTTATTAACAGGAAGCGAATGAAGGGAAGTGCAGAAGTTCAAATGTTCTGTTAAAAAATAAAATATGTATCTTGTCTATAATTGTTTCATTTTAGCTTCCATTTACAAGACACTCTCATACCTTTTTCCATCAAACACAATAGCTCACTTTCACCAGACTTTTTTTCTCACAGTCAAGTCATGCCTTCACTTTCTCTTGCATAAACAAAACAGAAATGAGTTTTGACTGTAAGGAATGTTTTTCAAATTGCATTATTTTTTCTCATATTCTGCATAATATTTCTATTTAACTATATTTTTATAGTTAAATTCCTTACAAATGCTGCAGTTAGACAACACCATGCCACAAACTGGTTAATCTCTCAAAGAGTAGTACAGAGCATTTACTATTTTGCTGAGAAGTGAGGTTTTGTTGCTAGAGAATTAAGAAATGAGAGGCATGAAGACTACTAAGCCATACAGGATAAGGAAGTGGAAACAGAACAAAGAGGTGTTAGTAGCAAATTAAAAAATCAAAGTGAAATTATCGAGATCATAGAATCACAAAACACCAGGTTGAATGGGGACCTCAAGGATTATCTGACCCAATATTTCTTGGCAAAGCAGAGTCTAGACAAGATGGTCAGCACCCTGTCCAGCTGAATCTTAAAGGGTCCAGTGTTGGAGAATCCACCACTTCCGTGGGGAAATTATTTTAATGGCTGATTGTTCCCAGTGTGAAAAATTTTCCTCTTGTGTCCAATCAGAATGTCCCCATTACCTTTCATCTTTTTCATGTGACTCCTTGCAAAAATGGAGTCGTCTTCTCTGTAGCCATCCTTTAAATACTGAAACATGGATAAGGTCTTCCCTAAGCCTTCTTTTCTCAAGGCTGAACAATCTCAACTCCCTCAGCCTTTCCTCACATTGCAGGCTTCCCAGTCCTTTGATTAGCTTTGTGGCCCTTCTCTTGATCTTCTCCAGCCCTCCATATCTTTTTTGTAGAGTGGGAACCAAAACTGAACACAGTATTCCAAATGTGACCTGAAAAGCACTAAGTAGAGTGGGATAATGATATCTTTATCTCTGCTGACCCTGTTAATGCAACCCAGCATCCTGTTGCCTTTCCTTGCCACAGCAGCACACTGTTCACTCATGTGGAGCTTGTTTGCCACCAGGTCCTCTGGGTTTGTTTCCATAGAGTTGCTCCCCAGCCTGTGCTGCACTCCTAGGTTATGGTTTCCCACATGCAAAACCTTACATTTGTCCTTGTATTTCATAAAGCTCTTGTTAGCCCACTTTTCCAGCATATCCAAGCCTTTCTGCATGGTGACTCTCCCTTCTGAAGTGGTTACTTCCCCACCCAGTTGGGTACCATAGCAAACTTCATCAGGGTACACTTGATGTCATCAAAATTAAGGGAGGACGAGGGGGTTGGGGGGGAGAAAAATAGCACAGATATACTTGAAGATATGAAAACTACAAAAGAAGCACAGGAGAGGTAGATGGCAGCTTTGAAAGACTGAGAAGCAGCTCATTCCAAGGAGCAATGGACTTGGTGTGACAGACAACTGCCAGACCAGACATTAATATGCTTATTGCACTGGGGATGCAACATGTTAGTAATTAAACTCTTATGGACAGTCCTAAACTGTGCCATAATTCAGCCTTCAAGACTCTGCCCAGTAAAAGGTGTTCAAAAAAATGCAAAACGTAAAAAAAAAAAAAAAGTGTGAGGGTTATACAGCCTTTCCAAGCAAGATATCCTTCCCTTTCTCCAGGACAGTGAGCAGAAACAATACACTGTCCTTGACTGAAATGAAAGGCAGAGGCAGAGCTCATAAAGTAATTTTACTGATGGTAACAATACATTTTACAAGATGATCCCTGTAGTTTTATGGAGAAATTTAACACTAAGAAAACACACTGCTAGGATTGCTATGGTTACAATGATAACATTCAGTAAAATAGCAGAAACTGAGGAAGGCAGCACTGCAATTTGAAAACTACTTCATAGAATCATAGAATGGTTTCCAGTACCCAAAAGGGGCTTATAGGAAAGCTAGAGAGGGACCTTTCAGAAGCATATAAAGTGATAGGACAAGGGGGAATGGGTTTAAACTGAAAGGGTAGGTTTAGATGAGATATGAGGAAGAAATTCTTTACTGTGAGTTGGTGAGACACTGGAACAGGATGCCCAGAAAAGTAAGTTGTGGATGCCCCATCCCTGAAAGTGTTCAAGGCCAGGCTGCATGGGGCTTTGAGCAGCCTGATCTCACAGAAGGTGTCCCTGCCTATGGCAGGGGATTGGAACTAGAGAACTAGATGATCTTTAATGTCTCTTCCAACCCAAACCATTTTATAGGTCTGTGACTTACAGCATTACTACTTATTGCCATTAATGCTCTATTTTTCACTAGAAATCTTGTTTTTCTTTTGAGGTAGTGAAAACAATACAAAAACTACAGTCTGCTACCTATGAGAAAAAAAGAACTAATTTGAGGAGGAGAAGGGTTAATTATGAACTTTTTAATATGTATTCTAGAAAAATACTAATATATTTTTAATTACTGATTCAAAGTCATTCCGATAACTGATATCAAAGATGGTTTTCAGGGAATATTACCCTTCTTTCCAGAATTCTGAAGGAGAGCAAAATTAATTAAGATAGAAAAGGATAAAGAAATTGTCAACAAACTCATAACAATGGAAACAGCATCATAAATGGTGACTGTGCCTAATAAAAATTGAGTATGCTCTGAATAAAAAAGCTTGAAGAAAAGTTGTCTGCCTATGGAAAGTAGTCAATGTATTCTTATTTTGCTTTGTTGGCATGTGTAGCTTTTGCTTTGCCAATTAAACTGTATTTATAACAAGATTTCTCACTGTTGCCCTTCCGGTTCTCTCCCATTTCGCTGGGGGGAAGTGAGCGAGCGGCTGAGCTGCCTCCAGGGTTAACCCGCTCCAGAGGACATGGATGACTAATGCTCTTTGAAACAGGGCTATCTAGTTTTGGAACTAGCAAAGACAGGACTTCTCCTTCTCATTTTTAAACTACTGAAATAACAGGCCTTTCTACATAAGGCTAAAAATACTGGCTACTGTAAGTATTGTATACACTTTTGTAAAACAATAACCAGTGAAACTGCTTTAGACAAACATACACATAAATATAGCTCTGTGGGGTTTGCATTAATCAGGCTGCAAATTGTGGCATTACATTTCACACCACACAAGAACAAGAAAAATTGGTTAACACAATCTTTCTCCCCAAATGCTAAAGACTGAAAACCAGGACAGCAAGGTAAGACTTCCTGGAATAAACAACAAATATGATTGTAAAAGTAACACAATTAGTTGAATACCTTGTAAAACAATACTACAATGTATTTCTAGGCACGGCTGAGTTAACTACACTTTTATCCTATCTCATATGTTTTGGTCAGATCATATTCTTGAAGCTTTTTTTGCTTTTACATTTTTATATGGATTTTTCTTTTTTTTTTTCAAATGGCATATACTGGCAAAAAATTAAAACCAATGAAGCAAATATATTTTTTTCTGACACCAAAAATCCTCATTTAATCTTTATAGTTCAGTTTCTCTTATTCTCCTTCAATACACTATAAGCTCCTTAGCTCTATATTTTTCATCTTCCTTTCACATTTTTAAGTCCTAAATACATCTCTTCTTTCTGAAGATCTCACTGTCTCTGCAGCCTGTTATCTTTCACTGCGATGTGTCTCTTCAAAAAAATATTTTTGTAGCCCCAAGTGAAATGACCTATAGCTTCCCTTTTTCTTCTTCTCAATAAAACCAAATTCTCCTCTTTGACACAGTCACATCATCTCTATTCTGGATTTTTCAACCACTTGCCACTATATCATACTTCTTTCACAGCTGGAGAATTACTTGAGCAGGTTTTTATATATGTAAAGTGTCACATATATAGTATTACTTTGATGCAATTACAAATCTGTCCTTTTCCTAAAGTACAGAACCTAGAAATTGTATAAATACATTCTACAGAGTAAATCTCAAATAATCTAATTAAAGATCTGATGTGAATGATAAAACTGATAACCACCAACCTGTGCTTTCCTCATATAGGCTAAAGGTTCTTTAATATGCTCAGGCGGTGCTGCAGGATGACAGGGCAGAGGAAACCTTAAAGAAAATACAGTATACCTTCAATGTTAAGATTTAGTATTTTGCTTAATTAATCCTGTATTTGTAAACCTAAACACAAACTTCTTTCATGAGAGCACTAGTAAAAACACAGTGTATGTCGATCAAAACTAAAAATTATTTTTAGAACTATTTTTTCCTCATCCATTCTATGGATACAAATAATATAACAATATGTAAGAATAACATTTCAACATGAGTTTTTCTTATATTAAAAAGAATCTCTTATAATTTCACATATTTGTAAAACAAAATCGAATAATTACATTTACAAATCAGGTATTTTAAAGGTGTATTCTCTTCACATCATATAATCTTTATGATTCCCTGGAACTCTCACTCTCCAGGGCATTACATTTTTTCAAGAGACAATGTATTTTTTTGGAAGATATCCCTTAAAAATCAATAGTGAGCATGTACATCAATTAGAGCAATTAGAACTTTGAGGTGTTGATCCAAGCAAAGTTGAGTGTTCACTCATAAACTGCATTATGCCAAAATGTTAGATCTGGACCAAAAATAAAAAACCAAGCCAAACACTAATTTATCTCCAGTAGTGCAGATTATTTCCAATGTGTTATTGCCAAACATTTTATCCAGCTTAGTTTTAAATATCTAAAATGTCTTTCAGGAAACAAAATTTACATATAGCTTCTCTAATAGTTAACCTGAATTTTCATTTGTTTAGATGTATTCAGTCAGTTCCTATCATATGTTTTTGGGAAACCCTCCCCAAATTTCTCCCCGTTCTTAACTGATAAGGTCATTCTTTTACTTGCTGCGAATGAGTTCTGGACTACCCTGTCCCTATGTGTAAAATGGAATCAATACTAACAGATTTCAGCAATGCTGTTTCTTGTCTTTTCCACAGTGCTCATGAAATCCTGGTATTCTTATTTAATTTCAATTTTCCAGTGCTAATTTCCTTATTTTGCTGCTTATTTCCATGAACTCAAAGAAAGTATCAGCGTTAGCCATAGAGATGGGTAAATATTTCTCCCTGGAAAGATATGATGAAGACGAATCCTTACTGACAGACAGAAGCATTTGGCTGAATCAAGTCCCAGCTACTACTAAGATACATTGTGCCAAACTGGTAACTCTAATAAGCTTATTTAAATTAGCACAAATAGATTTCCATACACATTTCCTATTTTATAGTTGCATTTAAGGCTATATCTGTTATGAAATTCAGCTTTCCACTGTGTCAGAATGTAAAGGCAACTTATGCTTCCCAAAAGTCTAATCCAAAGTTTGATGAACAATAATAAAAAGGAAACTTGACCAATTTTGGTGTGTTTATAACCATATCTCAAGCATGATGAACACTGTACACACTAGTAAGCCTAGAGATCCAATATCTTAAAGAATTTTAAAAATAACAATACAACCACTATGTGCAATGCTGTAATAAACATCTGAAAATAATTAAAACTCATTTGTAGCAACTACCTCATCTACACAAGAATTATATTATGACTGTTGGAACCTTTGGAAATAAAGCAACAAAGAAAATACTAAAGTAACTAAAAAAATTGGTGATTTGGTGATATTTGTTTCACTCATTCTTTAAAATGTACTTGAGTCCAATATTTTCACTAGGATGAAAAAGAAATAATGACACTTTAAAAACAGAAATGAAGCAGGTACTGTTGGTATGACAGATCTTGCAGATTATAGTAACACTTTATACACCTACATATACAAATGAATCAAAAGTAAATCATGGGAGTAGAGCTCATTAAATAAAAATACTAAATAAACTCACACGTTGAGTTCACTATAAACAGCATTCTGAAGCTTCTTTTCCCAACCTGTTAAAATAAAAAAATAACCAGAAGACAATTTCAGGAATTAATACTAACAGAACATGAATCAGAGGTTGCTTTGCAGTCACTGGAGTTTTCTGTCTGTTCCTGTCTACCTACCAGACAGATAGGAAGAGATGAAGAAATCTTAGTCCAATTCAGATAGGAAAACTACAAGTTGAAACCTGTGTAAAGACTGAATATCCTTTATTTCCATCTGCTATTCAAATAATTACAACATAGTTTTGGTTAAAAAATTACATCCTATTTTTTCAAAGACGTCATTTTATTAAAACATCTATTAATATTAACAGAAGCAGTGTTCCTGGTGATTATAAATTTAAAATCACTTATCATAAAATCTTTACATTATAGTTACATAGCCTACAACTTCCAGTGCAAACAGGAAATTTAATGAAGGTAAAATTTTCAAGAATACCTCCATGAAGATTAATTTCCATTTTCAGAAGTGACTGAACTCTCGTATCACTCAGAACTTTAAAAAAATTTCCACTATCTTATAAAATTATAAAAGCATTTCTTTGCATAGTATGTTTTCCAAAATGCTGATGGAATCCAAGAACATTTTCCCTTTTAATTTTCTCTATCTAGTTTAATAATCTGCAATCACTGAATGTCTGCTTCTGGCTCCTGTCAGTGACAAGACATCAAGCTGCACTAAGGACTATATTCATCTCTTATGACATATAGGTGCTTACATAGATCTATATTGTTCACAAATGTATCAATGAAGTATTACAAACCTGACGTCTTTAGAAAATCCTTAATATCTTCTTTTAGTGATTCCAACTTAATTTCTGGTTTGTGTAGGCTAACCTAATATGAAAAATAAATGAACAAATAAATAAGCATCAAGCACTAAAGAGAAAGTAAATTGCATGATTTAAGTTATGAAGTAGGACACATACATGCTTAAGGTTACACACAAAGTAAACTGCTTCTTTGAGCAATGGTAATTGCAGCCAAAAAAAAAATCAGTCAACTTTTTTCTCACTCAATGTCTTTGTCTTTTCCATCAGTGCTAAAAGCTGTATGTTGGGAAGGAGAGAAGGGAGCACGAGTATGCAGTGACATATACATTTAATATTCTCAGCAAGTACCCCACACACTTAGCAGAAATGGTCATAAATACACACATACACTTGTAAAAAACTAGCCACTCAGTGTATTTTACCTGAAAGAATCAAACTGAAAACATTCTATAATTTTGCACTTAACCTCCCACAGTTCACCTCTTTCAGACAATAAATGTCATTTTCAGACCAAAAAAGCCAACTGTGCACCGAACATTTCCCACTGCAGCTGTGACTACTGGGTATATACAACCTCTTGTAATGAAATGCACTCCACACAGACAATTAGGCACCAACCAGCTTTATAACCATACCATGACACTACCACACAGATGGTGCTGCAGATTTTCCAGCAATAGCAGGACCAGCTGCTATAGCATCTCCCTCTTCTACAGCTAGACCAAGAGGAGAAAACAAACACACCATAAAGGTACAGAAGGACAACAGGCAGAAACTCGGAAGTTTCTGTGAAGTGACTACAAATACATATTTTTCTGAGTATGGACTGTGGCAATAGCTGATTAACATCAGATAATAAAGCTAGAGGTTTAGAAAAAAGAATAGCAACACTGGCTGCCAACCTGAAAATAACACCAGGAGATCTGTGTGCAACTTACTCCACTGCCATGACAGCTCAAGGCACATGTTAGAAGCATATGGTCATATCATCTACATAGAAATGTGAGACATCTCTTACCAGAAGCTACTCAACAATATGCTGTAGGCCTATCAGCTACTGATTCGACTGCAGTAAGTTATACTGCTATTAAAAATAACCTTTCACCAGCTTGTGCAGTTTGCCAGCCCTAACAGCAGTGCTGACTGCACAGCATGCTTTAGGTCCATCACACACAACTAAAACTCCACAATCCTATAATTTGCCTTACAATTTATACATGGAAAAGGGTGTTTCTGTGCTGCAGAGCTTGTTGGAAAAGTCAGTCTACATGAATTTTCCCTAGTTGAGAAGAGGAATGGCCAATAACTCCAAGACTGACAGTACTGACACCAGTACTTCTGCTCTTATTTCAAGTCCCCTTGCCAGTACAGGTAAGGAAGGCTTTTATATTTGGTTTATTGACTGCAATAGCAAAAAGACTGTAAGCATGCTTTTTGAGGTCTGGTGAATTATACATAAACTCTCATGTCAAATGACAAACATATACTCCATTCAGCACAATGGTAAAAGCTGGCAAAGGATCACTGCTAATATCAGGGAAACTAAGATTTTCATTGGAGTTCTTGGGCAGCTCAAACAATATCCTTTTAAGCAACAGCCTCAAGGAGTATTTTATAAAGGATTCCTCCTGCTGCTAGGCAGTGGGTTTGTACTTTTCCTATAGGAATTTTAAATAAAATAACATGCATCAAGCTGGGCTGATTCTGCAGTACTGTTCCTTGGAAGTTTTTGTGCACCCTTCTGTAAATATTCAACTTTGTCTTCTGGGTTAAATATAGCTAATTTTAATCTCAAGGTCCATGGGTGTTTACCTGTCAGACCTGGTACATATGCTTTTTAGATATGTAAAAAGCCCCTCACAAATAAAACTCATTGACATGTGATGAATTACACACAAAAAAGCTTCTGTACAATCTACTAAAAGGTGGGTTGTTTTGACACTGTAAACAGTGTGAGACATGACAGAAGTGCTATCAGAATAGTATTTTAATTCTCTGCTGTTCACACGTGTGAGCTCTTATCTTATTAAGGAAGGTCTGACAGTCCAATTGACAACTCTCAGTGGGTTTTTTGCAGATTCCTGGAAATTCTGGAAATTGATGCAGTATATTGCATTAGAGGGGATAAAGGAGTTCAGTCTACAGACTACTTCCAGCTTTCCCTGTCAGGCCAAAAGAACAGAGGTCTTTCCTGTAAATTGCTGTTACCAACACAGCCTGTTCCCCAGATGCAAAACAAAAAAAACAGTGATCCTCTTGCATGCAGCAGGATGGCAGTCAAAAGAGAAGCAGGACAGCACTTCGGGGAAAACTTTTTCCAAGGATTACATTAGTGCATCAACCTCCACCAGTTACCTTCACCCCTCTGTGGCCATTTATTCAGTCAACTTCTATTTCATTATTCCTAGCCCTCTGCAGCTGCAGCAAATATTCTTAGACTTATCTTTAATTTATCAAAACTTCTATCTTTAGCCTCTCTCTGGTGTAATTTTCTTCCTTTGGCTGAAAAATGCCCTACTGAGACAAATTTTCATATAAGACATGAAAATTATAATTTTATAATTTCATATAAGACACCAAATTATAGAGGCACTTCTGTCTCCACTCTTGTCAATTCAGGATTTAATTGCCAAAGCCTCCTCCCATTTACACTTTCCCTTTAGTTTACTACTGTATTACCATCAATACATTCCTAAGTGCTAAGCAGAGCAAGAGAGCCATAGAAACTCTTAGGGAGTCACTGCCCTCTGGACTGGGGCAAACTGATCAGTTTTCAAATCAGAAATTAGACAGCTGAAAGGTGAGAATCCAGCAGACAGTCCAGCTAGTGGCTGCAGCCAGCTCTCACACAGAAGAACATACCCTGCCTCTATAAGACATAACCAGGGAAAATATCCATTTTGGAAAGTGAAAGGTAATCTTTCAGAACTGCTTTGCTGTAACTTAACAGCATGGTGCCTCTTTAAAATTTATATGGGTGTTTATGGGAACTAAAGTGAGGAATAGAGGAGACTTAGAAGAGCTAATGTTCCAAAATTACTAGACCAGGTCTCCCACATAATTTTATTTTTCCTTTGGACACAGTGATCTAACTTATACGATGTTGTACTAGGTTGCAAAACACATTTAGGTGTTTATATTTTAGCTAGGGTTGGTTTGTTTTAAACTGCTTGGTACAACATTCTGCCTAAGTCTCGTTTGCATTTTCATTCACTATAAGTTTTTGGTAGAATGAAAAATACGTTGACAAAACTTTATTTATAAAAAAAGCATTACTACAATTTTACAAGATAAAAATGCCTGGCTAGGGTTTATTGGGAAAAAAACCCCACCTCGATGAGATTTGTACTGATGAACTGAATTCATTTCCTGCATGATCAAAATGCAGTACACACCCAGTAGACTCCAATTTCAATACACACATCTTGATGAAAGAGTATCTTACTTCTAGAAGAAAAATAATATCTGGTACTACAAGGAGACTATCTATCACAAGCAGGGTAACAGACAGTGAGCAATATAGGGGAACAATCCACGAAGGCAAAGGGTGGCAGCCAGACCAGGGAAAAACGTCACAATATTCAGAGGCTGAGTCAGGCCAACACAGAGCCCTGAAAGGAAACAGAGACTAATGTAGCATATTTCAGCAAGAAATAACGAATTATTTTTAATAAATGTTAATGCCTAACAGTTTCTTTTCCCATAAAACTAGCATTGTGCATAATCTTATGATAGGGCACTGGAGTCCAGGTGTTGAGTGTCTATGGTCTTGCAAATCAAGAAGCAACTGATTGTTAGACCTTCCTTCATAAAACAAGCTCTCATTACAGCACTTCTTGTACCCTCTGTTCTTCACCTGTACAGAACAGCAGGATAGTTTTGGGACTTTCAAAATTTTGCCATACTTTCTGATGACTAAGGTGCCACTAGCAATCTTTTGTGTATATCTTTGCCTTCGATTTTGGCAAGGTATCCTGCTGAGATCTAGGCAGTCAACCATCACAAATGATAATCTAAACATAAACTCTCTGTGTCTGGATGCCAAGATGGAAAAAAATCCAGACACTCAACATTGATGAGGCTGAAAGCAAGCAATAGGATAGGGCAGCACCAGGATAAAAAAGTTGGTGGGCACAGTAAATTGATTCATACAACAACTGAACACAGAGATCAACCTATCTGCAAATTAGCATCTAAATTTGGAAATGGCATCATGACTGGAGCAGCAATGATCATGCAAGAAACAGATCCATCAACCACAGCACTCAAAAAACTAAAGGAAAATAGCTAGAGGATCAGCAACATAATACAAAGAGGAGGCTTGACAGAACAAAGTGTTCCAGCATAGCTCCTGTGTTAAACTATTTCTTTTCTCAACAAGAATAAACACTGCAGAGAAGTGATCCAACTAGACTGAAATGTGGAACTGCATCAGGTGAACACATATTTTTATCCTGCTGCAAACAGTTCTGCAAATAACTTTACACAATCTAAATATTTTTACAGGCTATCCACTATAATTTCTCTTCAAAGCCTTTTTGGTTTAGATAAGCATGTACCCTCTCAAAGCATTTATTACTGTTCATTATGAATTTGCACAAGGGCACAATGTTTTTTGCTTTTATTACTATTATTTCCCAAATTACAATAAAGCATAATCCCCAAATAAAGCCTAACTTTAGCAAAAGTAAATTCAATGAAAGCTAATAAATATTCACCTTTCCTTATTTCCTTATTTCCTTATTTCCTTTCCTTATTTCCTTATTTCCTCCATTCTGCCATAACTGAACTTTATCAGGATTAAGCTGACTTGGTAAAAACCACTTCAGGTACAACCACAACAATTTTAACATAAACACTCCCTAAAAATTTAAAATCCTGTAACTTTAAGGGAGGGATTTTGGTTTTCGTTTATATATTTCTGTAACAGAAAGAATAATCATTCTGAGCCTAACTAAACAAATTTCAGTAAGTGTAAAACCTGGATTACATCAACAATTTTCCAACCCTTCAAAATTTCTACAGTAATTATACCAAGGGAAGAAGTATCCTTAACTTTCTTATACAAGTAAAAATAGCCTGGCAGGTGAAATAGCCTCATAGAGGCACAAACAGCTTCAAATGTTAGGCTGTGCTACAAGATATGCAGGGTATGTTTTAACATTGTAATTTTGATGTTTATTTAAATTTTCTAGGTTTTATTTGAATATAAAATTATTACTGAAAATAAAATACACAAGGTAAAAAATAGAATCCACATTACTAAAAAAGTAATACTCTGCCAATCAAGCTTGCACTGCTTTTGAACTCCTGTTCAACACAGAGTCAACTACATTCCATTTAAAATTCTCTGTACTGCAAATGTTACTGCTGAACCATTTAAAACAAAGTACAAGGTCTGTCAGGAGGGCATAATAAGTCCTTTGCTAAATACAAAGCATGAAAATGAACCATTAATTATATATGATGACTCATGAGGCTACACATTTCTTTGCTAATTTTTATTAAATAAATGCTACATGGAACAGAAACATTCTCCTCCTTAATTTGATCTTTTATTTAAGCTGGTATTGGTATAAATTTCTTTTTTTTTAACTGTCGGAGAAAAATGTAATGAAAATAGTATCATCAGATACCTTGCAAACCATTCACTCCAGATAAACTAATCTGTTTACCTGTACTCCCTTCAGAAGCACACAGCTGGGCACTACTCCAGCGACAACGGTCCTTGTGCTCCCAAAGCAAGCTCTTCTTCTCTTTTGCCCCATCTGAAGTCTTGTGAAGACCCTTAGCTCTCACTTAGATTAACACTGTCTTTAAACCTTTCTGGTTCTATCACAGGTCTGCTCAAAGAATGATGGCAGAGTCCTTTCCTCAGGACAACAATTCTGACCATGACATCTCCTCTACACACCCTCTTCATACCTTCAGGTACCTCCTAAAATCTATTCTCGCTCCCAAACTTAATTGCTACAGTAGGGTAGGATGGGGTGTCAGGGCTCATTCTTATGCTTACACTGCCACTTTTAGCCCACTTTGACAGCCCTTACTGAGCTGTTCTGCAAGTTCTCCATCAAGTTGTCCCACTACTGACACACCTACATAAAACAGAACTGAGAACATCAAAACAGACAATGCCAAGAGACACTCCCTGCACTGTGAGTTTTTCACCTTCAATTTAAACATAATTTAGAACCTTTAGCTTTCATTTTATTGTCACCTCCTGTTTTAGAAAAGCTCTTTAGGAATAAACTTCTGACGCTGTTTTTGGTTGGTTGCTTTTGTTGAGGTCTTTTGTAACTTGTTTGCCCTTGGCCACTAGAGTTTCTGGACAACTCCAAGTCAGACTGATTTTTACTACAGGTTTGTGTGGGACAAAAATTAATTAACTGATTAATAAAGCCCAGCTTCCTTCAAACATGATGAAAGACAAAGTTCCTGAATTGTTTGCAGATGAAAATGTACTAAAAATGTAGCACTTTTTTCATGCTTCTGAGCTGTTCCATTTTTACTGTCAGTTCAATGGTACAGATACTCCCTAAAACAAAATTCTAGCAAGATTACACAAAATAATTTGTTTTCAAACTGCATTTTGTCACTGAAGATGTGCATGTCTCAGTTTTCTAACCCCCTTTAATTCTTACTTAAAAACAATTACAATCCAGAAAGAGAGGAGAAAAATTAAGACAAAAGCAAATTTGGTTACAACCTTGCACAGTGACATTGTGCCTGAGAAACCGAGATGAGATTTCTCCGCCCTTACCCCACTAACCCCAGCCACAATTCTACCTGTTGAAAATTTACTATCTAATATTTTGGCTCTTGGTTCTTCTTTCCTTTCAAACACACAGAAGAAATTCCAAAGGCACATTAACATTCTTTCCTACATTAATCTCTCTGTATTAACTACATTATCAATATCCCAAAACTCAACCTACAAAAATCAACCTAACATTTTTTTTACCAAATCATCACTCACAAGCATATGACTCTACTTCATTCCTTGGGACAAAAATGTGATTATCTTGGTATCCCCCGAGGTAAAGCCATGACAGCAAATCATTTGGTGCCCAGGCCAAAGTTATTTCAAAGAGATTGTGTATCACAGCCCCTGACACAAGCTCAGGCTCCCAGTGACAGTCAAGCACAGAACTGGTGTGATCAGTTCATAACCACAGGGCTACTCTATCACCTCTCACAAATGATGTGTGAGATATTATGTTTTCCCTCAAAATTTTATTAACTCGTGAATGAAACTGTTCATTTCAAGCTCTCCTTCCTAGACAATAGAAGAAGAGATGTTTACAAAGATGTTGTTTACAAAACATACAAAACATTTTTTGTCAATAGTTAAAATACTGCTCGTGAAGAGTACATGACCTCTCAAAATTTCAGACAATATTATAACAGATCTTATGATCCGTCATGACTCATGTTTTCAAAGATGGTAAATATTTTTGAGGAACAAATACCAGCAATGTCATTTTCTACACTAACAGATGAAGAATTATATTTGTAAAATATAACTGCAGTATAAAGATCCAAAAGAAGTAAGTTTTGTTCTGATGCAGTGCTTCAAAAGACTTTTCAAAATACAGTATGTGAATCCTGAAACAGCTTAAAATTGCCTAGAAAGGGACCACCCAGAGATCAAAACTGCAACTGGTGCAGACCAAGCATTGTTAACCAGCAGACAAAAAACCCCATCACACCCTATCAATAAGCCAGAGTTCAGGTGTGATGCACAGCAATAGCAAAGGTTTCATATTTGACAATGCAACTTCAGAAATACCCTGGGTAATGGGGGGGAAATCAAGCATTAGTTTAATGCAGAGTGAGGCAAAATTCAGAAACCTTCCTAATTCTGTACAGCTGCAAAGGGAGGGACAGGAGAGAAGGGACCCACTGATACGGCCTTTGCACCTGCACAGAACAGCAATAATACGACCATCCAAGCATTGTAAATAAAACAAGTCTTCTGTACATGAACAAACATAAATGCATGCAAAGTCATTATAAAAAAAGTCTGTATCAGGGAGAACATACAGAACATTCCTGGTAAACACAGTGTATTTTTGGCCCTCCTGATTTAAACTACAAGATCCAAAAGGAAATTCATTTGAGAAATCCCCTAGTTGATGCATACATAAACTTTCCAGTCTTTCAGATCACTAAACTGAACTATAGCTATGATTTAATCTTCTATTACAAACTCTTTAAACACCTGCTCTTAAGAATCAACTTGAATATTTGTTGCCCTGTTTATTTTCTTTCCCCTTAGCACTTCATGTGACTGGAATGATCTTCTGAATTATATAAATACTTTTTTTTTCTTCTTTACAAGACATTTGTAAAACAGTGCTCTGCAAAGCTCCCATGACAGGTTTGACTGTGGCCATTACACTGTGTTTTATTTATTTTATAGGTTACCTTTACGCTTTGATTATGCACAGGTTCTACTTGTATTGAGTAAATTGAGAAGCTATCGAGTCGGGGAGGGATTTAGGCACTTCATTGCCCTTTCAGACACCACCCACCACCATGGAAAGGCACCGCCCAGGTCCCCAGTGCCCAAAATGGCTCTATAAAACAGTCACCCACCAGCAGCACTTAAACACCCCACCAAGTCCTGACTACACCAAGCTTCTCCCAGTCTCAAAACAAACTCGCCAAGTATCAAATGACAGTGAAGCCAGGTCAAGGATAAAAGAATGTGTGCAGAGCTGAGTACAAACAGGTTTTATTTAAGCATTAGCAGAGTTGTTAAAAGAGAGCCTTGTTCACTGCCTGTACTGAGGACAAGGTCTTGAACTTGCCTCTCCACTCCTCATGTCAGGCTACTTGGGATGCTGAATTCCCCAACATTCAGCAGAACCCAACCTCTAAACTCCTCTGTAATTCCGGACCCCCTCAGGTCACACACATTTGCTTGCTTACATACTTAGAGAGCACAGCCAACAGGAGCAAAGCAGACATACATTTATAAAAGCATTTAGGGACCAAATCAGCAAATTTAAATACAAAACAAAAGACACAAAAGGCACGCAGTGATGTCACTTGCTCTGGAAAGCTTTAGGGACATTCAAAGAGGAAAATCATGTTTCATTTAAAAACACAAAAAAACTAAGGCAGATAAAAAAAAAGGGTACAAGTTTAAGCAATGTTTACCCAAAAAAAAAAAAAAAAGCAACCCACAAGATTTTACAGAACCCAACCCAACGTATTTCAATAATGCACAATAATTACTATACCTCCACGACTATGTTATTATGATTATGAAAACTGATGCAATTTTAATCTGAAACATCCTAAATTAAATTCAGCTGAAATATGAAAATCTTGTTTCAAGTGCAGATAAGCTACTAAATACAAAAAAAAAAAAAAGGCAACTGTTTTCTCGGCTAATAAAATGTACTTTCATGCGTGTTTTTTGTTTTCACTTCCTTTCACCTAATCCTCATTTCCTCAGGGGCACTAGGGGAGCGGGGGGTGGGGAGACGGCATTTAAAGCTTTCCAAACGGAAGATTAAAAAAGCAATTCGTTTCAGGACCTATATTTGAAGCAGTGAGATTTCAGAGGGATAGTCTTCATATTCCCTGCGAAATCCTTCGGTCCCAAGGGGAGACACTGCAAACACGGCTCCAGAAGCCAAACACACCACTCGGCCCCACCGGGGTGGGAAAGAGGGAGGGAGAGGAGGAGGGGAGAGGTGCCGGGAGCCCCCGGGCCCCCCGCCCCCGGAGGAGGCCACACGGGCCGGGCCGGGGGCGACAGCCGGGAACAAAGCGCCGGGGAGGGGGAGCGCGAAAGGGAGGCGAACGCGGGGGCCCAGCGGCAGGTCGGGGCTCACCCGGGCCTGTCGCTCCAGCTGTGAGTGGAGGCTGGAGCCCTGCAGGCGCTGCACGACCCTGGCGATGGTGAGGGACAGCCCACGGTCCGGGTCCAGCATCGCGGCCCCCGCCCCGCCCGGCCCGGTCGGGCCGCCTTCACCGCCGCACCGCCCGTTACCCGGCAACGGCGGCGGCGGGCGCGCTCCCGCGGCCGCGGCCGGACGGGAAGCGGCGCCGCGCTGAAAGGTTCCCCGACGACGACGTGTCACCGTTAAGGGGAAGGAAAAACGCAAGGTTTGTAAATGCTGGTGGTCGAAAGGAAGGGCAGAAGTCAGAGGGTCCGCAAAGAATCAGAAAGTTTTATTAGTAAATTACTGGAAATTGATGTGTTAGTCTCTGACCTGCACACGGCAGTGGGTTTTGGATAAAGAGGTAGGATGAAAGGGAATAAAGAAAGGAAGAGATAAATTAAAGAGGAGGAGAGGGAGAGAGAAAGAGGGAGAAAAGGGAAGGAAAGGAAGGAAGGGAAGAAAGGAAGGAAAAGAAAGATCATCACTCCTGTTCCAGTGTCTTGATTCAGCTGCTGGGATGTCCATGGGTGCCACCTAGGCTTGGGGGGATACCTGCTTATGGACAGGTTTCGCTACCCTGAACACAGATTTCTTGCTTTCTATATGAATTAGTTATCATCCATTCTTTCAGGCCTTTCTGAAAATGGTTGGAGTGCTTTGGGGGTCTTTGGTGGCCTTGATCCCCCCCACCCCCCCACAGTCCATGCCCACTTCTTGGCTTCATTCCTTCACTTGTGCTGTACTTTGTTGTGCTTATCTCCAGGAACTACAACAAGGACATTTGTCCCAGAAAAGTCCTGCCCTACTTCTGCATGGCCCCCTTCTCCAGTCACAACCTCTTCTTTCTCACGGCGTGTTGGTACCAACAATCTTTGTCTGTTAGTCCCAACAGTGCTTGGTTGGCTCTACAGCCATCGGCTATCGGTGTTCAAGACATACACGTTAGCCCCATATCTTTTGGGATTCTACACCACCTCTGCCCCGGCACCTGGCAGGCTTTCTCCAGCCCACGAGCTGTGCACACACTGGGTTGGATAAGGCTTGCCTCAAGCTCTCCTGACAATCTCACATGTTTGTTCCTTTTCCTAAGTAAACATTTATAATGTATCATCACTAGAAGTGAGCGTGAGGAAAGCCTATGTGTGGGTCTGGCTCTTCGGCCACACTGGTGTTGGAGACATCCAAACACACCTGGGCTGCCAGCCCTGCCCTTCCCCCAGCGGAACCTTCAGAGAAAAGTGTCATCATCCTTGCCTCCTCCAAGCCTGCTCCAGCATCATGTAACCAGTTAGGAGCATTCCAGGTCTGTCTCCACAACAAGTGACATAATCATCAGTACTTACGGCTCTATTAACCTGTCTGCCCTTGCTGTGGAAAGGACTAAACTTTCCTTTACAGTCAGCTGTTGCACCTCAGCTGAGCTGCTGCAATCAAAAGCTGCAAGGCAGCATCTTCTCAAATTGCTTCTCAGCTGGAGTTTACAGTGCATGGGCTTCAAACCCAGTCAGAAAGAGAAGCTTAAAAACATCTTTAGCTGTGGTTTAAGTGGCTTTGCACTAGTGTGAGGTAACAGGATTCATATCATTAAAACTTGAGAGACAATTTAAAAAGCTGCTTTTTGGGCCCTGAAGTATCACATCCAGATGGTGTGAGCAGCAAATTCAGTCCCAAGGCTCCTTTCTGTGTGCTTCTTGAGGAGTACAAGTCAGCCTGTATTGGGGTAAAATTTTGTTCCCCTCTTAAATATTTTACCCTTGTCTGCTCAGCATGGTGAGACATTAATTCAGGCTCAATACCAGGAGCCAACACAGCCTTCATTTAAGCAGAGCAGCTGCATCCACTGGTCAGATTATGTGACTAATATGTCTGTTCTAGAACAAGCAGCAGTCACAAGTATTGAGGCCATGTTGCTGAGAACACAGCTGCGATGGGCAGGACACGTCTCAAGGATGAAGGACCACCGCCTCCCTAAGATCTTGCTTTATGGTGAACTTGCCACCAGCTGCCGCATGAGAGGTGCCCAGAAGAAAAGATACAAGGACTCCCTGAAACAACATCTCAGCCTCAGCCATACTGATCAACATAACTGGTCTACTCTGGCCTCCAATCGGGAGGCCTGGAGACATGCCATCTGTAACGCTGCTGTTTCCTTTGAGAACGCACGCAGGATCTCTCTCTAGGAGAAAAGACAATGCAGAAAGAATCGTGCCTTGCAGAATATACCACCTAAGGAGTCTTTCTGCTGTGCCTTTTGCAATCGGATTTGTCTATCTCGTATTGGCCTCATTAGCCACCAGTGTGCTTGTAACAAACGTGGATAGAGCCTTCCTAAATCTTCGTTCACAAAGCCTAGCCATGATGTGCGGCACTATGTACACCTCACTGGGTGTTGTAAATGGAAGGAAATTTCATCTGCTTAGTTCTTCTGGGAAAATCTATTCCTATGTGCATCAGTAACAGAACCATGTAAACAAACTCTTACTTAATAAACTGATTTACTAAGTCAAAATACTAATTTTTAAAGTCCCAGAACAATTGATAAATAAGATAAGAGAGGAGGTAACATGGAAAAGCTGATCATTGTCCTCCAAAGCCAAGCATCAGTACCCATTTTCAGTTCTGAGGATGCCCTCTGTAAAACAAAGAATGTTTCAAGGTTCAGAAACATCAGGTGCAACTTCTTCACTGTTGTGAGCGACAGAGATGAGGAAATGATAGTTGTCATCAGCTTTGTTGATAGAAAAAAACAACTAGATATAACGGATATAAAAATGCACCTGAACTTATCTATCTACAACCTGTTCTGACTTATCTGTCAGCATTTCTGGATAAAATGAAGTTTAAAGAAGAATAGTAATAGAAGATCAGAGGTAAAAAGTTCTTTAATGAACTGTACACAAACCTGAAAATGTCACTTATGCTAATAAAAATATTGAGGAGAGCTCGCTTCTCAATTCAGGGATAGCGTGGGGAAATCAAGTGCCCAATTGTCTACCAATGCCTTGAATATCTATTCTGATTTACATCAAGTTTTCTGTCAGTTCTGCTCTTACATGCATGTATGAAGTTAGGGGCAACGGCAAGCACATTTTTTTTCTCCGTGTATTGAGAGTTAATGAAACTTTTGTCTACATTCCCAACTGAATAAGCATATGAGGTGTAATAGATTTCTGTGCTAGATCATAAAAAAATTCTGCAAAATGTTCCCATGGAGACAGTAGCGCTCCTCATATTTTTTTTTTGTTTTGTTTTGTTTGTTGTTTGAAAAAAAAATATGAGGAGGATCACTTGTTTGTTTGGGAACTTTACCTGCTAAGACAAGCACATGCAGAAAACCAAGGCATGACGCTAAGCTCTACAGGTTAGTGCCTGAAGTCCAGGCCTTTTACATTGCAGCTGCAAGTGTAAAAGGAAGCCCTCCCTCTTTGTCTGGCATAGTCCTCAGCAGCATATTCCTTTCCAGTTTTTGTGAAAACCTGTAGACTTCCACAATGATGGCAGTCTTACATGGTGTTTAGCAAGTGTGTTAGTTATCAGGACTGTTTAATATGTGAGGACTCAGAGGTCTGGTACATTCCTGCTGGTAGCACAACACAGTGTCTGGCTGTTTTCCATGCTGTGGTCTGCTGGCACCACATTTGGCCAGATGGGAGGTTGTGGAGTGGGACAAAGCCATAACACCTTGCTGATTAGGAGTGTGAGTTCCCCTGCCTCTGGGGAATATGGGGAAATGATACATCCGGTGAATTTCGTGTGCAATGGAAAAGACTTTGCAGGTCTGCAAAAGCCATCCTTATCTCTGTAGGTCAAGAAAACAGGAGAAAAAGCTAATGTCAGCTGCAGATGACTACCTCTGCTCCAAGTCTGCCTTTGTTACCTCCTGCAGGTGCACATCTGTCACTCTTCATTCCTTGTTTTTCTAGGCTATTTCCAGTCTGGTTTCCTTCCTCCTATGAATTGGGTTTCTCTTTGGTCAGTTACATCTCCAATACGGATAGGAAAACTTAGTTCTTGTAAATGCCAATCAAAGCTGAAAAGTAAGGCAATATAAAGAGATAATCTTTACAGAATCTCACTGAGGACTGTTAACAGCTTCTTGTGTATCCTTACCATATCCAGTTAAGACTGCATACTTAAGTGAGTGCATCTTTTTTGTTTCCTTACAAGGAACTTACTGCATGCCAGCAGGAAAAAAAAGGGGTCATTGTTAAAAAGTATCACTTAAATAACAGGCATTGGCAGAAATCCCAAACAACTCTTTAGCCTGTCCCCGTGGTATCACATGACTGGTTTAATTTGGTTCCTGTGATAAGTTTTTGATAATTACTGCTTTTTTGTTGTGATTGAATTGCAAATAAGCAATTGCAGTACAGTCAGCATAGAGTGGTTTTATGATGTCCAGTACTGCATACCAGAGGTTTTATCAAGACACCTGGTGTTGGTGTAATTGCTTTTCTGTTTTGGGTTGTTGGTCCTTCCTTCTCAGTCTTACACCCTTGAACACCAATTCTCTTCTGCATTGTATTGCTCCTCCATTTGCAGATGCAGTGCTCTACAGTGTTATATCTTTGTTTAGTGTGTTTTATGTCAAGTTACAGCACTTAGCTGTACCTCATACTGGTATCCCAAGTGTCTTTTATTAATCTACCACTGCAGGTCTGGAAAGCATCAAGAATTTGGTAATGGAAAGTAAAAATTACAGTCAGTTGGCTTGGCTTTTCCCATGCAATATGTTAGTTGAACTAATAAGAAAGAGGGCTGTCTGTAGGTATCACCAAAGGAGGCAGTGGCTTCGGATGACAGAGTAATGGGTGAGGGAAGTCAACAAAAATCCCAGCAGTCCCAATCACAAATTCCCAGCAGTCAACAAAATCCTAGCACTTCCAGTCAGCTACTCACAAGACACTCAACCCCTAAGCAATTCACAGCACTCACGCTGCCCTGATCCCACCTTCACCTTTCATCCTCTTGCTGCTAGAAATGCCGAGTCATGAAGTCTCCTCTTAGGGCTGCTTTCTCTGCTGGGGGAGCAGGGGTGGGGAGGGATTGGAGGGAGGAGACTGTCCCTTTACCTGTGCTGAGGATGGGTGTCTTCATGCACTCAGAGCAGGGTAAGGGAAGGAGGTATAGTGCAGAATTGGACTCAGCAATGCAATTTTAGGGACTTATTACAGTAGGTGAGCCACCCTTTCCTGGGCACCCTGACTGCTAGGGGGGTTAATGCTATCGACGGGGACCTGCACATTGCATTCACCCTGATAATGTATCATAAATACTGTGTAGATTTCCAAGTTATTCCCTTTTTCTTGTGCTGCATGAGACAGTCCCAGGAGGATGGCAGCATGTGCAAACCCTAATGGCAGTTGGCGTCAGGTGTAAGGATGGCTGTGTCCAGATTAGCCAAGTGCTACAGAAACCCATGTTTAAAAACAAAACAAAAAAAGCCAAAACAAAACAAAAATGCTCCCAGCCCAACAACTTTCTATTTTCTGCTGAAACAAAAGGATAAGATATTAGAGGAAAAAAACAACAAATTTAAACAAAACCCACACACATCCTCCCTACCCCCAAACCCCTCCAAATTTGCCTTTCTTCAGGCACGGCATTTTTATCCCCTCTCAGGTAAACTGGATTTTTGTGTTGTTGGTTTGTGGTTTTTTTCTGAAGTGCTATTCCTGTTCAAACTTTCATTTCTTCTTTCTCTACTTGGAACCATTTTAATTTTTGAGGGTTTGAAACCCATAACCCCTAATCATCAGTCTCAAACCATTAGCAGAACTTCACCTGTGCACTGAAGTGTCAGGTTCCAACAGCTGCTCCCTGAATTTCTCATCCTAGCAGATTCTTTAAGAGAACATCATATTCAGTCTTTTATTCAATGTGCTCACTTTTTATATTAGAGAAATATATATTAAACTTTAATCTCAGTTATGGGGCAACCCTGCAAACTCCCCTTCATAACATCCACTGTTTTCCCTGTGCAGTCAGAACCATGATATATTGTTTGGAGCTGATAACAAAGAGGTGTGACAAATAGAAAGTTCTGTCAGTGACTCACCCTCATCACTTTCAAGCTTTATTCAAATTGCTGCCCAAAAAGTGATGGTGTATATTTTAAAAAGTTCCAATACTTTATTTAAAATAATCTCTTCCTGTGGAGTAATGAGAATTTTTTTTTTTCCCCAATAACACTGATGGAGTCTGAAGAATGTAGGAAGCTTAGTTATCAGGGCAGAAAACATCTTTTATTGCAGACAGTTGTTCATGAGAAGTAATGTATTTTATCTAATACATGATTTAATTTTTAGAGCTAGACTCTGACTACCAATGATGTCCAGGATTATCAGTCTAGTTTTAGGGGTTTCACGTTGCTTCAGGTTCTTGATTTTAGGTAATTTCCTACCAGACCTTAGCTTTAGATAGGTATAAGCCTCCCTGGAGATGATCATGTAACTCAGGTCATAATATCTATTACTGGTACTTTTTAATAGCATTGCTGAGTCACAGCAGGAACTGTGAGTTATCAGATATGTAACAAAAGTAACGTACAAGTTTTTCTAGTGTTATTAGATTTTGTCCATTTTTCATGTGTTTTATTATTAGTCAAGTGACACGGCTTTTAGCAGTAACATTCTGTATCTTCTAGTTTGTAAAATCCTATGTGTACACTTACCATGTATTAAGATATAATTATACAGATGTAGGATTTCTTGGACTTAAAACACAAATGGAGTCTTTCGATCTAGATACACATTGAAGAGAAACACATGCTGAATCACAAATGCAGTTTATATACTGAGTAGTTTATGCACTTCATGCATGGTATGTATTTTATAGCTTACTCAGCTACTTCTTTTAAGGTTTTTGCAAACTTTAACCAATTGGTCTGTAAGCAAGAAATGCACTAAAAAGAGCTGTCTCAGTAGATTCTTAGTTAACATCTCCAGGTCAGAGTCTATCAGTATGTGGATATGCTAGGGTGGGATTCTGTGTTCTTTTCAAACCTATTGACTCCAGTCTGTGTGATCTAAATACCAAGCAGAACTTGGGTTTTCGCTGTCACGAGAAGTATTCCCTTTTTAAAAATAGAAGCAGTCTGATCGAGTGGGTGGCATCCCTGCCCTTGGAGCAGGGGTTGGAACTAGATTATCTTTAAGGTCCCTTTTTACTCAAGCCTATCTATGATTCTGTGAAAATATCTAAAAAAAATATGTGTGGTGATGTTTTATTGCTACTATTTAAAAATATCAAAACCTCTGATTTTATATTTATTTGTTATACAACGTTGAGCATTACTCCACTGAAGGAGCTTCTTGATGCTATATGCTACTTATTGCAGTAGGGAAATTTGTCTTCTGTGGAAAATGTAATAAATGTTTTAAGGTAGTCTGTTATGCTTTAGTTCACTGCCTGAATTATATACAATTTGTTACAGAGTCATATCAGTGTGTGTTGCAAGTCTTCAACAATCAGCAGGCCGCCTTGGATAGACTGTTTAGTGTCTAGTTCATAGCTGCCTTCTCCTTAATCTTTAAGAAGTAGAACTATAAACTTCAGTGGCAGAACAAGGATCTCTGGGTACCTTTTACTCTTCTGATTAAGATTTGCTGACAATTAAAGTGCATTAATCCTTTCTCTTTTTGTTTGTTTTTGGTTTGGTTTGGTTTGGTTTGAGGGGGGGGGTTTGATATTTTGGTTTGGTTTGGTTTGGGTTTTTTATGTGAAGTGTTAGTAGGTTGTTTGGTTTCCTTGTTTGAAACATTTTCAAATAGAAGATTCAAAAGGGAAGAATAAACTAAGAGGAACTAGAAACAAACTCCTATAGGGTTTATGTAATTCTTTCCTGGTGGTTATGGTTAACCAGCTACCCTAACTGTTCAAAGGAGTACTCTAATTTGGGTCATGAAGATTTTTACTTCCATTACGAAGACTTTTCAAATATCCTTTACCTTGATTTTTGCTTCCTTAACTTGATATCTGCTCTGTTGGAAAGATGGCTGGAAGTGCCACAAAAAGGAAATGCTGAATGAACTGAACATAGCAAGCAGAACCTTCATAAGTTTTTTACAGTTTTGTCTCCACTGATGGTGCTTCCCTTTCCCTGCATGGACAAATACCTTACATCATCAAAAGGGAGCACTGGGCACTGAATAATTATCATTTATCATCACCAACTATGGAATAGAGTCTTTTCTGATAGATCTCATGCTATGGTGGGGGCCTAAAGAATCCTATGTTGAGTATAATACAGTTGTCCTGTAGTAGTTCAAAAGAGATTAAGTCAAAATGTAAAACTGAGCCCTAATTTCTAAATGCCATTTCTCTGTTTACATATAGGAATATATTATTGCAGAAATGATCTGAAACATTGACTACTAATACTGCCTGTTACAAGAATTGTTGTGCTTATATAAAACACAACTAAATGATCAAGTTTTTGCTGTGGGAATAAGTTCATCATAACAGCATGCTCAAGAATTCACCTGAGAAAGAGTGGAACAGTAAGATGGAAGAACACACATATGTAAAGCACAGCTCTGAAAGCTGGATTCAGAGCCATTGAGTATCAGGCTACCCTGCTTTCACTGAACCAAAACATACAAATTAATATACGCATCTGCTTAAAGGAAAAATTGCATGAAAATGTTATGCACAGCTCTAGGGAGCACAGACAAACCCAGATTATTTGATTTCGGATGAAGCTCTGCACACTGAAAGCAAAAAATTTAAATATACAAATGCAGTTATGTTTTGTGTTTTGCATCACCATTTAGAGCTCTGTAAAGAAGTCTTTGAAATGCACAACAAATTTGCTAAATCAAAAAAAGGACAGTGGTAGTACATAAAAAATTGTATTACTTTGTTAATTAACAGGGTACAGGGTTGAATCTTACAATGTTGCAACATGTTCCCAGAAAGAATATTAGAAAACATTCACAAAGGTCGTAGTGCTAAAGGGCTCAGGAAGGGTTGGAATAATTTGTATTCGTTGCAAAAAAGAAAGTGAGGAGACAAGTTACGAAGCTGATAAACCAAAAAGTGTACAGCCTAGCAGAAACTATGAGTCATTAATATGAGTAAGCAGTCACGTAGCAATGTAATTTATCATTGATCACTTTTGTTCTTCATAGGAAGGACCCCTGTGGCCGACATTCCTACCCACTGTTTACCAAAGGACATATTTCCCAGAGCAGATGGGCTAAGGGGAGCTCCCAGCTTAAATAAATATATGGATATACTCTGGTAGTTAGTGTGGATAAAAATTTCCTAGGTTTTGTCTGAAACTGCATTGAGGCTTGCACTCATAGAGAGTAGAGCAGGGTAAATTTCTGCTGGGTAGTGTGTAGTGTCACCCCAAAATACAGAATTAAAATACCTCATTGGATTTGTTCTACAGTGGAAGGGCTTTTCATTTTGGCAAAATTAGGCTAATGATAAAAGCAGCATAATAAATGTTTAGATCAAAGATGTGACACATAAGCCTATACCCTCCACATATATATTGACATACAGGAAAATAATAGCAGGAGATCATCACAGAATCATAGAATATCCTGAGCTGGAAGGGACCCATCAGGATCATTGAGTCCAACTCCTGGCCCTATGCAAGACACCCCAAGAGTCACACCATGTGCCCGAGAGTATTGTCCAAACACTTCCTGAACTCTGTCAGGCTTGGTGCTGTGACCACTTCCCTGGGGAGCCTGTTCCAGTGCCTAACCACCCTCTGGGTGAAAAACCTTTTCCTGGTATCCTCCCCGGGTAAACCTCCCCGATTCAGCTTCATGACATCGAGTCTTTGAAGGAAGCTGCTTTTAATATGTAGCTAAATTTTTTCTTTCCTAAATATAACTGTGAAGATTTGCAACAAGAATATGAATGGGAATATGAAAGACTTAAAATAGCTATAGAGCAGGTTTGGTACAGAATTTGGAGGACAAAATGTATATATGGATATGTATTTCATAATCAAATATTCACCCTATTTTGGCAGCATTGTGCAGTGATTTAGGACACCAAAATCCCCAAATATCCACAGCCATGCAATGGTTTTAACTTTCAGTGAAATTTAACTGTGATATGAGTTAATATCCTTTTTTAA
This sequence comes from Lepidothrix coronata, assembly GCF_001604755.1. NCBI lineage: Eukaryota > Metazoa > Chordata > Aves > Passeriformes > Pipridae > Lepidothrix > Lepidothrix coronata. Next base: position 15,365,460 of record NW_016690180.1, read on the forward strand.
AAATTTAAAATATTATTTTTTAAAATAATATCCTTGCACAGTATGATACTACTAGCTTTCATAACTTTATCCAAGAGGCACAAATCTTTGAGACTTAACCATTTATTTCCTCCTTAGAACTGGATATAACACTACTGTTGAAGGTAATGATCCCAGCTCAGTTGCGTGGCCTAATGGGTGAACACTCTGTACTTGAGGTACCATTTGCAAATTCACAGTTTTAGTTAAGTTGGCTTAAAAGAGGAGAAAACTACACACAAATAGGATGGCAATAGGTAAAGAAGCACTCATGAGGATGCACAGAAGAAGAAACAGAAGGAAAGAAGTTGTTGTCATGTCACTAACTAAATGAGCCACCATGTCAGGATGACAGAAAAAGCGTAAGCAAGGAATAATACTGTTTTGTTTCTCATTCCCCTGTTCTATTAAGGGAAATTAAATCTACTGCCTTCTTGATAAGTAAGATGGATTTCATAAAAACATATCAATTTATACTGCCAGTTTCTTCTCAAACAGCATTAAATCTGTAAGGCCTTGGATATGTAGTAACACACATCAGACCAGAAGAACAAAAGTCTCTTGTCATTTTAGGTTGAATAATATTGTGTATGTCCTGCCATCTACTCCTCTTGAAAAAGAAAATGAAGATTTATTTAGCAATTTATATCAGATCTGATTTTTTAGAATTTATTTGAAAATTTTCCACAGAATCCAACTTTAAATTTCCAGCCTTCTCTATGTAAGGTCTTGTGAAAGAGATATTCTGGTATGAAATGACTCAGTTGAACAGCAAATTAAATAAATAGTGTGTTACTTTTTATTTTGCCAGAGCATTCCCATTTGACTTCTAATAACAACTTTCATGAGCAGTCATTGAGAATTAAGTGAAAACTTTGGGGAGGTCTGTCTTTACAAAGTATAAAATTGCAGCGGACACTTCTGGCTTTCCAATTGAAATGTAAATTAAAATTAAAGAGATAAGATCACTGTTAGATTATGATTTGAGCAAGATTATACTTCAAGTACTGCCGAGTTTAAAACCAGAGTGAGTTAAAGTAGGATCTGGGAGCATTTCAATGGCATATAACTTAAAATATTTAAAAAACCCTTTACTTGCCCCAGCAATTTAAGTAAGCAAAGCTTACAAAAACAAAATACAAATTTTTACTGATCTTTTATCATTATCTCATGCAAAATAATATTTCTGCTTCAATTTATTCATTTTTCTCATGTCGCAGGATTGCAAAATGAATGCATTAGACTGAAAGGAGAACATTGGGTAGGTGTCCAAGAAGGGACAATAATCCAAGAAGTAGCCACAATTTGTGTATGATCTGTGACTGTTCTGCACTGCTTTGTCTGTACAAAGCACACTTAGCAGCAGTGCAGTTGATTACAGAAAGGGCCAAACCAGTATGCATGAAATTGCAAATGGGAGAGACTGACTTCAGGCACACACACACAGATACGATTAAGAGATCATCCAGATTAGCTGCAAATTTTCAAATGTTTGTTAAAGCAAAATCAAGAGTGTATAATGTAATTTTTCTATATACAGGGATTACATGCCAAATATCCAACTTCTGATATGTTTGATTTATAAGCCCCGGATAACTGGGGACACCATAGCAGCCTAACTGAGTCTGGCTCTATCAAAAAGTGAGTGTAGAGAATTCAGAGCAGAATTTGTCCTTCGACTTTTGTTTCTCCTATCTTTTGAGAGTTGAGTCTTCTTGGCAGATTTAAAACAGTTTTGTAACGTAAGCAAAGACTAAACAATAAAAATTAATTTAAAACATACATACTTTCAGTCACATTAACTCCCTGCACAATGTAATGTTATATAAACATGGGCAAATAGACCAAACTAACTATGGCAATTGTTCCTCAGAATGTGTTTTCTTAAGAATTATATAGACAAAAGCGTGGCAAGTAAGGCCAACAATAGTATCATTTAACAGCCCATCTGTGCTGAAACTCTGGAAATTATTATTTTCAGCGCTTCAATATTTGCATAATGTTTTGAAATCACTATCAAATACTTCCAGAACAGCTTAGCACAATTGAAATAAATAAGAGTATTTGTTATCACTATGGACTTGACTCACCTCTCTCAGTTTCTCAAAAAATTATAACTGACAGCTTTCTACATCTAGTTATTGGTCAGCATTATACCCACCAAAGAAGTCCAAAGTGCAAAGAGAATTTAGCTAATTTACAAATAAAGATGAATGTTCCAGAAATTAAGTCCTAGAACAGAACTTCAGCTGGAGTAAATTGTCTTCAGTCCTGAAGGTCTCCCTGTACCTCATCTTATTGGGTGCAATGATTAGTCCACCCTGTCAGCTAGCAGAGGTCCATTTATACAAAAAAACTGGCCTGGAGATTGTTGCAGTAAAAGAACAATAGTCAAACAATAAAGTACATAATTGATTACAATAAAATGCAGGCCATGAGCCTAATTTAAAATCTTACTTTCATTATATAGGTCCCACAGCTTGAAGGAGGCAACCTGTCATCTTGCTGTCTGAGTACCCTTCCATGCAAAATCAGAACAATGGGAAAACAACAAAACTCTAGCCATCACACAGTCTTTTGCCTTTTTTATTAGATCAAAGTGCTACTTGGGTTAACTGTTTTGAAGGAGGAAGTGTTGTTTCCTTTTGGGGTTTGCTGGTAAGAGTTTATAGAGAAAAGTAGCTGTCTATGTTTTACCAGTAGTAATGGTAGAAAGGTCTTCTAAAGGAGAAACATTTTGTAATACCTTCTAAAATTTTTGCTCTTTATCCCCACTTCCTGATTTGAATTGTCTCAAATAACTAAAATTCATATTCATAATTCAGTTGTTGAGAAGATATTTAGCCAGTGAGTTACCCTGTAAAAAGCAAGGTTATGTGCCCCTCTTCAGCTACTGAATAACAGAGAATTTATCAAAATATAATAAAATTGTATGTTCCATTTCTTGTGTAGATTTGTACAAATTTATGCCATTCTAGATGACTGCTCATAGAAAGTTAATGTTTCCTATAAGAAACTGAAGCTTTCAAGAACTACTGTTGATGATTAAATTAATTCTTATGTAAGTGAAATTTTCAGTATTTGTCTAATAGAGACAATGCTTTTCTTGCTTCCCATAGCTTGGGTTCCCTTAAGACAACTATTACATGAACCTTGGGAACTCAGATGTCAGTGAATAAATTTTGGTAGTTGTCTCAGTCTGAGGAGACTGGAATGTTTGCTAAAGAGGATGAGATATAAGATAGACCACACTCCTCTCTCTCAGTAATTTTAAATTCAAAATTAAGGGGCTTTAATCGAGGAAGTGTGGAAAAAACAGAAGAAACAACAACCCTTTATAAAAAAAAAATATGTATGTTGGAAAAACAGTAACAGAACACAAAAAACTAGACAGTAGTCCTAGGGGGAAAAAAAAAAGGTCTGAATGAATACTTCTCTGTCCTTTAGCGCAGTCCTAATCGTGGCCTGCAGGGGGCGCTGTTGGATCGCTGGAGGTGCAGGGCCTGCAGGGGGCGCTGTTGGATCACTGGCGGTCACCCCGCGGGGAGGGGCCTGGGGGATTGGTCTCGGGTCGTGGGAGGAGCCGAAAAGAAGATGGGGGACCCTTCCCCCAATGGAAAGAAGCGGTAAGGGAAAGCAGTTCACCCCCCAACAGGACTCACTGTTCCCAGATGACGGTGTTCCAAGGCTCTCCCCTCTTCTCCCAGCAAGCACAGACCTCTCCGATGAAAAGAAGAAAAACAACCAGTAGGTCCCGGCGGGAGTCACGAGGCAGTGGCGGCGCAGGGCCGGTGGTCAGGCCTCACCAGGATGAAAGAACCAGAAAAAAAACTGGCTCCCAGGCTTTTCCTCCAGAAATGCCTGGATACAGTCCCTGTCTCCATCCCAGCGAGAGCGAGCTCTGCCGTCTGCCCCTCTCCCCTCAGAACAGAGCCAGCCCCCCCTCTCTCCCCAGCCTCTCTGATGGTCCATCACCGAGGAATGCAGTCTGGAGCTAATTCCTTTGTAAGGCTTATTACCTCCCTTCCCCCTTCCCTATTTCTCTTACAGGGAAGCAGGGAAAGAAAAAATTCCTCTCTCTGGTTTATAACCTATAACAGTAGTATTGCCTTAAAGATATTTATCGTGAAGAGATAATAAATAGAAACTGGTACTCCTCTAAAAAGGTAGATGTTAGGTAGATGTAGATGTTAGGTGAAATGTCATGAAACAGAAAGTAGTTTCTGTCTGTACATAGTAAGATACACAAACTTTGGAATCTTAAATTAAAACCCTGGCTTTGAACATACTGGTACCAATTCACTCGTCATCTGACTTTCTCTATTTCCTCCCTGCCAACTGCACAGCCAGTCTCTTAATGACTTAGTTGGTGTTGTGAAACTAACATCTCTTTATCTAATTCTGCGGAAAAGTGGAAATCTATTTGATCTTAACGTTATGAAGGT
>NW_016690180.1:15369932-15412790 GCF_001604755.1 Lepidothrix coronata
CTTTTGAGAGCAGTGTGTCTGACAGCACCAGTCAGAAAAGGCTGCCTTTCTTTTCCCAATTCTTCCACTCTCCCATTGAGTGGCCTGTGCCAAATATTTTGCTTCAATTTTTCATCTTTAAATTGAAACTCATAGTGGCTGCTGTTAGCATAACTAACTTCTTTAATATACCTCTGTGAGATCTACTAATGAAAATCTCTTGTGGTAAAATAGTGGTGACTCTCTGTTATGTGCCTAACTGGAATCTTAAAATAAAAGATTATGGTTCTCAATTGTTACAAGTGAGGGTTTATTTAGCAGCTTGATGCAGTTTTGAGCTTTGTTAAGGGGTTGAGTACTGTTAAGAACAGTTATACCAATTTGTTGCTGACATTATAACCTATGGGGACTGTTTCTGGTGACAACCCCTGATATTTTATCTGTTTGTTACAAACCATGTCGAGACTGTACCTCAGAGAAGTCTGAGGCAACTGATACCTTAGAATACGTGATGGATTTTGGCTTTGACTGATGCTGGTCTAGTATGCAAAGCTATGCTCAAAGGAGCCCATTAATGGTACCAACACCTGTTGGTGTTATTATAATCCAAAAAAAGAGACCTCTTGGGAGACGTGTTGATGCAGGTTAGTTGGCATGAGGTTCTAGCACCCACAGTATAAGGGTATGTAGGGCTATTTCCTTGCAACTCTAGCTTGAATCATGAAGTGTTTTTTTCCTGGCAAACTAATATTCATAGGGTGAAGGAAAAAAAAGAGAGTTGTACAACCCCATGTATAACCTGCAAAAGAATCAGACACCTTTTAAAAATACTTATATTCCTCTTTCAGGGGTGTGTATTCATTCCTCATAGCACTTATGCATCAGTTATGATAATCCATGAAAAGAAGGGTCAGCTTCAGTTGTTCAGCAAGCATTGATGTAACTTCTGCCCTCAATTTTTAATAGTTAGTTAGAGGGCCAGGTGTATGGAGAGAGGCAATGCAGCTGAGCCCAGTGGTAGGCTGGGGAGTGGCACCATGAGTCGCAATGTGCACAGTAAATCATGTAGGAGGAATGAGTGGATAATGACTCATCCCCGACCTAATGGCATCTTACTGACAGAGTGGCAGAAGGATTTTTACGTGAACTTATGTTTCACTGGACAAATCATTTACACATATTTCTTTGAAACAGTTTCCCGAAATTTTATACAACACATGCATAACAATCTCTGGAGCAAAAGTGAGTTTCTGGCTTTTCTTTCACTCTGAAAGTGCACAGAAACTTTAACATGATTATGAAATTGGACCTGAAGATTTACAGAGACAGTATCACAGAATCACATGATCAACTGCGTTGGAAAAGACCTCTGAGAACATTGACTCCAACCTATGATCTAACACCTAACACCATCTTGTCAACTAGACTGTGGCACTAAGTGCCACATCCAGTCTTTTCTTAAACACCTCCAGGGACGGTGACTCCACCACCTCCCTGACCAGCCCATTCTAATGCCCAATCACCCTTCTTGTGAAGAACTTTCTCATGTCCAACCTAAACCTCCCCTGGTGCAGCTTAAGACTATGTCCTCTTGTCCTGCTGGGAGAAGAGACCGACACCCACCTGGCTACAACTTCCTTTCAGGTAGTTGTAGAGAATGATGAGATCTCCCCTGGAGCCTCTTCCTCTCCAGGCTGAACAACACCAGCTCCCTCAGCTGCTCCCCATAGGACTTGTGCTCCAGACCCTCGACCAATCCCATTGCCCTTCTCTGGACACATTCCAGCACCTCAAAATCCCTCCTAAATTGAGAGGCCCAGAACTGGACATAGTACTTGAGGTGTGGCCTCACCAGTGCCGAGTACAGGGGAAGAATCACCTTCCAAGACCTGCTGGCCACACTGTTCCTGATACAGGCCAGGATGCCATTGGCCTTCTTGGCCCCCTAGACACACTGCTGGCTCATGTTCAGCTTCCTGTCAATCCAAACTCTCAAATCCCTTTCTACCAGCCACTCTGTCCCCAGCCTGTAGCGCTGCATAGGGTTGTTGTGGTCAAAGTGCAGGACCCAGCACCTGGTCTTGTTGAACCTCATCCCATTGGCTTTATTCATCCCATTCATCAGAGAGCCTAAACATTGTACATAAGTCACAGCCACCATCTGGGAAGCCCCATTTCCTGTCTTCTGAGGAAGGTGGTATGACAGGCTGACTGGTTCCCCTGAAGGCATCAGGGCCAGCTGTATCGCATCTCACAGGTAGGTCAGGTAGGTGGTACTGCAGACATCCAAAAAGTCAAACACTGTGAGTTGGCACTTCAAAAAAAGAAAAGTGGTCAACCCCCAAATAATTTAAAAGATACCTTGAAATGTGTCCACGTGGAATATCATCATTGAAGACCTGTGCAATCTTCCAGGCATTTATTAAGCAACATGGCATGTAATATGTGACATCTGGAGAAGCACTACAGATGCAGCAGAAGCACCTTGTTTGCCTTTGATCCCCTCTGCCGTTGGTGAATTGTATTTCAGAAATACCATTTCTGAAGGTACAACAAGATGCTCTGAAGTAAATTCCATCATTATGTTATCGAGTTCTGATGGGTGTGATATGAACTGTTTAATTGCAGCTACTGTGAGACACTGACAGGACTCAAGCTCAAATCACTTTGAAAAAGCTTACAGAAAATGTGTTCCTGAGAATTTTGTGTGTTCTCCAGAAGTGTGGGCTAATCCTGATCTCCCTGTAGGTTCTACCTGTGTGAATAATGCCACCGAATCAGTGGCCTAATGCCAGCATAAACCTGGCAAGTGAGAACAGAAGTCAACCATGACTTTTCATAGATGTTTTTTCTAGTTAGTTTATTATATTTCATTTGTTAGGACAAAAAAAAGACATGGTAACAAATCCAAAGTGGGACACAAGATAAAGATAAGCTTTTCCAAATTCATAATTTCACAAGTGTAATTTCATTTAAATTTAAGTAAAGATCTTTGTCAAATTAATGAAAAAAACGGAACAGCTTACTCTTAAAAAAAAAAAAAATGAGGCAACTGTAAATTGATGCGGCTTGGTTTTGGATGAGAAAAGATATATACACATAGCAGGAAATAACCAAGCACAGCAACTGTTTTGGCTGCAAAGCCAGTGTGTTCAATATTTGCCATTACAGGGGAAAAAAGATTAAGGCTAAAATTACAAGAAAAATAAAAGGATTCTTTTGTTGTCAGGGATTAGCAAGCCTCCTTCGAATATAGGGAAAAAAATTTTGTATACTTTTGTCCAAACTATCTACACAGGCACATTAAGGTATCTAAATTATTTCTTAATTACAAAGCCAATTTTATTAATAAATTATTGTTGTTAATAACACAGCCAGCTCAAAGGAAGTTCTTCCCTAAAACTTCCAACATCCCAAATAATGCATGATTATGTTCAAGTGGGACAGACATTTGATCATCAAAAATGATCAAAATACATCTGTGATTAGCAAGCATTTCATTAAAACCATCTCCTCTTTTTTTCCTCTCCAAAAGCTTGCAGGGAGACAGTGAGATGATAGTGATCTGCATGGAGAATGATCTGTCATGAAATTAGCTAAAAGGATTGGAGAGAAATGATATTATAAAGGCAACTCAGAACTGCCCAAACATGAGGAGTATTGGCTGTACATTTGAGTAAATCTGTGCAAAAAATAAACGCCTATAAAAACAAAACTCTTTGATCTTGAAATGTTTCATGCAGAAATTGACTCCAAGAGGGGAGTCAAGAGTTCATAGCAAACTCTTACTCATTTACTCTGGCAATTTAACCATCAGATGTTGAATCCAGCTCAGCCCAGGACCAGATGGTATTCATCCAGAACTTCTAAAGGAAATAGTAAAATTATTAAACATGATGTACAATCTATTGTTTAGAACTACGCTGTTGCCAGGAGCAAAAAAATAGTGTAAATTTGATGACAATGTTTAAAAAGGACTCCAGGGGAACTAAACCCTTGGAATTATGAGCCAGTCTGTAAGCCTGGCACTCACAAAAGGAAAACTGGTGAGGACTGTAAAAACAGACAAAAATCTCTGGACACATGGTCTGCACAAATTTACTGAGGAAAGCTGCACCTTATGGATTTAGAGTTCTGAGCATGTGAACAGGATGATTCAGTTTTAACAGTAACTACACAGTTGCTGGGATTTGCACAAGATATCATTCCCTCACTCATTCAGCACTTGCTTTTGGTTGAAATTAGTACCCTCTGGAGTCAGTCATAGCTCACCACCACTGTACTCTGCTCATTTGCTGTCTGCACAGTACGTGGCTGTGCTGAAAAGCTTCGCAGGACAAGCTGCAGCTGACACAGCCTGGCCCAGTTTACCTCTTTGCTGACTCCTTGAAGCCTCCAGCCATGGCTGCTGGCCTCATTGGCTTCATCCATCTTCTATGTCCTTAGGAAACATGTCTTGACTCTAGTGGGCCCATCCCTTGGGATGGGGCTCAGTGAGGGGCTCCTGGGGAAGCTGGTCCTTCACATTGTCCCACATATATTTGAGACCAACAAGAGAGACATGCACTGGCTTTACAGTGTTTGTTGTACTGCCCTGCAGCCCTGGCCAGCCTCTCACCCTGCTCGCAGCAAGTGGGACCACGCAGTGGTATGGACCACTGATGACCAGCTGCATCCAGGACTCCCAGAAGCAAAAAGGATAATTGAGAGATTAGAACTTTAAATGTTGCTTTTCAATCTACTCCCCTACACACCCATTCCCACATTCACACTATAAAGCAAAGCTGGCAAGACTGGAAAAGAAACCCAGGCATTCCAGTCTGTGTATATCAACTTTAAGGGATTAGGACTTGTTATAAAGGATGTGTTATTGCTCTGCCTGTTTAAGTAGAAGAGATTTTAAATGTGAAATTTGTTTTCCACTAAGTTATAACAGATTCATTTCAAATATTAATTTACATTTCTGACTATAAACAGGCTGTATACTGCAGGTTAAAAGCCCATGACTTTGTGAAAACAACAGTGAGGATGATGTTTAAGTATTAAAAAAGCAGAACTTTTAACCTTTCAAGATCATTGTGTTTTACGCTGGTGTGTAACTAATGTGCCCCAATTTATCAGTTTAATCAAGTTTGTATTCAAGTCATATACAAGTCCTTGTACAGAGGAAATGTGTAGGCTTCTGCTCATATTAACTAACAATTCTAATATACCTTTATAAGGTTTGATCCAGGAATATTGAAATTAGTTAGTTTTTCTATTGCCTTGCTGGGGTTTGGATCAGACACGTACTGCACCTTTGTGTGAAGCTAGAACTTCACCAAACGAGCTAAATGTAACTGCTCTTATTTTTCTAAGCCTTCCCTATCTTCAGTTTGCTCTGAAAAATATGAAGATAAGAATCATTTCCATGTAAGGAATGCAAAATCTTCACTATGTTTTCCTCTTCTCTGCCCTTTTATTCAGCTACTCTTACCATTTCAAATGTTGGTATTTGAGAGACAGATTTATCACTCTCATCACTCACTGGTTCTCATTCATTGGCTGTGGCATAACAGTATGCCTCTGGGAAATATTGTAGAGACGAGAGTAGAAGCAATCTTGCAAGGGGTTAATGCTGTAATCTTTTTCTAGGCTGTTTATAATCCCAACACTAGTCCAGTAACAGAAGAGGGTGGATCTAAAAAGTACCAGAGGGGATGTGTGTGTGTGTGTGTGTGTGTGCATACATGTGAGTGTGTATGTGCACACCTGCTTTGCTTTTCTGAACTGCCTTGTGAGCCCCTGGAATAAATCTTGTTCAGCCTGAACAGGGCTCTGTGTGCTGGGTGCTCCTGTCAGAGAGTCAGAAGAGCTTCCTTGCACAACTGCCTCTCTTGTATTTCTCCTGAAGACTTCATTCAGAAATGTATTTATTTACTGAAAGAGTGGGCAGATAGTTACAAACCCACCCTCTTCTTCATCAAAGCTAATCTGTGGATACTGAAGAATGGAAATAGTTGATGCAAGCTTCCTTGGGAACAATACCAACATTACTGCTTTTCTGTGCAGTATCATCTTGGAAAATGACACTTTTTACTGTGTGGATGATCCACCTTATCCTTCTAAAGGTAGGTATAGAAAAACAGATTTTTTTTCACACGGTTTTAGTTCTAGCTGGATGTAAAGATACAGTGGAAAGAAAAAGCTATGCAAGGCTTTTTCTCTGAGTAAGTGCAAAATCAACTGCTTGCTGATAAGTTAGGATGAGAAACAGGCAGCAAAGAATTTAGCGTGTTCTGGTTTTTCAAGTTAAAAATTCAGCTAGGAAAAAATTTGGATATAATAGAAGATTAAAACAGTAGCACTACTGGGCACAAAATGTAAACAGCTGTGCTAAGGATTTGGAGAAACAGGATTTTTAGTCAATTCAATAACAATGGAGTGATCAGATCTCATACTGTGTATGAAAATTATTAAATATGAAATCATAGCACTTTGAAGCTGAAAAAAACCTATCATGTATTAAAATATTTTTGTTTGCTATATAATTTCTTACTTCTGCATAAAGAAGGAACTCTCATGATGGATGCTGCACCCTAAGTGGTGTGAGCAGAACATGCTTTAAGAAGTTGTATATGACTCTTCAAATGTACAGTGTATTGCATGTATTGTAGCTGAATGCTATGCAATTCAGGTACATCAGAATAAGTTTAAGAATTTCAGCTCTTTAACTGATTTTGTATTGTACTAAGACATAAACCTTAGTAAAATTGAGTTCAGAAAGGCTTTTACTTTTTGATTAAAGGATGAAATATAGAATACTACTCTGAGTCAAATGCTACATAACTGATCTTTTCTTGTGACAATTTTCAGATTTTCATCAGATAATTCGAATTCTGCTGTATTGTTTGATATTCTTGCTCAGCGTTTTGGGGAACATTCTGGTAATTACAGTGCTGATAAGAAATAAGCGGATGAGAACAGTCACCAACACGTTTCTGCTGTCACTAGCAGTCAGCGACCTGATGCTCTGCCTTTTCTGCATGCCTTTCACCCTCATTCCCAACCTGCTGAAAGATTTTATTTTCAGTAGTGCTGTTTGCAAAACTGCCACTTATTTCATGGGTAAGTCTGAGAAGTTTATAACTATTTTGAAGTCTAACTAATGAGACAGGTGAGAAGGTATTTAAAGACCTACAAAAAGCTGATTGTTTCCACCCGCCGTTGAAGTTACCAATATCATGGAGAAACATCTTTGTAGTGCAAATCTTTGTGGTTCTGGTTTCCTTGGTCTGATCCAGCAAAACACAGAGACAGCTACCTAACTTTAATGACATATAGAAGTGTTTTGCTGGATCAGGTTAGGTGTGTTGCATGATCCAGCTTTAATGAGGAATCCCGCACACGCATTTGCTTACCCGTACCTGACAAAGTTGTTTGCAGTGTTCAGATCACCCACCAGAAGTGCTGGGGTTGTACATACTTGCTAAGGGCAGATTTTACCCACAGATTTTTGGTAGCAGTGACACATGAAAAAATAAAATAGGCCAAAGTAGAGGTAATTTGCAGAGCTGGAATTTAGAGCAAGCACTTTTTCAGGACAGGTCAGATGGGATCAGAGCTCACTAGGAGACCATAAAACACACATATAGGTTTCAGAGGCTGACTCTAAAAAGCATCACTTTTATACACCTTGATGTATGCCCTTTTTTTGCTGTGGAGCCAGGAATTTCAAAATGCCTGGGTTATGTCTGTGTGTAACCAATTTTTGTCTCACTTCCAATACTTCTCATGCATTTGCTGGTTTCTTAAGAAAAAAAAAAAGAAAAGAAAAGAAAGAAAAAAAAAAGAAAGAAGAACATCACGAAAAGTTTTCACCACTTTTGGGAGACCCTCAGTTAATTACAGAAACCTACAGTCCTCTTTCAACCCATGCCCTTGAGAACTTTGATGTAATGTGAAAGTACACACCTAAAGTGTGCGAATGGGAAATCAACATATTTTCGTAGATAAAACCAATAAAACTAAAGGCCATGTTTAAACAATTATAATGAATTGCTGCCATAAATACCATAAAACATTAGTGAAGCATTGTCATCTTACTCTTATTCACTGCGTAAATTACTTTATTAAAAAAATCCAGTGAGATGGATCAAACGTGAACATTCTCTTATGAAGCTGTTTTATTTTAACAGTTGGAACGTGGATATTTTCCATTAGTGGTTCAAGTAACAGAGGCTTCAACTGACAAACAGACACTGACAACCATTGCATCAACGATGTTCAATTTTTTAAGATGTAGAAAGACATATTTTAAATTACAGATGATTTGTGTAAAGCAAACTGTAAAGATATTGGCATTTTATAGTTTGACCCACATTAGAACATTCACAAAGACTGTTAAATGAAAGCTGGTTCACTGAAAGAAAGATCTGTGACAAAGTTAAGAAGAAATACTTATAATCTTGCAGTGGTGAACTTGGGCACCTCAATGAAAGAAACACAGATATTTTATAATACATGAACAGGAGAAATTAAGGACATTCAAAAGACAAAGTCTCTGCTTCTATGTAACTTCATTTCTCCTTCTTCGTAACTCCATCTAATTAAAAAAGTTGTAACATATTTAATTCTTTTGAATGATAAAATCAGATCACCAGTCAAGCAGGACACTCAAAAAACTTAAAACAATAGAAAAGGGACTGTGAACATCTGCATTAAAAGAGTAATTAACCACATAATCACATTGATTTCAAATGCTTGTTTGAATTTCAGTGCAATTAGTGGAGTGAATAAACCACAGCAGCAAAGAGAATAATTAGGACAAAAAGTGTCTTTTTCTCCCGTTACTAGAATTTTATGGTTTGATAGAGTGTATCTTTTCTCTTGGACTTTTGGAGTTAAAGAAAGGGAGAGCAAGAATATCAGTCTGGAGCAATCTGAAGACCTTTTGCCCCGTTGTCTTCAGTGACTTAAACTATATGGTATTTATCAATATTTTAACTTATAAGTAGTTTGCTATATTTTTAAATTTATGTATGCATACAGAAAGTTAGCAAGACCATTTGAAAAGAACATGACCATTTAAAACAAGAGAATAACCTTTTTCTTTGTTTTATACATATAGGTGTCTCTGTAAGTGTATCTACATTCAACCTGGTTGCCATATCTTTGGAGAGGTACAGTGCCATTTGCAAACCTCTGCAGTCCAGGGTCTGGCAGACAAAATCTCATGCCTTGAGAGTGATTGCTGCTACCTGGTGTGTCTCCTTCACTATCATGTCACCATACCCAATCTACAGCAAACTGGTTCCTTTCACCAAATATAACAACACCACAGCAAATATGTGCCGGCTCATTTGGCCAAGTGATGTCATTCAGCAGTCTTGGTAAGACATAACTGGCTGTTAGCAAATGCATAATTATCTGGTGGAAAACAGGATTTCATGGTAGCATTAAGCCTATGGAAAATCAAGTATTAACCTTCAGCAAACCTTTACACTCTATCATGCTTATTTAGGAAGTAAAAAAACCCACCCATATTTTTAAGCTGCTTATATTTTGACACTTGCATGGCTTTTCCCTTGTCACAGGAAAGATACCCAACATGGTGATGATTCTCACACTATGGTCTGCTAAGCCCCGACTGTCGCTGTAAAGAAAGCATCTGTCATGTTCAGTAGGAATAGTGCTTTCATTCCTTTATACATAAACTTTAACATTTTCAGAGAAATCCTTGATTAATCTTTGAGAAATGCAGACACATGCAAGCACCCCTTTGTCTGCTGCCTTGCCTGTTAATTTGTTTGAAAGTCCTCTGAAGCAGAGAAGTAGAATCTGAGGTTGCAAATGTCTTGAGAACTGAATCCTTTCGGTCGCTTACAGAGAACAGGGTCAGAGAGAAGAGTAGGGAGACAGTGCTCTGAGTCCTACACATCCAGGCAGAGTAAGTAAACAGCAGCACTATCAAGCAGCAATAGTACTTAGACATGATGTACTTGCATGGTGACTAAACACTGACTAGCCTCCCCCAGTTCTTAGCTGGATAAAAAGGAGTTTTTCTGGTTTATGCTGTTCCCCGGTCTCAGTTTGTCTTTTTATTCTTTAGGTACACTTTCCTGCTACTCACACTCTTTCTTATTCCTGGAATTATAATGATGGTTGCATATGGCCTAATTTCTTTGGAACTCTATAGAGGAATAAAATTTGATGCCAGACAGAGAAAATCTTCACGAGGTAACAATACACTTAGTTTTGGGATTTTTTTAAAGTTACAGTCGAAAATACGAGCAGTCATCTCGAGGCTAGTAAAAGGAAAACTTTCTATTTGCAAAAATGATCATTATGGTCAGTTATGTCATGAATTTGCCAGCTGCATTTGTTGATTGAAGTTATTCTGTTACTCACTAGCAAATAAACCTCTCCTGTGGCTTATTTGCAAAGGCTTGGGGGAGGGTACATTAAATTTCTAATTTGTTTATTATAGAAATATGAAGGTTTTTTTCTGGCCATGGACAAGGACCATTTCTGTCAATAAACACCGCAATTAAAATTGTCAAATTAAGATGGAAACATATAATTTTGAAAACTATCTTCCATCAACACTGGACTTCAACAGTGTTCTTACACCTTTTGCATCAGTTTGTATACACATAACATGTGAGAATATTGGGAGACAGTGGATGCAGAACAGCTGATAATATGACTGACTCAGAATAGGCCAGTGCTTTCTTTTATTGTCCAACTATGAATTATGTTATTTGTTTAGACTTAGACTGGATTCTTCATTTTTTATTTTGAATCATCGTTCAGAGATATTTTGCCAACTATTTAAACTCTAATTTATATGTACAGAAAGAAAATTAAGTACCTGCAGTGCCAAATACGAGGATGGAGACGGATGCTACCTCAACAAAAGCAAAAGGAAAAGGAAAATGCCATTGAAACAGCTCTCTGCTATGAGCCACAGCAAGATAGAGAGGGTGAGAAGCAACAGCTCTTCTGCCAACTTAATGGCCAAGAAACTCGTGATCCGTATGTTGATGGTGATAGTGGTTTTGTTTTTCATTTGCTGGACTCCCATCTTCAGTGTCAATGCCTGGCGCGCGTTCGACACCGCTTCAGCAGACCAGCGTCTCTCAGGGGCTCCCATCTCCTTCATACACTTGTTGTCCTACACTTCTGCTTGTGTGAACCCCATCATATACTGCTTCATGAACAAGCGCTTCCGGATGGGCTTTGTAGCCACTTTCACCTGCTGTGCAAAGCAAAGGCCCCCTGCCACACGGGGAGAGGCTGGTGATGAAGAGGAGGGGAAGACAACAGGGGCTTCACTCTCCAAAAGTTCTTACACGCACATGACTGTGTCTGCACCACCCTGAGCTGTGTCAGAGGAGGCAACAAGCGCCCTATCATCTGGTGTTGGAGAGTGACTGTGGCATCAGCTGAACATGATTTAGTTCTGAGTTAATGAAACACTTCAGTTGACAGTAAACACAGTGAGAATTCTATGGGAAATGGATGCTATCACTATCTGAGTGTTAAATCACTTTTCCTTCAAAAGTACAAAGGAGGAAGAGGGCTGTGAAGATAAAGGACTTTGTAAAAAGCCTTAGAAGATGTTCTGTTTGCCATAAATTTCATTGTAAAAATTGATGTCCTTTACATCAACAATTTTGCTCAGTGTTCAGCTGGAATTCTGAGTATCTCCTAAAACTTCCAAGATGCTAATAGATTCTTCTCAAACATGAATACATGTATTGCAGTCTTCACTTCACTAGCTATGCATTATAACCAAAAAATCTTTCTGTTATATTTGTAGTATATTTTCACATTATTTTAGCTGAGCTAATACATGTTGATATAATTTTGGCATCACACTCACAGAAGTTCTGGGGTGAGGAGCATGGGCTTGTCCATGTGAAAATAATACTTTTATGTAAAATATTTTTTTTTAATAAAATGAAAATAAAATAATATAAATATTGGTGACTTTGTGGATGGAATGCATTCTTCACTCAGGCAATAACATAAATTCACCTAATTTAAGTATTTTTCATTTAAAAAACCACTGTAGAACAAGCACAAAGAAGTGGCTTTCTTCTGTGAAGCCGGAGGCACCCACACGTGCAAGTGGCAGGGTCTTAGATGAGCCCCAAAGTCTCACGTGGAAATTGTCACACTGGGTAGCACAGGAATAAAACTTGGGATAAGGCAAGGAGGTGTTTTACAAAAGATGCAGGACTGCAGATGCAGGTCGGTGCCTGTGGCCGTCACACGTTTCACAAATGCATTCACAGTCGCTCCAGGGGCAGCACTGTCCACATGGATATAGAAGCCATTAGGTGCAGAATGGCTTCTACAGAAGCCATAGTAGACACAATGAACTGAAACACTTTGTCAGAAAACGGTTTTTCTAAACTTTAAAGCAACTATTTTCTGCAGCTATCCATACTTCTAAGCAGACTCAGCATAGAAGAAACCCCAGCTTTGAATGCTGTTATTGTTGGTGCTTGATTGAGCAAGGAGTTCAGTTTCTTTGCTATGCAGCACACAGGTGAGTGTGGGTGTTCAGGTCATGTCCTGTGCTCCGTGGAACACAGATGGAGAAGTTATATCACTTATTTTGTTTTGTGAAAATATCCTGTTGGAGATGTTTCTATCTTCTAGCTGAATCAGTATCATTAAAAAACCTTGTTATTAGACACAGATTAGATTTGAGCACAGTATGGAATGTAGATGTGGATATTAAATATAGCCACTCTCAAGGTTTTTAATCAGGAAAATCTGTTCCCTTTACAGAATGATTTCAAATTAGAAATATACTGTGAGTTCCAGTCATCCAGATCCATGTTCTGCAACCAGTTATTGCCTGAAATGGTTTACCCTTACAACTTAGGACACAACTTTAGCTATTATTTTTTTGCATTCAGCTTGTCCACAGACAGGAAATTAAAAAAAAAATTCTCAACACTATTTGTGCACAATCCATAGAAACAATGTTTTGCCTGCCACATTAATAAAGTAGAACTGTTCCTGGAACAGTGGTGAGACAACTGACATTGATCTGACCTTTTGCAAATACCCAACAAATTAAATTATGGGATTTAATTCATAACAATGAAATGAAAATTTTACTTCACTTAAGGATGCAAGTTGAGCCCCTCTCAAACCTGTCCTGTGTCGAAACTGAAAGGACAAACTTAGCTGCTTTGGGATTTATGTGGAACAGTAACTGCAGAAAACATATTTTTGAAGTATCTTATGCCATTTGAAAGTTTGAATCTATTACAGGTCATAGTTTAAAAATTGTTGTTTAAGTAAAAAACTCTCACAATTTATTAATATACCGGATGTGACTCTTACTGGCTATGTGCTGTATAGCAAGACAACTGCCTTCACAGCTTTGTGTGCACTTTCAAAAGCAAATTCCTTTTTGTAGATGTAGTTTCTTTGATACCTTTAGAGTGACGTAACAGGACGTGCATCGTTCACCTGCTCCCACTGGTTTAACCCAAGGATAGTGGTTTCAGATGAAAGGCAATAGCTATTTTCAACAATGCCTTAATCAGATCTCAGCCCCCTGTGGCCTCCAGTACCTGTGGCTGAAAGGAGCAGAATTTCTGATTGATTCCCCACTCGTAACTATCAGGGAGCACAATTTGGAGGTGATGAAATGAGGGAGGCAGGAGAAGATCCTGATGGAGTGGTGGTTGGGAGACAATTAGGGAAGGGATGAAATGTGTCACAGCAGACATGTTTCCTTTTGTCCAAGGCCTGTCTGTGTGTGAGTCACTTTTCCCCTCCATTGCCCCCTATGTAACTATTTTCTTTTTAAACCACCACAATAACTCTTCTGATCAAGCTCCCAAAGCCATAAGCTTTAGGCCAAAGTCCAGCAAGAAGTGGGAATTAAGATTTTAAAAAGCAATATTACAATCGAGTCATTTTGTCTTCTTCTGCCCTGGTCTCCTACCACAGGAAATTTCAGTCTTACTGCATCCTAATGCCATTTTCCCTGATCTGTGCATTGCAGAAGTCATTTCTGGGTCCAAATGTTGCCCTTTCATTGCTAAAGAGGCATGTCATTCTCCCAGCACCTTTAATTAAGATGCTGATGTCAGTGAAAATGTATCTTCAGCAACAAGTGTGGGTAGAATAAACATATAAAAATAAAATAAGACCACGAAATCTCCTTATTTTAACAGTAGTTTACAGGGGATGTGGGGGAAAATCCTATCCTGAAAGTTTAATTCTACAGTGAGCAGTTCCTAAAAGCAAACTGTTTCCCAGATGTAGCAGAACCAATAAATTTCAGGTGTACACTGCCCATAAATCTCTAAAGCCTTTATCTTCTTTCCCTTTCTCCTGACTCCCACCTTTTTTCCCCCCTTTGTCTTTCTCTTATCTCTTTCAGCTGCATGACACCATCTGTTTTTTCTCCTGTATGCTTCCCAGTCTCTAGGTTACTAGATGACTTTTTCCTCTTTGACAGGTTTATTTTCCTTCACAAATTTACTTTCCCAGAAAGCACTCTTGTCTTCATTTCTCCCTATCATCTCTGGCTGACAGACTCCTGAAATACATTGCTCCAAGCAATATATCCTGCCCACAACACAACAGTTCTGCAATTGCTCCTTACAACCCTGAGTTCACACGTCATCCCTTTTGAACACCAGCTCCTGGCACGCTTGGGCAGGAAATATGCACTAGTTCAGAAAACAAAAACATAGCATTAAATAGCATCCAAATCCTTCTTTGCTGCTTCTGTCACTATTACTTACAACCTCTATTTTTAGGGCACGCTTTAAGACTAATGCCTTAAAATACTGCTAAATACAAGACTTAGTGATGGGTCAAAGTAAAGATATTTCACTGTTGTCAAGGCAAAATACCAGTGCTCTTGAAGAAAAGCTGCGTGTGGACTTGGAACTAGAGTCACTAAAGATTTGCACCTTCTTACATGATCCATGGCCTCTTTTCTGATGCTACCAAGCCCTTTTTGGTAAGGTGGTGAGGCTGTCCAGGATCCCACCTGCTCCTCCATCCCCTCCTGCTCCTCCTGCCTCTGAGCCCAGGGATGGTGCAACCTCCCTGCATACATTATGGCTAATCAGGATGCTTTCCTGGCTTGGAATAGATGATTTTAGGATCAGTCAACACTGAAATAATACAATAAAATACAGAAATATTGCAGCCAAACCATAGCAAATAAACATCCCACACACACACCTTTTTTAACAGCATTTAGCAGGATTTCCCTTAAAAGCAGGCACTTGCTCAGAGCACGTGCACAGCCATAGGGCAGAAGGCAGATCTGGAGAGAGCTGCCTTTTGTGGGACCTCATGGATAGAGGCTGCCATCAAAATCTGGAAGAAGAGTCATGTTAGCACATGGTATAACCTTGATAGTGTTTCTGAATCAAAGCTAATCTATGTTAGATAAACAGACACTATGCCCAGACCAGAATGTGGGATGAATTTACTGACTGCAGTCAAACCACTTTGCAACCTTACAATCGCTGTGGTGAATGCAGTTTATAAAATGTTCTTTTCCTCATGAAGCAGTAATCTTGGAAGTATTCAGTTAGATGCTAAGAGGATTTGAACAGTTACTCATCTTTAGTTTTTCAGATACCATTTTTCCACAACTGATGCTTTTTTATACAAATCAAAACATACAAACATAAAATGGTTTCAGATTCAAGGACTACACTTACTTCTGTTTATCAGGACTTTGGTAAGCATGCCTCTTTTTTTTGCTCAGTCTAAATTGAATGGATATTGAGCTAAACTGAAAGTTTCTAGTGGAAAAAGATGCCTATTCACAAAAGGAAAGTGAAGAAAGATAAAACAAAGGGTTTGATTTTGAGTAAGGATTATGTGAAAGCAGAGGGTGTAGTCTTTTTATTACAGCATCAGAGACAGAATGGTAGAGTATGAAATGAAAGTTGAGATTTCTGGGCTTTGGTTGGGTTTTGTTTGGTTGGGTTTTGTTTGGTTTTTGTTTGGTGATTTTTTTGTGGGTTTTTTTGTGTTTTGGGTTTTTTTTTGTTTAATAAAATATCTTGCTCTTTCACTTCAAATACAACATGGATCAATCAAATCACACTTCACTCAGGTGTGCATGTAGGTCAGCAGTTTGCTTCCCCTCTGACCAGTTTTCCTGTTCACTTTTCTATACGAATTATTAATTTTCAGTTAAACAGCTTCAGCTTTTTATTCACAATCCATCCCTGGCTCTTCTCTCATAGGTTACATCCAGCACAGTAATGTATACCTTTAACATGCCAGATTTTCTAAGTGGTGTATAAAACCTCCCATTTCTAGCATCACATTTTTATTTTTTCCTTCTGCAATGCTTGTTAGGCTGCCTTGGGCACCTCTCAAAGGAAAAAAAAATGCAAAGGAAATGTTCATGAATTGAAAGTCTCCTGCTTTGCTTGCCTAATGGCAAATCATCCCTGCTAGGAGCTATTTTTCTGCATCTCCACAGATAACTATTTCATCAAGAGTTTTCTTGGTTTCCACTCCCAGTTGTGTCCAAAAAGCACTCATTTTGAGATAGTGAGATGTCAGTTGTCCCACTGTATGGTGAGATGGGAACAAAACATATTCATTAGCATGAGCTGGTAGTAAAATTCAAGCAGGAATCATTCCCTATGGGGTAAACACCAGTTAACCAATGTCCTGCTATTCCGACAGTTATTAAAATTTAAACAAAATATTTCCTAATAGAATTTAAAAAAATATTTCCTGATAGAATGAAGAAATGCGACTTATATACCAAGTTTGATTTAAAACAATGGACAAATTACTGCATAGCTCCCATGAATGTCATACAAATACCAGTGTTAAAAAACAGGGATGAAGAAGAAAAGGCACACATACAGAACCGAAATCCATAGGAAAGATGAAGGGCTGCTCATGCTCTTTGCTTGCTGTCAGAGACAATTTTTTTACTACTATTATTAAATGGACATTGGCTCAGGGACTTGCTCTGAGAATATTTAGCAACTGCTAAGAGGCCTCACTCATGGCCAAGTGAGGAATGACACACAAAGGTGAAACCGCTAAACAGATGACAATACCCAGGAGAGAACTGCCCAGCCAGCTGGGAACTCTGCATTGACTCCTACAAACCTGCTATGGGTTTTCTATCACTTGAGATCTTCAGGATTTCATAGCTAAACTGCAGGTAGATGTGGAGCAATCAAAGCTGCTCCTTGCTCTGAAACTGCTTCACATTCTCATGGGGACATCTGGCAGTGTTGCTGTGACTGGCTTGCTATTATTGTAAAGGAATGTAAGGATAGTAGTGTCATCTAAGACACTCTGTCTTTGGAGTTGCTTTTTCTGTTGGCATCCCAAAAGATGTTCCTGCCACAGTCCATATGCAAGTAGTAAAAAGAACACTACAGTTATGGCACTGAAATTAATTCATCATATCAGAGAGGGCACAGCTCTTGCTTCTTTGGAAAACCCAGTATCATGTCCCTTCTAGCTTCCCAGAGTGCTATGACTGATTTAAAGTAGCTCTGACCATCTCAGGGGGAAGGACAGATGTTATTTTAGGATAAGGAGTCTGCTGCATCTTGGAGACAAAGAGCTTTTTATTTGCTGTCCAGTCAGTGCTCATGAGAGTTACAAGAAAATCAGCAGTGACCAAAGCAAATTTTCAGCTATAAGACAGGTTCTCACAGTGCATTTTTAACAAAAAGAAAGTTTTCCTTATATCAAAGCACTTACTTCACTGAGATTGCAGATCTAGGAGAAGGATCCAGAAAACATATCTCAGGGCTCTTGTGTTTCTTAAATAGGAAACCTGTTTAAATACTGTCAACTGACTGAAGCAAAACAATACAGTCCAGAAGAGCCTGTCAGGCATAGCTCTGTGTTCCCTGGTATTTTTCAAGCATTTTTTTTCCTTTTGCATTTATTTCCTTCCTTTTCAAGCAGGGAAAAGTAAAAGCTGGTGGAAATTAAAAGAATGTTTATTGAAAGGCAGGGTTTTCCACAAGACATCAAATGTTTGTTAACATCCAACGTGACTGCTCTACTGCACTTTGTCCAATATTTATTAAAGCCAGGATAGACTTTCTTTGCTACATAGTGAAGCCAAGACTGAGAAGCCTCCAAGGACAGAGGCTGTGTAGAGATGGAAAGGAAGAGAGAGCAAGCTGCAGGTGAACAGCTTTGTCCAATGCTGCTTCTGTGGGATCTGTAAGAGATTGATAACTGGCAGAAGAGAGAATATCTAGGAAGATGGCAGTTGAAGACAAAGTTGACTCTGATGAACTTGCAGCTGGAAACGTGGTTCTGCAGAGCCCAAACATAGGGCTGGGGTAGGAATGGACAGGAAGGTGAACAGGAAGCATTTTGGCCTTGTAGAGTGGGGCAGGGCTGGGGAAGTTATAGTGAGGAGGAAGGGACAATGTGATCTTGGTCTGTGGAGAGTGAAAATCATTGCAAATGCTTTTTAAGACTGGATTGGGCTCTTGATCCTCTCAGGAGTAAAGAAAAGGCAGATGTGCCATGTATGGGAAAGAAGCACATAGTGGGGAAAGGGTAGAGAAAAGTTTCTTCAGGCAGTAAGATAGAAGGCAAAATCAAACCTCATTTTGGGTAGAAAAGCATTTATTTTAGGAAAGTGAAGATTTGCAGAGAAAGCAACTGTTCTGGAATTAATTTCTTTTCTACAGGCTTTGAGTAGGGTTCTGCTGCTGAAGGGACTTTGGCAGCAGGATAGGCCAGGCAAGCAGAGCTGAGTGTCTCTGCAGTGTGCCCCAAGCAGAGGAGCCAGATGGAGAAGAGCTCTCAGGGCCATGGAGAACCTGCAGCGTGCACAGCACTGCTGGCAGCAGAGGTGCTGCATTACACCTGTACGAGCTGGGCAGCTCTCACGTATGGAGTTCAAACCACACTGCCATGGGAACATTATGTTCTGTGTAGCTGATGGGCTAAGACAGTATAACCTGTGTTCCCCTGTCCCAAAGCCTAATACCCAGAACACTGCACATCCATGGGACCTGCTGAGAGCTGCACCTCCACGTTTTGTCCACCAGCCAACACAAATCTTACCTCTGGTACCACTGGCATGGTGGAAGGCAGCCTAAAGGGACCAGACAGAGTTAGAATTGACAAAGGTTTCAGAAAACGTAAACCCCAGCTGCAGTCAGGTAAGTAGAAAAACAACTACCTAATGAAACAAGAGATTATTTAAAAGAGAAACCAAAAAACCCTCACTACCAACCCCCTTCCGAAACTGGTATTTGCATTTAATAGTTACCAGTAACTGAAACAACTACTCTGCACTAGCACCCTATAAATGAAGTTAAAAAGTAATCTCTGCTATGAGGAAACAGGTATTGCCTCTCCTGCCCCACCTCCAGCTCACTTTTCTAAAGCTGTTCTTCACCACAGAGCTCCTGTCCTCACTCTGACAACTGACAGCAGCAGCCTGCTCTGCATCTTGGTGCTACCAGTTGGCTTCACTAGATAATAATTTTCAAACCTGTGTCTGCTTAGCGTACAATGCCTCGTGGCTTCAATCATTCTCCTACCTCTACCAAGAGCAACATGTTTCTAAATTAATATAAACTTACCAAAATATAATTTTATAACTGATTCATACTGTGTCTGCACTTCCTCCAAATTTAGTTTGAATAATGTTTTCTAATCTACTACTGCATGCAACAAACTGAAGAACTTTGATATTATTTCTGTGTGCCTGTGGGCTCAAAAGTAGCCATCTGTACAACTTCAGGCTCTGCTTCTCTGCCAAGAATTGTTATTTACTTATATTTGTCCTTGGTCCTCTCTAGAGGAACATATTTGTGCAAGTGCTTTTAAGTACTTTGTTGTGTCTGTGAGACTCTCTCCACCTGTGTGATCAGTTATCACAGATAGCAGGCGGGAGGGCTTTTGAAAGAGGGACACTTGGAAACACCTGCTTTTTAGTTACACAATCAAGTAACTTTACATCCACTTTTTTTTCTTTTATTAATAATGCAAAATTTCACATCTGGCTTCAGTTCCATCTACTTCATTTCATAGCTTTAATATGAATCTTCTTCTTTTACCTCCTGTGACTGATGTCCAATTCTGCCAATTGCCCTTTTCCTTGGGGAGTATCTCACACACAGGTCACCAACAACACAACTGGTTTTTTGTATCCAGGAAACTAAAGCAATTTTTGATTGCTTCCCCTGATGAATTGTGTTTGGCTTCATCAAATTTAAAAGGTTAATTTTATTAATATTTCAGGATTTTCATGTCTGCGCTGATGAACTACCCTTCCAAATTGTTGGACCATCTTGCGCATTTTGGTTTCTTGCACTTGGGCCCTTCAGCTCTTTCCACGGGGTGAAGCGAGATGTGACGACTAATTACCTGTTATGGAGTGGCCCAGCAGGGGCACTGAAAATAAGGGGAGACACAGATGTATTTTCTATATTTCATTCTCTGCAATACATTTTAAGGAGTGACAGCACATACACACGCCCTGTTAAGGAGGGCAGAGGTTTGGGCAGCAAGGCAAGAGTAGATTAAAGTTTTTGGCACCTGGTGAAGCAGGAGAGCATTTTCAGGCTACTGAGCGAGTACATAGATTGTGTCCATATTGGAGAGGAAATTATTTTAAAATGCAGACATTTAAGGTCTTTAGGCATGGGTGAAAGGATGAGGTAGTTTACACCTGCAACAGAAATATTCAGAAAGGAACAGACAGATCTTGGAAGAAATGGTGTATATAAAGATGCAGAATACCTGAGGTGCTGCAACGATGACCCAGAAACCTTGTATACCTTATTAGCTACTTAGCTAGTTCTGCTTCAAATGCAGTCTGGGTCACTCCCATCCAATTCCTGTTTGTTCCCAAACAGTAGCTGCTGCAAACAGCTTTGGGCTTACATTTGCAGATTCTGTTGCAGGTTTAAACTACTCCATTCATAAAGCACAACCTCAGTTTTCTCTGGGTATGGAAGAGGAAACTGTATGTTTGTCCACACTGATCCCAAATACCACTGCCCAAAATCCTACTCTGGGTGGGTCCATCAGGACTTTTAATTCTGACCCCAAACACACATCTAAGGAGGGTGGTATGAGGCTGGGGCTTGGGAGGCCACAGAAGCTGGGAGTCCATCAGACCAGTCAAAGTGCAGGCTTCATTTATTATTTTTCATATTATTTAGAGCAAGCAGAACAGTTTTAGTGCTGTTATGGTGCTGGAGGGTTTGTATCATTTACAAGAGAACAGTTCTTCTTTCATCTTCCTAATGAACTGAAATTTTAGCTCTGCCTCTGAGATTCCTGCATCTCTCCATTCAAAAGCTCAGCTGATTATGAGGCTGACTTATTTAGGTGGCTTAGCAAGTAGAAACCCAGCATATTATTGGCATATTCCACATCAAGCAACTGCCACAGCATGGGTTTTCTGGGCAGTAGCTGCAGCTTCAAGTCCAGTAGCCCCCAGTTTCCTTTATACACAAATCCGTTCTTATCCCTTGTGTTTTTGCTTAAGGTCTGCCATGTCCAGATCCTTATCGAGGACCTGAAAGTACTGAAGGCGATGGTTTTTCAGCATCCTCAGTTAACAAGACTTCGATTTGATGTGCACAAATGAATTCACATTTCTCCATCTCAGGAATATAATTCACTCCTTGAAGAACTTTACAGTTCAACTTTAGCTGAGAAGTTAGGTGAAGTGAGAGTGTGTCAGGAGCTTTCCTATTAACTATATAATAGAAAAAGTTTTGAGGCAGATAAGCCAGTCAGACTTAATATTTTTCTTTTTGACAGAGAGAAACCCCATGTTATCCAAGAGAGTAATTCTGATTTGAGAGAGTTAGGATTTAGTTCTTCCTGCTTCAGAAAAGGGATTTAAACTGCAGTTTGCTCCATTTGCTCCAGGCAAGATGGACTCTCTAAATGGTTATGTGGAAGACACACTTTAGAGCCTCTCTGGTCTGGGGTTTATCAATGCCAATGCACTAGTCTTTACTGGAAAAACAAGGAAAACATATTATAAATCTCTAGAGAAATTATTATTTTAGTGAGATGCAAGACAGCTACTCACATCCCAACTTGGCATCCAAGTTATCTTGACCAGACTTTTTCCTTTACCATTTTCTCCTTTTTTTTTAAAAACTAGCTCTCCGTGACCTTGGCAAAGTACATCAAATTGGTTAAGATTAGGTAAATTCAAGATGACTTCAACTTGGATGGCACACATGCCTGAGCTTTTCTAGTAGAAATCTTGTATATGATTTGGGATTTTTTATCTCAGTTCTTGACTATTTAGCAATGACAATTGGTAAATAAAAATTGTTAAATAATAAAAAAAAATCACTAGACAACAACAGGTTTTAACTCAGTTCTCGTAGAGTCGAACAGCTTATTGAATTGTAATTATCATTCATCTGTTATTTAATTTTTCCCATTTTACATCACCAGGTTTTAGAACAAAATGACTCATAAATTCTGGCCATCAAAGCAACATCTGGTACTCAACAGAGGGGTTTCATGTGTGATTTTTTCCACTAACAGCATCTTCTCTTGTCCTATATGACTATATATATGTATATATGACTACATGATTGGAAAGTTTTCATAGGCACATAAATACTGAATTAATTGAAAAGCAAGATAATTATCAACATTGTTAGTATTTAGTCTAATATGACCAGCTGCAAAGGATGTACTTGTTAAAACAGGATGAAAGTATAGGTGAGAGAAAGAAGTTAGATTGTAATATAATGTGCAACTGGTTAATAGAGGTTTTCAGACCCCAGCAGATGAATGGCAAAACTCTACTGTATTTCATAATTGTATCCCTCAAGGTGGCTGAAATAACAGGCTACTGAGATCTACGTATGATTTTTAAAAGCCATGACTGCATGAAATAATTAAATTTTGTCCTTGCTGTGAAGACAATTCCCTGTAGGTAGTAAGCCCAGTTTAGTGTTTCACCATCCTAACATCCAGTGAGCAGATGGATTTTTTTGTTTTCTAATCTAACACATTTATATTGGTAGCCAATATCTATTTTCTACAAATTTACCTGTAAGCTGACAGTAAAAAGTTGTGCAAAAGGAGAATTTTATAAAAATTTATCACTTCAAGCTCTGGATTTTGAAGATGTCCAGGATATAAAGACACACAGAGCACAAGTTTTAGGAAGAAACACATTTGGTTCATGACAGCTCAAGAGCCAAGGTATTTGAAGGTAGAAATACAAAACAACAATAAAAATCACATTATATATTTTTCTTTGAATAATAGCATAAAATTGTCATTAACTTGAAAAACGAACCACTTGGCCAAAACTGCAGTTGTATTTAGAAGTCTAAACACTCACCAATTTCATTTATCCTCCGAAAATAGGTAATTTTCCTTATCAACATTATTTCTAAATTAAATGAAGAATAAACCATTCTTCCAGACCGTCATTTGGTTTGCATGTCTATTAAATCTCCAAGGTAAAAAACTGTTTACCAAAAATTGATTTAGAAGTCCAAAGCTTTCTGAATGCGTGAGAATGGGAAGATGACATAAACATCAGTCTCACACCTGAGGTCACCACAAGCACAGCCCAAAACCCAGATGACTCCTTAAGCCCTGGCATGCTGTAAAAAGCAGTATGGGGCAGCACAAGGATTTTCAAAACAGATACACAAGCCCACACAAAGACTAATCCACATCAGGCCCTTCAGAAATAATTTAATTTGCTTGGAACTCTCTTCTGAAATTTGTAGTAACTGATCAGTAACATGCAGAGCACTGTCACAAGACATTTTCATTTGGAACAAAACTAAACCAAACTCCTCCTTTATCAAGGATGTTGTGTTAGTTGTCTATTTGGTCAATACAAGATTTAACACCTTTTTATTTTTTATGGTTTTGTATTTCATTCTGCTTTGTATTCCTGAAGACTGCCAGACTGTGCCACCTTAGCAAGGATATCTAATCACAATGCTTGAATGACTTTAAGAAATCAGGCTGCAACTCCTATAAAAGCTGAGCAGGATAAAGGAACAAAGGGACCACTCTCTTTCTTTCCTCAGAAGAAGTAACCAGATGCTGTGTTCGAAGCTGCATTGACATCAAGACTCAAATCTGCAGTTGCCTTGTCTGGATGCTGAGACACTTGTTTTCTCAATTTCGCAAACACAGAATTCCACAGAACTATGTTAAAAAATGTGAGAAATTTCAAATTCTTGCTTTCAAAGGCGAAGTACAGAAACACCATTAAGACCAACATACAACCACATTAAAAATCAGATACACCATTTCCTAACCTAATGATTTCTTTCATGTTAAAAATCTAAAAATGTTGCTGAATCTCTCACATTTCGGGGGAATTTCCAATTATATT
This sequence comes from Lepidothrix coronata, assembly GCF_001604755.1. Lineage (NCBI taxonomy): Eukaryota > Metazoa > Chordata > Aves > Passeriformes > Pipridae > Lepidothrix > Lepidothrix coronata. The sequence continues at coordinate 15,394,267 of NW_016690180.1, forward strand.
TTTTAAGGTGGTAAATTCAATCATCATGAATCCTCTGCTGCCCTTTCCCAATTTCCACAAAGTAGAATTGCTGGCAGTGAGAGAACTAAAACAGAATTTGAATCATATCCAACAGAGAACAACAAGCAGAAAAAAGTACAAGAATAGGAAAAGGACATAATTTTAGTAATAGATTAGCTGAGACAAAAGGGAACAATGGAAGCTAACAAGATACAAACCAACTATTTGTGTTATCTGATTTTGTTTTGTATGTATGGATATCTAGGCAGTGCTGCACAAGAAATGCTTATGCAGGTAAAGAAGTATTTATAATTAGCACCAAACTAAACTCTGCAACCACACTGCATGTGCAGAAATATCATGCAAAGTTGTCTTGGATAGAGATTAGGTTTGAAGGTACTGGTGTCATGTTTGCCACGTGCAATGAACACTCCAACGCGGATCTGAGGATCACATCCCATTTAACAGCACAGATACCTTGGCTGGATTAGCTCTAAACAAACCAGGTACAATTTTATTAGAATTATCAAAATCAAGAAGAAACACTAGAACAAACTGTATCAAGGAAAAAAAAAAGGCACTGGTCTCAGATCAGAATTAAACTCACTCAGAGATTTAAGAACTAATTCTACTTTTGTGACCAGTTGACTACTAAAACAGACAATTTCAAGAAAGAAAACATAGTATGTAGAGATCTGTGCTTCTGTTATACAACTGTGGAAGTTATTCTTCAAACAGAACTAGGGAGCTCTTAGACGGATTCTGATGATATGCTCTGCAAGGCTGCAGCTTCTGTAACAAAATCCTTCCTTCTGTAAAAGATGGCCAATGGACAGCAATTTATTTAAATGTCATAGGGTGCTGGTATAGCAACGAACAAATGAATGCGGTTGCTACTGGTTATTTGTATGTCAAAGGCCTCAAAGTCAAGGCTCTCAGGAGAAGCTAAAGTAGCAAGATGAGATGGAGGGAGAGCATGAAGAAGGAGGGCCCCATCTTGCCTGTGAACACACCCATGGGGATTCACAGAAGCGGAAACAGACAAATTTCCCAGTGAACAAATCAGCAAACAGAACGAAAAAGACTGATGGTTTCAATGAACACAGATGATGGAGCAACACAACAGGAAATATAATTAAAAGATAAATAATAAGCAAAGAATTTCTAAATTCAGACAGATTCACAGGCAGCTTTATGTTGTTCTAAATTACATGCATCATCCTCAAAGATAGACCTGTAGATCATTAAGGCTAAGTCTGTAGAACCATCCATTCCATGTACCTACAAGCAGCTTAAAAACCAATCAACTAACATTGGCTTTCTCCCCACTCCACAGCACAACAGCACCGATGGCAGCACACGGTCTCAAAAGTTATAATTCACCTTACTTAACACTCCTCGCCTAAATCATGCAGCAAAATTTACACATTCTGAGAAAAACTGCAAACTAATTAGGATCTTGAGAAGTACATATGAAAGTAAGGGAACTGAGACTAGAATACAAAGGCAATAGCACACAAAAAAGACACCATCAAACTTCTAACCACCCCTTTCCATACTTGAAGGAGATGCAGAACCTGAAAGATGTCAAATTCAAAAGACTTTATCAGATCTTCTCAGACAGCAGTTAGCAAGTTTGCTTCTACAGAGAATCAAGATTGCCTGAACTTCTCTTTAGCATACATAATTAATGTTGATATTCAATACAAAAGTATTTTAAAACAAGTAATATAGGCTAAAACTCCTCATGCTTTTGGCCTTACACTAAGCTTGTGCTACTGGATATCAGAAATATATATCCTTTACAGAGACATGAATTGAGCACACACAGTTTTTTCTATCCTGCTCAGAAGCAACTCCAGTCTAAACAGGGCACTGTGAAAGGTAAACAACTTCACCCCGTTCTGTAGTTCCGAATGTTCTGAAATGGCATGTATTAAATGTAAACACCAAATGAATCCTTTCCTCTAGCCCAGTTATTTCCCACCATTCTCCTTTTAATCTTCTACTCTGGATCTTAACAGGATTTATTACTGAGACTATCTATGTAGCTAATTGCCAAGGTTTAGATGAAGCGATTTTATTAATATCTGCAGTTCTTTGTCTAAGACCAGTGCCATCCCATGTTTATTCCAGTGATACCAATGCTGAAGTTCAGCAAGTGACCGTTCTCTTTGCAAAACCTCAGATCTAATTTCTATTCTATTCCAGAATAATCACTTTATCATTCCAGAAAACAACTGCAAGAGTCCTTAAAATAATTTTGAGATGTGATCTGTCTATACTGTCCCTGTTTCAAACAGAAGCACCACAACTGTTGAGTTTCTGACTATTTTAAGGGTTTAGTAACAATGCAATCACCTTTGCAGATGTTTTAAAAAAAATATAAAAATCTGTAATCCTTCCTTAAAGTCAAATGATTTATTTTTCTCTTGCTCTTGCCACTCCTTCTTAACAACCCCTTTTGGACCCTTCACAGCCTTATGGATAAACTAGAAGTTCTTGTATTAATTTAATACAAAACCAGTACTGGTAGGTTTCTACTATTCTATATTCTCTCTCTCTGCCATGTTGGCTCCGACCTCAGAAACTTTTTTCAAGTGACTGTGTCATTTGTGCTTGCAAACTGAGAGTACATAATTTCTAGCTGTTCCTTACAGCCCTACAATTCTGCCAAAAGAAGAAATAAACTTATTTGCTAAACTTCTGGCTCTAGTTATCAACCAACTGAAAGAAATGTCAGACAGTCTGCAATTAAGAATAGGATGAAAAGAAGTCAGGTATACTAGATGCAATAATAAAGTTGCTAAAGTTAAACAACTAAACACAGTTCATTTTTTCTTATTTAATAAATTATATAAAAAAGTGAAACTTTTTTTTTTACACATTATTAAAAAAACAGTTTCTTATCTAACTTCAGCAATAATACAAGCAATAATGAAACCGATTTAAATTTTTGGGTGGACATTCCATATCCCGTTTAAGTGGAGTCCAGTGCGCACAGCCTCACAACTACTGATGACGTTTCATTCCCAGGGTTGGTCTTCTTTTCTGTTGTTCTGGTTCCATAGATGACCTCACTGTTCATTTGGGGAAAAAAAAAATCAAACCAAGCAAACGAAACCCAAAACCATACTCCTTGGTTAACATTGAAAAAATCCACAAAAACATGGCAAGTTTCAACACCTGCTCAAATTGTAAGTACTTTTGTATCATCATACAGATGTTCAATTATGGTTGTCACATCAAAAGTAACATGACATTTTATCTTTAGCCTTGTAGGAAAAAAAATTCAATAGCATATGCACATGCACACACAGAGTACACTTGACAAGAACACTTTTACGTGGTTTACATTTCACTTTTATTTAATCCTCAAAACTGCCCATATTGCAGGGTTTTTCTTGATGAAATATGGAACTGAGCAATTAATTCTACAAAATTATGGTAAAAACTTGCTCATTTTTCTACCTTTATTGCTAAGAAACTTTACAGGTGCACAGTTTGTAAAAATAACCCTTTTAAGACTGAATGTATACACATGCTACAGGATTTAAGAAAAACCGACATTAGCATAGCACCTCCAGATGGGGCAAATGCAGTGCTGAACACAGACAGAATGTTCACGAAGTTAGAACTAATCATTTATTTTACAGCTTCTAAAGGGAAGAAATTGTTCAGTCCTAAAAGGGTTAAGTAAGAAACCCTAATATACTTCTTTTTCTAACAAAGCTGCCACTCAATCCCACAGTACAGTGCTTGAAAACAAAGTCAAAAGTCTGGCACAGGAAAGTATACACATTTGTTCAGTACTCATAAACACAGCTGCTTTTGAAAGAAAGTAAATAATATGGTTAATAATTGAAGAGCATCTTAGTTTCAAGATGGACACCTCTATGGAGTCATTTAATCTACAAGTGGGTAGCTTACTTCCAATAGGTAATTTGTTTCACTTGGCATTAATATTTTGTATATGGGGAATCCACCAATTTATGTCTTGAGTTCATGTCTTTTCAGGTAACCATTCTGATCTTTTAAGTCTGTGCAATGAAAAGAAGTACAGAATACCATTATTAACACAGTTGTGGGATGCCCTCAAGGCAAATAATTAGGAAAAACATCAGCAGCAGATTATTAAAGACTATGCTAGTGTTGAATTCTGAAATGCAGTTCCAAACAACAGAAAATAAGAAAAGGCATAGCTAAATTAGAGCACTCACTTTGCTTTGTCTCCCTAAAGTTGGAACTATAACAACATTCTGAACACAGACTCAATTTCTATGTATACAGAATTAACAGCAGACTTAACAGCTAGACTTGAACAGTTATAAGAGTTTCATACTGAAACATTCTATAAGTAGTTTTATCAAAATCTTGAGATATCGTTAATATAATGAAAATTGATTAACAGCTCACAAGGCCAATATATGTAACAATATCACCCCACAGAAAAAAGTTCAGGAAGATAATATATCTGAACAACTGGACGTATTAACAACAGTAAGGACCTGGAAGACCATTTCTGTACTACAGGATAACTACTGGCAACAATAGAGCCACAAGCCCAATGGAAAAATGGGGTTTAAAATGGTCTTGTAAGCAGAACTTAATAGGCTCTTTTTTGACCCACTTGGCTGTAGTGTGTAGAACAGCAAAAATTAGGCTAAATCTTTACAAGTCAAGGAATATTATATCTATTGGGCAAAATTACTGCACGTAAAGAAACTGAATATAAAAAGTATTGCATTTATATGTAAAAAATTTAAAATAATGAGTATAAAAGCACGTGTCAAGTTCTGAAAAGATATTTTAAATAGTCTTTGAAGGTTAAAAGGCTTGTTATGGTTTGCCTGCTGTGTGTATATCACGGTGTCTTCAATACCCTCTAAATCTGATATATATATCTTGTCATTCTCAGTCTAATTAGTGATGAAAATCTGTGGCTCTTGAACTAAGCCATATTGTAAGATACCTATGTCCTTCTAACAAAAACACTGTGAAATGATTCCTGCCACAACACAATAAAACAAAATTTTATAGCACATACAAAGGTAAACAGATTTGCAAGTAAATGCCAGTAAACAGTTTAAAACAGAGATAAGGCCACAATGAATTCTGCCCTTGGTCACTGGAACGGAGATGAGGTGAGGCAGCATTCACTAGTGCTCGGAACCAGCATCACGACTGTCACGGGAACAAGTTTGTAATACAGAATAGCAAACCTGAAGGCCTGTGGTAGAATACAAGCACATTTTAGGAGGACAGTGGCACTGATTTTACTATCTGCTAAATATGCTTTATAACTGATCTCTTCCTTTGAACACATCCTTCTCATACACAACAGAGCACTAAAGCAAGCAAGTAGAATGGAGCGTCAGAGTATGCAAATATGGTGCAGAGTCGATGCCTTAAACGGTGGTGGGTGTTGAAACTGGAACAAGTGGTCAGAAATAAAAACCCTATGAAAATGGTCAACAGGTAAGCTGGTAAGCAATGCACTGCTGTAGGAAGCCACAGGTTCACATTTACACAGCAGTGGTGACTTTTGCTTCAGAGTACAGAAAAGGCTGAACATGTAATGAAATTTGTATTTTGGCTTTTAAAGAGATCACACTATCAGAACTTGTCCTACAAGTCTATGCCTAGCTCTGTGACTACAAATGAACTACTGGGGTATACTTTCAAATACAAATGAAGCAGGCAGGTCTATGAAGAGGGACAAAACATGGCAAAGTCAAAAAGAAAAAAATGCAACAACCAACAAAGTCAAAGTGCAAATGAGCCTTGAATTTATGATGGAGAGAAGACCTGAATGTTGCACAAGCTGTTGGCAGGGAAAGGGAAACCCACAGGAAACAAAGATGGGAGGAGCTGACATCTTCATAGTGCTTTTATGATTTTCTATTTGCCCATTTCTAAGTAATAAAATTTACTTCTAGTTATTATGGTATGATCACTTCACAATGAAAGCACGTTCTCAATACAAGTGTTACATGAAAGTCTGGCCTAATTTACTGAACAGTATGAAGAAAAACATGCTTGTTGTGATTCTCAAGTGATGGAGGGCATCACCTACCAATCCCATTTGTAGCACATACTTCTCGTGGTACTTTAGTTACATGCCAACAAGACAGAAGACATGCTGCCAAATGAAGTTATTGGGAACATTCCACTTTTGAAATAAAACATTTAACTTACATTTAATACAAATTATATACAAGATTAGAAAAACCTGAACAGATCCTGAAACATTTTCAGATGTAATATGACTGAGCAAGGAAGAGGGGGAGTAACCCAGTAACAACCCTTCAAAAACACCAACATATGCCTGTGACATGAACAATCATTAATATGACTGCTTGAGATGCCACTTTAGGAAAAAAACTCATGTAATGTTAGAACCTCATGAATTATCACTATAAATACGTATTTAAAAAAAGAAAAACAGAAATAACTATTAACAATGACTGAAAACAGAGCACTAAAGTTAACATACATTGCATGTATTGCAGGCAAGGCAGAGGCATTTTTTAAAGCTTTTGCACAGACTTCATATAATCTTAAAAAAAATATGCTGGCCTTTACAAGGTTCTACTTGCTGAAATAAAAACAATTTCAGTCCATAAAAAGTCACAAGACTTCAGTTTAAAAAAAGGAACAGTTCCAGCCACAGACCAAAAATATATATTTTTTTTTTAAAACTGGAAGAGTATGGTAATTAGATTATACAAGCATGGTCAGGCTTTGGAACCTGAATATACTTCAGAGCAAAAGCTCAGAGAAAAAAAAATATAAACTATTTGGTAACAAAAGTGTACTATATGTTGTGATACAAAAAAGGTATGGTGAAAATGTACCTTTTATACTAAAGCTTATACAAGTTCCTTGGTCCATAAAAACTATGTTGTGTTCATGTTTTCTAGTTTGCTCAACATGTATCCCAGCCACATTTTTGTTTCTTGCCCACTAAAAAAACCAGCTGAAAAATAGATTTTCAATAAAGTTCTTATGTTTCGGCTGTTGGTTTGTTTTGTGTTTTTTTTTTTATCGTGGCTTCTGTTTTTAAGATCTCACTTGCAGGTAACAAGGTTCAACTCACATCACCTAAAATGGAAAGGTGTTTTCCCATGAAACCACAAAAATTGTTCAGTTCTCTTGAATGTAGCACATGACAGTCAGTTAAAGTCCCGACAAACAACAGTAGTTAGGAAACTACAGTTGCTGTAGATGATGTGACGTTGGTTGGGTTTGTGCTGACACTTGTGTAACTTCCCTCGCTGTTTGTGTTTGTTTCACTGGAAGCCATGAGGCTCGAGTTGGCTCGGAGGATTGCTCCAGCAGCACTGCAGTGTGGCCGAGGCCCCGGTTCCGGTGTGTATGTAAAGGTAAGGCTGGTGGAGTAAATTATGCCATCGTTACGGACCAAAGTTACTGGAACCTGGACTGGCTGTCGGACCCATCTCCAACCCTCTCGAAATGCAGAAATGTCTGGAACAACACACAGCATGCTCTCCGCGCATCTGGAAAACAGGAGAGTCCAATGAGCAGAATATACTTAAATTTAAAGAACAGAACAGAATAGCTCAACAATCATCTAGTCCACACTCTGACCACTGCAGGGCTGACCAAAAATTAAAGCATATTATTAAGGTCCAATAACCTTAATATGCCTAAATACTGACAGGTCTGGGGCATCGACTACCTCTCTAGGAAGCCTGTTCCAGTCTGATCACCCTCTTGGTAAAGAAATGTTGCCTCATGTCCCGTCTAAGTTTTCCCTGGTGCAGCTTTGAACCATTCCCATGCATCCTGGCACACGACAGCAGGAAGCAGAGCACAGCACCTCCCTCTCTCCATTCCCTCTTTAGGAAGCTGCATAGAGCAATGGGGTCCCCCTCAGCCTCCTTTTCTCCAAACCGGACAAGCCCAAAGTCCTCACCCGTAAAACGTAGGACATGCCTTCCATCTCTTCACCAACTTTGCTGCTCTTCTCTGGACACATTCCAGTATCTGGACATCCTTAAACCATCAGGTCCAGAACTGCACACAGTGCTCATTCATGGTGAGGCTGCACCAATGCTGAATACAGCGTGACAATCACCTCTTTTGACCAGTTAGATGTGATTTGCCCTCCCTCCCCTCTGCCAGGGCACACTGCTAACTCATACTGAGCCTGCTGGCAATCAGATCTCTTTCTGCAGGATGGAAAAGTATACACTTAAGTGTGTACACATGAGTATACACTCTTCACAGCACCCAGGAGAATGTAATCACCATGAAAGTAAGAGAAAATACTGTACCTGTACATGGTTTCAGCTTCCACATCCCCAAACCAGACACGTAAATTTGGAGTGAAGTTCTGTCCTGTAAGTTCCAACATTGCTACATCCCCACCACCATTCAACTGGATAAAAAAAAAGGAAGAAAATCCCCCCCCAAATATGTATTAATAAAAATAAACACTCCTCCATTAGAAAAAAAAAAAAAAAACAAACAAAAAACTGCACAACCCACCAAAACAAAACAAAAAAACCCAAAAAAACCACCCACCCACCAAAAAACAACAAATGAACAAAAGCCCCAAACAAAACAAACAAAAACCCCCAAATAAAACAAACAAACAAAAACCCCCAAACAAAACAAACGAATAAAAACCCCTGAACAAAACAAACAACTCCTTCCCCCCAAAACAACAAAGAAATCCCAAAATCTTCATATGCAAACAAGAACTGTAATCAGTGCTGTTTCTATTCAGCTGGACAAAACCAAAACACACACAACCTACACAACTGAACTATAAAGAAGTAACACATCCAAAAGGTACTGCCAATTAACTTGATAACATGAGGGAATTTCCAAGTTTTGATAGTGGCCACTTAAGAAATAGATGTCAACAACGCTTTGAAAACAGAGAACAAAATCTTCCAGAGAACATGTTAGGAGAGCTTCAAGTTTTTCTCAGATGAATGCTGATTGTATTTTAATAAGCTCTCTTTGATTTATAATTGTCTAAGAGTCAAAAACAATTTCTAAATAATCAAAACAGAAGTCTTAAGGGTATCACTACCACAGTATTTTAAGAAATAAAAGTCTTATTGTATAGAGCAATATTAATATTATTCCTGTGATGGATAGGCTCATGTATTCTGAAATGCAGGTAAGAAAAATTATTACAACATAAAGTAATTTTACTACTTATAAAGCCATTAAGACCGTTTTACTACAGTATTCCAAAAAGGTACCACGATGGTTAAAACAGTATGACAAAAATAATCTAACATAAAAGAGCTTATTAAAACCAACAACAAACTTACTTGAAGACTTTCTACAACAGGCACAGGCGTCACTGGAGCATGGACCGGTCCCATCCCCTCATAAAACGTATATTCGGCTTTGTCTGTGCTAATGATTGTCCAAGAAGCTCCATCATTAATCATTTCTTTATTTGGTTCTTTTGGGCATGGAGTGGCCTTAGAAAGAAAGAAAAGTTTTAGGTCTGATCTGTAGACATGTCTATGAAATCACAGACCCAAAAACCAACTCAGCCAGTAATAATGCCTATTATTGCAAAAACATGTTTCCTTATGTTTTCCTCTAACAAAGTGACTGAGAGAAACAGTTACATACATTTCAGAAAAACTAACAGAAAACTAATATTTGTGAGAACACCATAACTATCACTTATGACACTGTCACCTCGCCTTATGTTTGAGTTTTATTTTAGTTCAACTTTTTAGGTTTTAATGTTATTCAATAGCCATTATCCAAAAAACTACGGTAATGAGAAGTAGCTGCTTTAAAATTGATTCTATTAATGCAAAGTGACTAAAACAGCTACAGATTGAAGTGAAATACTTTTCATTAGTTATGATTTACACCTGGTCAAGATTCTTTTTTTTTTTTAGAGTTCTTCACCATCCACAAAATGATGAAAACACAAGCTTATATTTCAGTCTTTGTTCAAAGACATAGGAGAGAAGCTGAAACAACAACCTTGCAAATTAGAATAAAAGAATCATAAAATGGCTTGGGTTGGAAGACCGCTTAAAGATCATCTACTGTCTCCCTCTAAATATTACTAAATTAGTACACATATATATATTTATCTACATACGTAGAAAATACACTGAACCTTTTTCTTATGGCAACAGCAGCCTCTCTGAACAATAGCAACAACATCTAGCAATCAATAAGGAAATTGTGTATAGGTTAAACACTGGCACAGAAAAAAAGTGGGACTCAAAAATTCTAATACCTAAATCCTGTTTTCCTCCATTGCGCTTTAAGAATGTCGAGGTATGTAACCGTAACCTTCACTCTTCAAAATGTCAGATAAACTTCAATTACTGTGAATTGACCAGTTCAGATGTTAAAATCTAAGCCTAACTTTCACATGGAGTCTTCACTCTGGTATGATCACGTAAAAAAGCACTGAAAACAGCTTGCAAGGGAAGTGTGCAACACGGATAGTAACTATAGATCTTTCCAAGCTCAAGACCGAAATGATACTTCCATTAGAAACATATGGAGCTTCTAAATTACTAGTCCAACTTCAAAACAGGAGCTGTTGTATATGTTGTATAAGAACTGTTGTGTCCTATTTTGAAGCATGACATTTTTCCTACAGGCTGATCGCAATTCCTCTTGGCATGGACTGATGCACTTCGAGCCATGACAAATAAAACTATGGATATAAAAAAATGAATGAACCTGTAAAAGACCCTTGAGTGACTTTTTTCAGATCTCCTAAACCCACAAAATGGAAGGCAAATGCCACAGAATTTGTTCTCAAAGTCCTGCTACATCAAGAATCATTTCAGGAACACATTAATTACTTCTGTCACAGAACTCCTTGAAAGATTATGAATCCTATTCTAGAGAAACATTCCTCCTTACCACTTCCAAATACAGCACTTTACCTCCAGGGACACTTCCTCCCCTTTCTTTCCTTTCATAACTAAAGTTTCTCAATAGATGGCTCTGGAAGATCGAAATGCCTTAACATCATGGTCTGGCTCCACATGGAGACAGAAGTTACAACTCCTAATGTTGCCACTGACAGTTTTCTGAAAAGGCCACCTCAAGGTGCAGTAGTAGCAGTGAGTGACAACACAATGTTGCACACCATCAGAAAAAAATACCGAGAACAAGCTATCAGGTGTTATTTTGCCAGTGTAGATATTTTGTCCATCTAACTCTGGAATATTGTGTGCAGTTACAGTCTCCTTGTCTAAGAAAGCCATGGAGAAAAAAAGAGAAGGGACAGAAAGGGCAACTGAAATCACCAAGGAGTGCTGACCTTACGAGAAGAAATTGAGAAGACTGACTGTACAACTAGGAGAGAAGAAACTAAGATGTTGACGGCTAAAGTGAATGCAGAACTGTTGCTCACTAAATCCTGCAACACTGGAAGTAGGAATCACTCACAGAAATCGTTACATCATTCAAAACAAATACAGTAAAAGTTTACTACACAAAGGACAGGAAGCCTCTTGAACTTTCTGCCACTCTGCAGAAAGTTCACTGCAGCTCACTGCAGAAAAAGAACATCAGCACATTCAAAAGTAATCAAATTGATGTACAAATCTACAAAATGATACTAAAAGATAGAATCAGGGAGGCAGCCTCTAACAAGACCTAGTACAAGCAGTGTGGATGCTGGTAGAGTATAACTGCACTGGACTGCATAAAGCAACCACATCCACCTGCTTCCCATGAGCACCAACTCCTATTGCTGCTGTTAGACAGAGACATGGAATGTGCTCTGATCCTGTAAGGCATTATTTATATTCTTTCTCTATGCTCCAGAACACATGGATGTCTTGAAAGAGAGATCTGGCTGGTACTTCAGCAACTGAATTTCAAGGTTCATGCTCACTCGTTAACTTTTTACAACCTCTCTGCTTTAAGCCTTTAAGGTCTCTATATAGTGCTATTTCCATTCACCTAAGGGAGATTTGTCACCCTAAAAAAACAGTTCAGGGGTTTTGTAGGTTTTTGTTTTGTTTTGTTTTTCGGGGGTTTTTTGTTTTTTTTTACAGTGACCATAGTTTGCCTAGATTCCTACTACAGCAACAGTATTCAAAAGCAAATGCTTAACAGCAGGCAGGTAAAAGATACTACACATGTTGTTTCCCTGGTCTTTGTCTTCTAATCCAAATAAAAATCAGATAAAATAGGAGTTCTCTCCTGACATTGATAGAAAGAGTTTATTGTTCATAGTAATTTCACTTACCAAAGCATGGTAACAGCCCAATGTGCAAGACAAAAGATTTTAACCAGCAAGTAGAAGCAGCAGGTACCAACTCCACTAAAAGAATTCAGAATAGAGGGTTGTCCTTTTATCTAACTCCTACCCATGTGGAAAGTTCAGAGCTCTTATCAGACTGGGCTCCATGAGTGCTGCAGAAACTGAAGAGTGGTAGGATGTACTGATAGTCCCACAGGCAATTCCAGGATGCTAAACTAAGGCAGCTGTCAGAGAAGCAGGAGTTGCTTCTTCATTCAGCACTTCCCATAAAGTACTCTGAGAAAGATTAAATAGTAAGGCTGATCTCCTGAGTTATTGTAATTTCCATTTCACAGTCTTCTTCTTGATGATGGTCCATTCTCCCATACCATACTATATACTATCATATAGTATATTAATAGATATATGTCTGCCGTGTGCTGTGGGTAGAAACAATACATCAAACCACCTTCTGAACCACAGGGCATGAATATGTTTACTGAAATAAGAACAAAGCTTTTCATATTCTAGTTCCATTGTCCCAATTCAGGACAGAAGTCAAGTGAACCTTTACCAAGCCTTCCACTTTCCTACCTCTACTTTTCTTACCCAAGAAGCTACAGCTGTTCTGAGGAAGTCTTGAGTCTTTCCCATCTTCCTGAAGCACAGCATTATCTCTCAACACCCTTTGCTATTTGAGCTGCCCTGACATATTTAAAGAAAATTGCAATAGTTAGTCCTGAATTTGGACACAGTCTTGTTAGTCTGGCAGGAATTACCATGCTGAAAGTCTGCTAAAAGCATGCTAACATACACGTGAGACTAAAATCCAGTATTTTTCCCCATCTGCTGGAGAAAAAAATAAATACTTCTGAGACAGTTATATTCTTTACAGACAAACCAAGTTTCTGTGGCTTTATAAGTTACTGTGGTCAACTGCCACAGTTGTCTACATTTACACTGTCATCCAAGAGCAAGACATGGCAACTGCTGAGTTCACCATGAAACAAGACTGTTGTTGACTCTATCGTTTCCTATTTGCTGTAAACTAGAAATGGACACACAAGTGAGTGGTGCAACTCCACTGGCATATGTCAACATGTTAAGCCACAATATCATGATTGCATGCACAAGTTCCTAGTGTGTTTCCATTTTTTTCTATTGGAGAAACCAGAATTCATTGTCTAGACAGACATGGAAGAAGGTTTTGAGGAAAGAAAAACAGATTTGGAAAGGGACAGACGAAGTTTGTAGCTTTCCATCCTCTCTTTTCAATACAAAGTATCAGACTTGCATTTAAAGCCTACTGGAAAAATGGCATTCATACATATTTTGGGAATATCTGGGAAAACTTTGCAACCACGCTTCTCATCTATTGAAAGAGTTTTAAACAACTTACTTGAAATTGAATTATTCTCTCCTGGGAAAGGCACAAATACATTCTCTCAGTGTCTTTAAGGTAAAATGCACATTTATGGAGCTGTGATACTGGATCATCTGCATCCAATAACGCCGTTTGTTTATCTACTTTTCGAATTATCTGTGAATGAAAATAGTACATATATATATTTAGGACAATTTCTGTATTTTATTACATATGTACTGAAAATAAAGGAAGTGAAAGGTAATTTTTTTTAACATTTACGTGCCTCCTGTTTTAATACCAATATTAGATTCATAATTCTCAATGCTTTTGAAACAAGAACACAACATTGAAGTAACACTCAGTAGTACTTCAATGTGCTACATGCATATATATTTTATCTTTGTTATAGGAGTGGGGAAAAAAGTTGAAGCTTCAGCAAAATCTAATTTTGTTCCATTTGTCAGTGCAGAAAAGCAACTATGAATTATTGTACTATTTTTATTATTAATTACTATTTTTAATAATTAATACAGTTCTACAGAAGCTTCCAACACTGACAGGATCAACAACATTCTGTGGCAAACCAGTTGCCGAAGGGGAGTAGTTAAAAATAAGGATTAACTTAAGCACATCTCAATACCTTTAGAGTTTTGGAAACACAACAATTACAGTGTATCTTAACAGCAGTTGGTCATAAAATATTACTTAAAGACAACTGCAAGGAATAATTGTTCCTTACATCCAGAAGTTCAGTGAAAAAAAAAATCTGCTGACTTAATTCAGATCTGTTTTACCAATTTATTTTTAAAAATTAAAAAAAGTTACTCCCTTACAGTCAGGGAAAATCTGTAGCTCGTAATTTTAATCAACTTCCAGAAAAAAGTTTAATACTTAATTTTATGCAATATCAGTAGCAGCTATGTGCTTGCAGATTTTTAAGCTGACAATCAGAAAGGCAACTATGTCCTCTAGGATTTCTAATGACAGTAAAAGGTATTATATAGATGATGATGATGATAATAATAATAATAATTATGTTTCAAGGTTAACTTTTTCCTTCAAAGTTCTTTGCATTAGCCTATAAAACATCTGCAATTTACCTTTTAATCACATCACCTCCAATCAGTCCTGTAAGGCATATGACAAATGTTCCCAATGGCAAACAAACAGGAACCTTTAGCCTAATTTGTTTTAATCTATTTCTACCTGCAAATAAGGCTTCTGGAATAATAAATGATGGCATCTCCTTTAAGCAATAAGAAAATATTAACAGGAAGCCCACAAATAAAGTGACATTATGTTAATGAATTTCATTTGCTTGCACCAGATCAGTAGTAACCAGGTCTGGACTTCACTGTCGAACAATGCGATTTAAGAAAAAAGAAAATCTATTGAAATTATCACTTTGTCCCATTTACATTGAGCAGGCTATTATCTTCTGTTTTATCTAAGTTTGATATTGAGAGAGAATTTCTCATTACAGTCGTAGTAAAATGTAGGGAAAGCTGGTTTTACATTGGCGCATTCTACGGATTGTTTCTAGCTAAAAATGGAATTGAGAAAGCCTTGTATGTAATTCATAACGGGCTGACAAACCACAATTTCACAGAAGATCTCATAAGAAGCATTATTTATTATCAGTCGCATAAAATTCCACTTAGGCTGGCATTAAGCACATGGAAAAGGAGAAAAAAAAAATGTGTAATTACACTTAACTTTATTTATAAAAACTGCTACTGTGTATCCAGAAGTAATTTTTTTTTTTTTTTGGTTCACAAACCTTAACTGGTCATCTCAAAGGTACTTCCCATGTTTCATATTAATATTCATAGTATTAATAAATTTAAAAAAAAGTTTTTGGAAGCTGATATTGGTCTAATGTATCCTCAAGAGTACACAGGACCGCTTCTAGATTCAAATCAGTAGAGCATTTTTAAAGCTGTGCTGAACTCAACACATGGAATAGTCCTACTGGCTGCAAATATTTTACTCATCCATTCAATATCAATATTTAAAGTACTTCGGTACAGGGGATATACTGTTTTTAAAATAGACAGATTAACCTACTTTGGCAGGCTTGAATTCTGAAAAATATCCTATGTTTATTTTACAAGATGATCTTTGTTTACAGAATTAATCTGCAGATATAAAAATATGCTTTCATTAAAGTGAATGCCATTTTCCATATAAAACATGTATTAACAAAGGGAAACATAAAAAGCCAAAAATTGTAAACAATGTGAACCCAACTATGGAATTACATTAAGTAGCTATCTATAAATTAATTACAGCATTGGAGAAATTAAACTGTACCAGTCTTGGGAGTGCCATGCCAGTAACTGAGCATACAAGTTTGACAGTCTGCCCATAATGAATGTAGCCATCTCTCACTGTGAATTCTTCTCCTTCTGATTCATCATCATCCACTGCATGAAACAGGAATTTTCAGAATTATTTGTTTTGATAAGAACAACAATTAACATCACACTATTACATCAAATATATATATTCAGTAACAAAACAAATCTGCATATGGGCAATTAATATGCAGGATGGTTTTTTGTGAGGATGGAGGGAGGGAAGTGAAAAGATATATTGCTTTGTTTTTACTTACAGAGGTGAATGTAAAACGCTCCCCACTGTTGTGAACTGGCATGGAAATTACCTCCTTCTACGTGCAAATATCTGGTGCTAACTGTTTGGGATCGAAGTCTATTAAATAGTGCCACTTTTGTCCCTGATGCAATACATACTGCAAGGAACATATACAGACTTGAGATCATAAAATTACTTCATTATTACATAGAAAAGTAACAAAAAGTCACAAATACTGTAAAATAAACTGAAGCATACATGAAATCAAGAAATAATTTTCAAATATTGGTAATTTAGGAAACATTTATATTTGTGACAGACGAAAAATACTCAAAATACAAGTGGGATAACAAACATAGTGTCTGTTCTCCAAAGGCATGCTAGCTCATAGGATTTTGCCACTTAGCCAAATGGGCCAGTGCTTGCCAGTTGAAGACTCCTTCTCCAACAACTGATTATTTGAGCAGAAGCTTTAGCCTGCCCTTGCGAAGTACTTAGACAACTTTCGGCAATCATCTGAAGTATATTTGAAGTATAAAGAAAAATTATTCTTACAAATCACCAGTAATTGAAAGAAAGACGGATGTAACTACGTCAAATTATAACCATGCAACTTGAAATGTTCTTGGATCTGAACTTACTGATCATTCAAGAGAGAGAAACGCAAAGTTTGCTCCCCTAAAAAAAAAAAATCAGCAACTAACATTTTGCCATCAAAATGGGCTTGTTGTTCTACTTGGTTCATATTCACTGTCCATCAAAACTATCTGTCTGAATACAAATTCAACAGTGCATACTCTGAGCCCACGGGTGTGAACTGCACAGCAACAGATTGCCTTTAGTCATGTGCCAAGCTAGCGGCCCCGAGATCCACATTCCATAGGTGAATGGGTTCCAGCCCAACACAGATGGAAGAGCCTTTTAAAGCACTAGTGAAGAGAAAGAGAAAAACAAACAAAAAAAAAAGGGTATCTCTTGAGGTGCTCCAGTGGTATGCAGGCAAAAAACGCTGGAGGAGAAGCAAAAATGTTCCAAATCATACATTAGCACCAGAGATACCGTTAGTTGAAAAACACAGTAAGCAAATATCTGGGTGAAACATCACCATACAGATTTCTTAACCAACTACTTAAAAGGAACCATGCAAAACAAAAATAAAAACATGAAAATGGCATGAAGGAGTAAGAAGGTGGCTGTGATGTAAGGAAGTGCAGTTTGGGTAACGTGATGCTACTCATTTATCACTATCTCTTTGATACTGATCAAAATATCCTAAGCACCAGATCACAGCAGCTTAACAGATCCAAAAGCTTGGGATGCTTTATACACTTGTCTACAAGGATTCATTTCTCAGAATACAGGCTTTTTGGTGGACCTTCTGTATTTACTAAATAATTAGCTGTGACTGCATAAAACTCAACAGTGTAACCTATCTATATTGGAATATATTAAAATATGCTGATGTGTACAATTCTGAAATGCAACAAAAAAAACGGAAGTTGAAAATTTCCTTTATTTACTTTGTAATCAGACATCAGAATACATAAAAATTTAGTAGGAGTCAAAATTAATTGCTATGTATAGAAAAAACCCGTAAAATACTTACAGTCTGCATTTTTCAGTGACTGTTTCTTTTTAGATGGTTTGGAGATGACTTTGATCCGTTTACTGAGGAACACACCGATGTCATCACTATTGCCATAGAACATTTTTACTGATAACATGAAGTGCTTTCTCTTGTCTGAGTCTGATATGTATAAGGTTTTGGCAGTGCAATAATTCTGTAGGTGAAAACACACTGTTGTTTCTTCTTTCAAGTCAACCCAGTTCCAGAAACTATGTATATTTAATTATGAACAAATAGAAAATATGATGCAATAATTTCTAAAACAGATCAGAAACTGCTTTTTCCATCTCTTCCCTATGGATTTCTTTCATGACTACTGTTTAACTTTGTGAAGTTTAGCATCCAACCTCATTACTTTACAGTTTTCCAGGACTGGAAAACATGATTGGAGACCATAACTGTGTCAAAGCCATCTCTGAGGGGTTAAGAGCACTGCTAAAAATTACATTTGAGTATAGCCATACAGACACTACACTGGGCATGCACAAGAGGCTACCTGTGCAGAAAATGTGTTGAGACAAACTTTTATTGAAAGGATGGGAAAGACTGGGTTTTGAAACATGAGAAAGTTACTTTTGGCTAAGTGTTTATGCTAGGTGACAACAGAAGCTCAAAAAATATCAAAAAGAACTTGTATTATTCTTTCCTATTCAGCAATATATGAAGCATTTCAAGTAGACAGTGCTGGAAATACTAGGTGGCTATAA